>NC_054378.1:110285688-110885688 GCF_017654675.1 Xenopus laevis | reverse complement strand
TATTACTATATATAACATTATATTATAACTTTGTGGCATTGCTTATACGGCTGTCTGTGATGTGGCTGCTTTATATCCAGCTGCAGAATCGGTGAATAGCAGAAACCTGGCTTTTCATTTGGCCTCAGACTTGCTGTAACTTTCTTTCTATTTTCTAGATTGGTTGTAACGCAGTGAGTTGGGCCCCTTCTGTTATCCCTGGAAGTCTTGTTGATCAGCCATCCAGTCAGAAGCCCAATTATATCAAGAGATTTGTGTCTGGCGGATGTGATAACTTAGTGAAAATCTGGAGGTAAATTGGCAGCATCACACTGTAGTGTTATATATTGTGTTACTTGTCCATGCACAGCTGCAGTTTTATCATACATGATGCTTTGTGTTGTTTGTTTTATCACTGTCATCTCCAACCAATTTGGTTACATCTGAAAAGCTGCCATGTTTATGCTCTGACCTTAGGGAGGAAGATGGCCAGTGGAAAGAGGATCAGAAGCTGGAAGCTCACAGTGATTGGGTGCGGGATGTGGCCTGGGCTCCCTCCATTGGTTTGCCAACCAGCACCATCGCTAGTTGCTCTCAGGTGAGAAGAAACCTTGTTTGTTGTCATTTAAATGATTCAATCACTCACATGCAATCTAAATTGTATAATTACTTTCTTCTTCAAATACCAATTTTTTATTGGTATCTGAATTATTTTGCTTTCCTCTCTCCAACCTGAAGCTCAGAGTTATATCACATATCACCATCACTGCTACATCATATCATATCACTTCTCACCACACATCATCTTACACATAAACACTCGGCCTGCCCTGCACAGCTGCCCCAGGACCCAGTTGTGCCCATTTTCATAATTATTTCATAATTACCTGTGCTAAAGGGTCCACAGTGTTTCTTATTCTTATCAAATGAAAGTGATTTATAATGGCCATAATAGCACTGCCAGTAATAGCAGTTAATTCCTTAGAGTAATCAAGAGTTAAGACTAATTAAAAAGGACTAACTCAATTCAGTAGGAACACCAATTAATGATCATACCCAAACTTCTAAAGTGCTATACAAGGAATGCTAATTGAATAGAGCTTCAAGTTCATTCCAAAGAATTGATTAATTAAAGGGATACTGTCATGGGAAAAATGTCACATGACCAGTGGCAGCTGGGAAATTGACAAAATGTCTAGCCCGATGTGAGATTTCAAAATTGAATATAAAAAAATCTGTTTGCTCTTTTGAGAAATGGATTTCAGTGCAGAATTCTGCTGGAGCAGCACTATTAACTGACTCATTTTGAAACATTTTTTTTTTCCCATGACAGTATCCCTTTAAGTGAATTGAGACACCATTTCCTTAGAATTCATTAGGTAACCAATACATTAAAGCAGGAAAACTAAAGTGCAGTGCAAGGAATATTAATAAATAAAGAAAATTCTCAAATTGATTCAAGTAATAAATAGGAGTAAGACAATAATAAAGATTTAAACTGATTAAATTAATAAATAGTAAAGCCACTTGCTCAATTTAAACAGGAGAGAAGGATAAAAAGAATGGTGGAGTTGTGCCAAAAGCTACTGCCTAAAGATTTTCTATCCCTGGGAAACCACAAAGCTGGAGAAGGCAGGTTAACCGGGACTGTGGTCTCATAATTTACCTTGCCCTAAGCTTTGAAGAGCTAACTAAGCCTGAAAATCAACGGCCTCTTGGAAGTAGTAATAGAAATAGCGCTAGAAGGAGAAGTAGAAAAGAATTGAGCAAGCGGCACCAGAACGCCACCCTCACAAATCAAATCCTGGACAATAATTTGTTTTTAAAAGGACCAAATCAGTATAATGAGAAATAAAAACCAAAGTCAAGCACCCGAACGCCAACGCGTTTCGCTATAATAGCTTTTTCAAGGCGAGTGGTGGTCCGTTCGTGGGTGTGTGTGGTCTAATTTACTTCCACGTACCAACTTTGTCAAATCGTGCTTTAATGAATTGATTACCTAATGAATTCTAAGGAAATGGTGTCTCATTTCACTTAATTAATCAATTCTTTGGAATGAACTTGGAGCTCTATTCAATTAACATTCCTTGTATAGCACTTTAGAAGTTTGGGTATCACCCATTTAGTGAATTTACGTATGATCATTAATTGGTTTTCCTACAGAATTGAGTTAGTACTTTTTAATTAGTCTTTTAACTATTGATTACTCTAAGGAATTTACTGCTATTCCTGGCACTGCACTTTAGTCCCGGGATAATCCGATTACAAGCACTGGCACTTTGTATTGTAAGGAGGGGATCGAATTAATGATACTTGGAGATAAATGATTCCCTAACCATTAGGATATTAGATTCCTAGAAGAGGAGTAAGATTTATGAATCAACAGGTCAAGCGGGGTACTTTTCTACTTTCTTTTTAAGAATGTATGTTGTTATGTTTTGACCTAAACAGGGCACACAGAAAGACTGATGCTCCTCCATGTTCGGTCCTTGTAATGTAGATGATTATATCACCAATATAAACCCCCCTCGGCTTCACTCTTTGTTGTGACTGTTTTGATACCAGCAGCCCATTATGCAGAGGGATTATCCGTGCTCTAGTCATTAGATTGTCTACATGGCAATCACCAAACATGCATTCACCTCGATTGTGATCAACTGCTCAAGGCATTCTAACACTTTCATATCAAAAAAGTGTTTTCACAAGTTTGTTTTCTGTTGACCCTTTCCTCTTTAATAAAGATGCTCTTAAAAATATTTTGCCATGACTGGAAGCCTTACTTCCTTTTGCAGGATGGCCGGGTATATATCTGGACAAGTGATGATGCTGCCACCAACTGTTGGACTCCGAAACTGCTGCACAAGTTTAATGATGTTGTTTGGCATGTGAGCTGGTCCATCACTGCTAATATCCTGGCTGTGTCTGGGGGTGACAACAAGGTATGTTCTGTGTGTGCTAAAACCAAAGGCTTTACATTATTTAGTGCAGGGATCTCCCTATTGATTATATAGTGAATAAAGTACCCCCTCTATGGATATTATAAGTCACCAAGGAGTTCGGCCGAGTGCTTTTATACAGGTCATGGAACTTAAAGGTTACTTCTAATATCCTCGTATTTTGCAACAAGGGGTACTTTATTTATTACAATACATGTCATGAGACAAAAACGACATCCCTACTCACCGTTTATAACTGATGACATCACTAGTCACCGTTTATAAAGATATCATTTACAAGATATTCATGGCTTTTGTGTATTATAGTCTTTCTTTGCCGTTTGATGCTTGCCATTTTATTAGGGTTCTGCTCGACTGACACCTTCCCTTTAAAGGACAAGGAAAGGCAACCACATCCCTTTAGCAGTAAAGATCTGTGTCTCCAGAGATGCCCCAGTAGCTCCCCATCTTCTTTTCTGCTGATTCACTGCACATGCTCTGTGCTGCTGTCACTTACTGAGCTTAGGGAGCCACTCACAATATACAGTACACATAGAATAGAAATGTCACAATATAAGGCTGATTAGTAATTAATACAGATAATTACTACACGGCAGCACAGAAACCAGTGCAATTAGCATCAGAATTTAATAATCAGCAAACCTGTAGCATCAGCTTATATTACAGACCAACCTCATTTTCTGCTGGATAATTAGTGACGACCCCTAAGCTTAGAGCCCACTGAGCATGTGAGTGTCACAGACACTTTCCAAGATGGTGACCCCCTGTGACAAGTTTGAAGTCCTGGATCATTGCTGCTACTGAGAAGCTGAAACTTTATGCTGGTGCAATAAGTTCACTATATAAAACATAGCATTTTTAGCCCTATTCATTCTTATGGTTTAGTTCTCCTTTAAAAGTGATTCCCCCCAAATAATCAAGAATTGCTGTAACCTGCTTCTCTTTTCTTCTGTACAGGTGACCTTATGGAAGGAGTCTGTGGATGGACAGTGGGCCTGTATTAGTGATGTAAACAAGGGACAAGGAGCTGTTTCCACCGTGACAGAGGGACAATTAAATGACCAATGACCATTCAGCAGAAATTTGTCATAAAAATGTGTCCATTTTAGTTTTGCCCAACTCCAGTCCTTCAAGTTACTTTGGCATCCAAAGGGTTTGTTCTACCTGGACAATTTGCACCTGATTTTTAACCTCTCGTGTGCCACAGAGGACTGTACTTTATCGGCATATGGATTTAATTGTCATTTGTATTCTTTGGGATTTACTGGTCTCGGCAACTTAAAGGAGAAGGAAAGGCTAAAACTAAGTAAGCTTTATCAGAAAGGTCTATATAAATACACCAGTAAACCCTCAAAGTAATGCTGCTCTGAGTCCTCTGTCAAAAGAAACACCACATTTCTTTCCTTCTATTGTGTACACATGGGCTTCTGTATCTGACTTCCTGTTTTCAGCTTAAACCTCCAGGACTAGGGCTTGAGCATGCTCAGTTTGCTCCTCTGCCCCTCACTCCTCCCCTCCCTGCTGTAATCTGAGCCCAGAGCTATGAGTGAGCAGGGAGAGACTCGGGCAGGAAGTGATGTCACACCAAGCTAATATGGCAGCTACTATCCTAAACAAGAGTTTCTAGAACTGTTACTCAGGTATGGTAAAGCTTTCTACAGAATAAATATAGTGTTCTAGCTTGCACTATTGTGGCTAATCTATTGGCAATAAACTGCTTTGGTAGCTTTCCTTCTCCTTTAAATTATCAGCAATGTGTTTCCTCGTTTATTCACAGAAAAAAAGAATGTTTGAAACCAATGACCAACTTCAGTGAATCTGCGCTACCTTCCCTAATATCATTGCCTATGTTTAGGGCAGTACAGGTAGGACTATCCCCTTATGCACATACCTGTGCTCCTTTGAAGGAACTTATTATAGGGGACTGTCCTACCAGTTTCTCATGTTCTAATTGGCCAGGTTTTTATGCAGTGTAAGTGGGGGGAGCTACAGTATCAGATTCTCACACAGAGAACTTTGTTCCAATGACTCCTCTACCATTTCCCCTTCTCTAACAACATAGGTTTACTTTTTCAAGAAAATATTGTTGCAGTCTCCAGCAGAAATAAAGGTTTATCTGTATAATTCCACAAATTATTATTGGTTTTTAATCTAGTTTGTGGTTATTTCTTAATATAAGTCCTTATAAAAATCAAATACTGTGGGGTTGGCCCTCCGAGAGAAATTGAAGAAAGAGGATCTATGGGTACGCTGGAATGCTGGTAAAATATATTATGGGGAAAGAACATAGATAATGAAGGTTTCTGTATGTATATAACATAGATATTTGCGCTGCAGCCTATCAGCAGTTATAGTAATGAAAGAAAACAATTGGTTATTGTAGCTTAGTGATTAGGCCTAGTGGATAGTAAGGCATATGGGTGAATTTCAGATCTTATCAGCCAAGGCCACCTACAGTGGTACCGCCTGTACCCTCCAATCGCAGCAATGGATTCTCTTTTTAATATACTGCTGTTATTTTGCTTTCAATATATTACATTTGCTTGTTCATTCATATGTGCCAGAGTTCTACTCTCTCAAGGTGCCCGTATATGCAGAGATCCGATGGGAGTACCGGAGAGGTCGATAAACGAGCAGATCTCTCTTTGAGATGCCCACTTTGATGTGGGCGATATCGGGCATAATGATTGGATCACGAGGAAAATACATGCGTCGGAGCGAGGGCTGCATAAACAAACCAATGCGGTCCATGATCCAACAGGATTTTTAAACATGGCCAATCAATGTTGATGGGCGGAGGGCCCCATACACTAGTCCGATTGCAATCTTATGCAGTTTTCCCAGCTCGTCCCGTAACTTCTTATATAGTGGGCTCGCCTTCTTAATTGGGTCACACCGTAAAGGCCAAATATTCAACAATTCACATAGCAAGAAGGAGGCCACAAACATCCACAGTACTGTGCTTACATCTTTCTATTCCAAATTCCACGACATGAGGTTCAGCACAGTACTGCGCATGTTTGTGGCCTCCTTCATGCTACGTGACTAGTCCCATTGCCATTTTGGAGTCAGGAAGGATTTTTTCCCCCCCAAATTGAAGAGGCTTCAAAGGGGTTTTTTGTCTTCCTCTGGATCAACTGGCAGTTAGGCAGGTTATATATAGACTTAAAAGGTTGAACTTGATGGACGTGTGTCTTTTTTCAACCTAACTTACTATGTATGTTACATTGCCCAATAAGCTGCTGCTAGCATATGTGGGCCTGTGTATGGGGAGCTATAGCCAGTTGTGATGCACAGAAGACACACATGGAAAGGACAATCCCATTTGTACCTTCTGGCCTAACATCTCCAGCAAGTGTGGGTTTAGTTAATGGTGCCTGAGCCTGGCTCCGTTGATGCCAATGGGATTCTGTTGTGTTTCCAGAAAAGACGCCAACTCTTGATCACCTGCCTGGTATATACACAGTAGTCTTCTCTTTTAGTGACAACACTTTCTGTTTTATCAGCACAGCAGTGTTTTTCCCCTACACTTTAGATATTTTTTGTGAGATTGTGCTAAATACAATGACACCGAGCTTGATAAGAGGGGCCAATTGCTAATAATTCCATCTGCAGGGAATCAATGCCACAGAAACCCGTTTGACTTACTTTCCAATAATAAAAAAAAATGTCTCAGATCCTTTAGAAGTCCACAGCAAATAAACCTATTATAGGACAAAATAGTCCCCAGGTTATCAGTACTGGTAGCAGGACATGCAGTATCTATAGGTCAGACTGTGAATAAACATTCCAGTGATGTCTATTTCCCCTTCCCACCCCTAATTTGCATATGCAATCCCTAATCTCTAGGGGTTTGTAAACTACAACTCCAAGAAAGCCACAGTGGGAGCCAGTGGGGCTCATTTATCAACACTGGGCAATTTCCTGTGGGCAGTAACCCATGGCAACCAGATTGCTGCATTCATTGTTCTACTTGCAGCTGGTTTCAAAAAGCTAATCACTAGTGAGGTTGGTTCCTTGGACAAGGAATGGCATTCTGGGTTTCTCAGGAGATTCAGATCCATTCTGTATTTACTTCGCATTCACAAGACTAATATTTACAGAGATAAACATGTATTTCCCCTATAAATATGTCGGGAGCCATGTGGGGCTTTGCTATTCTAAAAGGATCTTGCAGGTAAGTAGATATTCTTTACTTTTGTCTTCATTTTCAGTCTTCAATATTAAACTTGTTGATCTCTAGTAGGGATGCACCAAATCCAGGATTCGGTTCGGGATTCGGCCTTTTTCAGCAGGATTCAGATTCGGCCGAATCCTTCTGCCTGGCTGAACCTAATCCTAATTTGCATATGCAAATTAGGGACGGGAAGGAAATCTTGTGACTTTTTGTCACAAAACAAGGAAGTAGAAAATGATTTCCCCTTCCCACCCGTAATTTGCATATGCAAATTAGGATTCGGTTCGGTATTCGGCCTAATCTTTCGCGAAGGATTCGGGGTTCGGCCGAATCCAAAATAGTGGATTCGGTGCATCCCTAATCTCTAGGGGTTTGTAAACTATAACTCCCAGAAAGCCACAGTGGGACTCATTTATCAACACTGGGCAAATTTGCCTGTGGGCAGTAACTTAAGGCAACCAAACAGATTGCTGCATTCATTGTTCTACTTGCAGCTGGTTTCAAAAAGCTAATCACTGATTGGTTGCTATAGGTAACTGCCCATGGGCAAATTTGCCCCGTGTTGATAAATGAGCCCCAGTGTATATTGAAACAACAGGAAAGTGGCAGGTTATATATCAGCGTCTGTTATTACATCTGATACCATTGCTAGTTTTTTGACAAATTACCCAGGAGGGGTCAGCGAGGGCATCTCATTGGAGACCGATGTTTACATGTAATACACAGGAAAGGAAAACATTTCAAAATAAATATAAACTTAATTTTAATTACCAAAATTTTCATTTTTTTTTTTTAAACTGGTTTAAGAAAAACAAAAAATGGCGCAGATTGTGATAGTGGTTATATTTGTGTGGTTTGTGGAGCTCGGGAAGAAATTAAGACATTCATAAAATAAGGCAATACAACAATGGCTTCTCATTGGCATAAAAAGGTCGGAGCTCACACACAGACGCGCACTTATAGGTTGTACAAGCGGTTGGTGTTGTGAAGCAGAGTTGCCAGGACGGACTTCACCGACAGGTTTTTTGTTTTAGCAATCTCCTGAACTGTGTGCATGGCCAAACCTGGGTGGGAGAATTTACACAAACTTTTGGGAACCTGAAAAAAAAGAAAAGAAATGTGTTTTATGTAAAGCAGAGCATTTTAGGCTGTGACAAACCCACTGGCAGTTGCCTGGTATGACAGCCAGGAAGTGTTTTCATTGATTAAAACCTTTATTGGGCTGATGAATTAATCAGTTTATCACAATGGCTCTGCTTTAAGTGGCCAAACACCATCCTGTTAAAGGGGTTGTTCACCTTAAACGACAAGGAAAGTTAAACTAAAGAAGTAGCTAGAAATGTTGTACATTATGTTTTGTGCTTCTGTACCAGCCCAAGGCAACCACAGCCCTTTAGCAGTAAAGATCTGTCTCTCCAAAGATGCCCCAGTAGCTCCCCATCATCTTTTCTGCTGATTCACTGCACATGCTCTGTGCTGCTGTCACTTACTGAGCTTAGGGACCCACTCACAATATACAGTACACATAGAATAGAAATGTCACAATATAAGGCTGATTAGTATTAATACAAATAATTACTACATGGCAGCACAGAAACCAGTGCAATTAGCATCAGAATTTAATAATCAGCCCTGTAGCATCAGTTTATATTACAGACCAACCTCATTTTCTGCTGTATAATTAGGGACTATATTGTAAGCGGATGCTGGTGCCTCCCATATGCCAAATTCTCCCCTTAAGGTGGCCATAGACGTAGAGATGCGCAATCTCTGCCCGATATGCCCACATTGAAATGGGCGATATCGAGCTGATCCGATCGTGGGCCCTAGGGCACAACAATGGGATTGTAATGCAGGAAAACGGGCAGTCGGATCGCGGGACCACATGCAACCAGAGATACGGCCGCAAACCAACGGGATTTTTTAACCCGCCTTAGATCTGGCCGACACTTGAAAAAGGATCCATGTTGATCCGAAACATGTGATAATAAAGGAATTTTTGTAGCAGAGCCTGCGGATTGTCAGCTCCATCCTATCCTACATTGTCTTAGAGTTTCAGCCAGATATCGATCGGGAAAGCCCGTCGGATGGCCCCACACACAGGTCCATAAGCTGCCGACTCGGTCTATGCCTTAAGTCTGTAAATCAGCTGGCTTCTGCTACAATGTTTCAGGAGTCAGAGCCAACAGTGCAGAGAATGACAGATACTGGCTGCTATACAGGAATTTAAATTTCTAGTGAAAGCACACTACTTGTAAAACATTGATATGATTAAACCTAAAATCTAGGTAATGTTTAATATCACCTGTCGGGGTAGAAAGTAGGGAGCATCCGTTTCTACAATGAGCCTCTCCAGGGGGATCTGTTTCATGGCTTCTCGTGCCTCCAGGGCAGAGGGGTACGTCAGGACAGCAGTGAAACCAACAGCCATGTTTGGGAACTCAGTGAGAAAGGGTTCAATTACCTTATAATCCCCGGTAAAGCAGTGCCTAATAGAGAAAGAAAAGTCATTACATATTACTTGCAGCAGAATGTTACACAACAAACCAGCACACTAATCACATAAACAGACTTAAAGGGATACTGTTATGTTTTTTTTTCAAAACACATCAGTTAATAGTGCTGCTCCAGCAGAATTCTGCAATGAAATCCATTTCTCAAAAGAGCAAACAGATTTTTTTATATTTAATTTTGAAATCCGACATGGGGCTAGACATATTGTCAGTTTCCCAGCTGCCCCCAGTCATGTGACTTGTGCTCCTATAAACTTCAGTCACTCTTTACTGCTGTACTGCAAGTTGGAGTGATATAACCCCCCTCCCTTCCCCCCCCCCCAGCAGCCAATAGGAAGGTAACCAGATAGCAGCTCCCTAACACAAGATAACAGCTCCCTGGTAGATCTAAGAATATCACTCAATAGTAAAATTCATGTCCCACTGCGACAAATTCAGTTACATTGAGTAGGAGAAACAACAGCCTGCCAGAAAGCAGTTCCATCCTAAAGTGCTGGAATTATTTGCAGTGTAAACAGTGGAATTTAGAAATAAAAACGACATCATAAACATCATGACAGAATCCCTTTAACATGGCTAATTCAAGTGAGGAGCAGCTCAGCTGACATAAATGATACAGGAATGAATATTATACACATTAAGAGAATCCCTAAGAAGACGTCCCAGAGGGAGGAAATATTACATAGTAGTTATTAAATATTACATACTTTGGAATTATGGCAACTATGGTTGCTAGGGCTCAATTTACCCTAGCAACAATAGCAGTAGAGAAACTGGAAGAAAAAAATGTAGCAATAAAATTGTAGCCTTCAGAGAGTAAAATAAATGTATTTGGCTGCCGGAGTCAGAGACAAGTTGCTAAGGCCATTCTATGACATACTAAACGTAAACTTATAGTGACTTAGACCTATGTCGAACTACCCCTTTAAGTGGTTGATAATATTCCTACAGGTCGTACTATGCCTTTAAGATGATTACAAAAGCATATGCAGACTAAGATGTTTGAACACACTGTGAGCAAAAACCAAGCATAAGAAAGACAGAGGGTCAGTGGTTTCTCACCGATGTATCTTATAATCTCGGGGAACGCACTTCTTCATGATTCGCAAAAGATCCTCGTCCGCATCCCGACAATGAATAACAAGAGGCTTGCCCATGGAAACAGCCAACTTCAGCTGCTTCTCAAACACCTCCACATATGCAAAGGGAATAGAAAAATAAATAAATGCCTTTATGTCTGGCTCCGTGTTCCCAAAGAAAGAAAACTGTACACCACAGAGGAAATATTATAGGGAAAACACATGTTGTTTGTATGGGAACCACATATTAACATCTCATTGTAAAAAAAAGAAATTAGTAAGTAAGTGAGTAAAAGTGGAGGTTTAAGGAACAGTTCAATGTAAAAATAAAAACTGGGTAAATAGATAGACAAAATGTTTCTAATATAGTTAGTTAGCCAAAAATGTAATGTATAAAGGCTGGAGTGACTGGATGTCTAACATAATAGCCAGAACACTACTTCCTGCTTTGCAGCTCTCTAACTCTGAGTTAGTCAGCGACTTGAAGGGGACATAACTGTTCAGTGAGTTTGCAATTGATCCTCAGCATTCAGCTTAGATTCAAAAGCAACTGGTTATGACCCATGTGCCCCCCCACCTCAAGTCACTGATTGGTTACTGCCTGGAAACCAATCAGTGGAAACCAAGAGAGCTGAAAAGCAGGAAGTAGTGTTCTGGATATTATGTTAGACATCCAGTCACTCCAACCTTTATACATTACGTTTTTGCCTAACTAACTATATTACAGGCATTTTTTATTTTTATATTGAACAATTCCTTTAAAGGAGAAGGAAAGGCTAACATTAAGTAAGCTTCATCAGACAGGTCTATATAAATACACCAGTAAACCCTCAGTAATGCTGCTCTGAGTCCTCTGTCAAAAGAAACACAGCATTTCTTTCCTTCTATTGTGTACTCATGGGCTTCTGTATCAGACTTCCTGTTTTCAGCTTAAACCTCCAGGGCTATGGCTTGAGCATGCTCAGTTTGCTCCTCTCCCCCTCCCTCCTCCCCTCTCTGCTGTAATCTGAGCCCAGAGCTATGATTGAGCAGGGAAAATCAGGCAGGAAGTGATGTCACACCAAGCTAATATGACAGCTGCTATCCTAAACAAACAGAGAGAGTGTCTAGATCCGTTTACTCAGGTACGGTAAAGCATTCCACAGAATAACTAGTGTTATAGCTTGCACTCATGTGGCTAATCTATTAACAATAAACTGCTTCGGTACCTTTCCTTCTCCTTTAAGTACAAATAAACTTCTATTAGTTTGCAAAGAGCAATTTTAGGGTAATAGTTCAAGGGCAGAGACACATGGTCAGGTTCAGGGAGATTAGTCGCCCAGTAACAAATATCCTCTTCTTCAGGGCGACCAATCTCCCCGAACTGCCTTCCCGCTGTAAATCGACGGCTGGATGCGCTTCGTTTTGTGAAGTCGTCCAATTGACTCAGCCCTGGAATTACCGCCATGTTATCCAGTAGCTTCCGGGTTATAGACACACTTGTGCACTATTTAGCAGAAGAGGGACGATGGATACTCTGTACTTTCATAAATTTGCGCTAAGCTCCAAACAGTGTGTTTGGATGCAAATACCTTTAACGAACAGCGTTTAAATAATTGCCTCTGCACATGCAGCTGTTATCATAAATGACCCTTCAAATCCTTTATTACTAATTGAAATTCACCTTTTCCACCCTCTCCAGTTTCTATGTATAAAGTACAGTCTGGTTTCTGGGGTCACTGAATTTAATGCTTAAAGGAGAACTAAAGAAGTAGCTAGAGATGTTGTACATTATGTTTTGGGCTTCTGTACCAGCCCAAGGCAACCACAGCCCTTTAGCAGTAAAGATCTGTGTCTCCAAAGATGCCCCAGTAGCTCCCCATCTTCTTTTCTGCTGATTCACTGCACATGCTCTGTGCTGCTGTCACTTACTGAGCTTAGGGACCCACTCACAATATACAGTACACATAGAATAGAAATGTCACAATATAAGGCTGATTAGTAATTAATACAGATAATTACTACATGGCAGCACAGAAACCAGTGCAATTAGCATTAGAATTTAATAATCAGCCCTGTAGCATCAGTTTATATTACAGGCCAACCTCATTTTCTGCTGGATAATTAGTGACGAGCCCTAAGCTTAGCTTTTCAACAGCTGCTCAGAGCCCACTGAGCATGTGAGTGTCACAGACACTTTCCAAGATGGTGAGCCCCTGTGACAAGTTTGAAGTCCTGGATCATTGCTGCTATTGACAAGCTGAAACTTTAGGCTGGTGCAATAAGTTCACTATATAAAATATGAAATTTTTACCCATTTAGTTCTCCTTTAATAAAATTGAAATAATAATGACCAAATTGAAAGCTAAGCAATCCAAACAATAAATATTAATGACATTGCCTCTTCATTATGGGTAATGTGGCACAATCCATTAAAACAGCCTCACTGAGTTCAGTATGTACCTCATTTGTATACTTTGTCCAGCAAAGCAAAGGTTTAACCTGGAATGAACCCACACAATCAGGTCACCCAATCTCACCTCGTGCTGCACTGATACTTGAGTGGAACATTTGCGGGAATAATCTAAACCCATTTCTCCATAGGCGACTGCCTTCGGATGCCTCATTGCTTTCAATATCTCTTCTTGCTTCTTGTCATTGAAATACTGAGCAAAGTGCGGGTGACAACCAAATGCCCCCCAGACCATGTCGTCTTCAAGCAAATGCTCCCACTGCTGGTTGTGTAATTTACCAGGGTCACAGAAATCAGCAATGCAGCCCTGAAATTCCCTAGGGAACGTGGTGGTGTATTTCCTTCTAAGCTCTGTAAAAGAGCCTTCGAATGACAGTTTTGAAAATAACATGTCCAGGTGGCAGTGGGTGTCAATGAAACCATCTTCCAGGAACTTGGGAAGTTTAATAGTGTCTGTGAGACAAGGCTCTGATGTCCTTCTCATAATTTTAGTTGTGTTCTCAAACATCCATGAGGTATCAAAGGAGCCAGATCTCTCACGCCGCTTGCTTCCAGCACTGTCACTATCACTGGTTACACTAAGAACTGTATTATCCACAATGTTTGCAGAATGTTCAGAAATGAAGCTGCTGTAGGATTCATCCTGGCGCCAATTGTTCTCCTCAGTTCTGGGTACATATGTGGAGCTACTGGCTGACCTCTCTATGTAATTTCTCCATGGGCTTCTGTACAGGTGCAGTGGGTACATGACATAGCGGGAAGACCAATCACAAGGCTGCTCTGCTGTGGAACTGGAAGGAGGAACCTCATCTTCCTGTGAAAATCTGGCCAATGACACCACATCTTCAATATCGGAGAAGTCACTACCTATTGATGGATCCTTATCTGAAACATCTTCCTGGGCAAAGAGAAAATAGAAAAACACACTAAAAGAGATATAGATTGTAAGCAGCAATCCTGTGACAACAATACACTACACACCATGTGGCAAATTTACAAAGGGTAAGGTCACACTGTGAGATTCGGGGGGATTTAGTCGCCCGCCTACTAATCGCCTCTTCTTTGGTGCGACTAATCTCCCCGAACTGCTTCCCCCTGTCTTCCACCTGCTACAATGAAAAAACACCTGCAGCATGGCACTCGCGGCGCTTCGTTTTCCAAAGTCGCCCAAATTTTACTTGTGAGGCAACTTTGGGAGACTTAGGAAAACAAAGTGCCGCGAGTGCAATGCCGCAGGCGTTTTTTCATTGTAGCAGGTGGAAGACAGGGGGAAGCAGTTCGGGGAGATTAGTCGCCCCAAAGAAGAGGCGATTCGTAGGCAGGCGACTAAATCTCCCCGAATCTCACAGTGTGACTTTACCCTAAAAGGGCGAATTTTTGTTTCGGAAGGCTTCGCCACACTTCGAGCATCTTCGTCAGACTTTAATTTGCAGCTCAAACACTTATTCATCAAAAAGTGAAGTTACATCTCGGCAGACAAACCATGGCAAAGTTTCGCTAGCGTAAATTTTTCAGCGTGAGCATTTTTAAGTGCATTACTCCCCCCACCTAGGGGGAAACCATAAAATCCTGAGTTTGATTAGAAGCCATTTTGTATTATCAATCCCAACTGAACATTGTGCATCTTTTTTTTACCTATTACCTAAACCTTTTAAGAAGCTTTACTGTTGTATAATTAGTCATACCAATGAAATCACACTGCTCTACCCTTATTAGGATACAGTTTTGCCGGTTTATGTGGAAGCAAGCTCATTCATTTGTCAAGGCACAAATTCTCACCGTGTCACCATCTTTGTCAGAATCCTCATACAGAAATACAAGACGAGAAGATTCCTGCTGGATATCAGCTCTGGGCTCAGGCTGAAGATCTGCAGTTGCAGGGCTAGAATGAAGCAGTTCAGCGCAGGTTTCCTTGTTCTCTTCCTGGTGCTTTGATGCCGCAGTCTCTTTCCTCCCAGGCAAGTTCTTGCTCTCCGTTTCTGGGCTGTAAATCTTGGTGCTTGTACCAATACTCGTCTCTTTCATACCGGATTTCTTTGATTCCTCATCGCTTTCTCTCTCCCGCTGTCTCTTCTTGGGCGTGCTGGTCAGAGACTGTGGTCCCTTAGGATTCTTTTTAATATCTTGGAATGCTCTCATGAACAGCATAGTGGGCGCCTGAGCTCTGGGTGTCCTAGAACTAGAGATGTCCTTTGGAGATCGTCTTGTGTTTTCACCACTCTGATTAGCATTATGTTTACCCTGCAAAACAAACGTATCTCTATCTTAAATTAAAAGTTACCATGAGGATGCCTTAGACTTGTGTGTCATTTTGGCCACCATATTGTGCAACTAGTTAAAAGAGAAAGAAAAGGTGAAACACTGATTGGGCTGGTGTGACTTCCATAAAAATTGCCTGGAGTGCTGTGCCACCATGTTTGATTCTTTTCCCAAGTATCACCTGGGCAGATGCATATTTAGCAAGTTTATCAACAATACCACACTGCTGTAATATCCTGCAAATGTGTCTGTGCAGGGGATACTTGGGAAATGAATCAAACATTGTGGATTGCAATTTGCATCACTGGGGTATCCCTAACATATAGTCACACTCCAGTGGTTTCATCTCTGTTTCTCCTTTATGTACAATGGAGCCTTGGAAATAAAAGAACACGCCTAAATACTCTATGAAGCACTTGCTTTCACTATTCTGTTGGCTTAAAGGAGAAGGAAAGGTAAAATTAGAAAACTATCCCAAAATGTTGCCAATTACCCCCTGTCCTGAAACGCTGGGTTTGATTATGTCTGTGTGCCTTTTAAATGCTCTGCTCACATTCCAAACTTATCAACATTTCAATAACTTTGAGGGCGCCATGTTCTTAACCCTATACGTCACTTCCCCATTAAACTTATATCCTCACTGCCTTCCCTGTGCTTGCAACATCGTTGGTTAAACACACAAATAAATGAAATACTGATTACAGACCTCAGTCAGACAAAACACGCAGCCTTTCCTCCCCCTTCCTCCCCTGTTCGCAAAACTATTTTGTAAGCGGAGCGGGAGTTTAGAACAGAGTTGCGTCTCTATGGTTACGGAAGCTCTCTCGCTCAGCGTACAAGTGTTGCGAACAGGGGAGGAAAGGCTGCGTGTTTTGTCTGACTGAGGTCTGTAATCAGTATTTCATTTATTTGTGTGTTTACCCAACGATGTTACAAGCACAACGTTTAAATAGGCTGTTAGAACGGACCAAGCATAGATCGTAATGTCTTTGGGTGTCATGTGACTTGTATAGCTTCTTGCACAGGGAAATTTATCTGCACATGCCCAGGGCACGGAGGCGTGGTTGTGCGCATGTGCATGCCCTGAGATGGGGATTTTTATTAAGAGACTGGCGTGATATACTTTCAATCTACTTGGCAATAATTTGGAATTCAATTTCAGATTAATTTCACAAGGAAACTAAGTTGGAGATATGCTTCTGGTAAGCAGATCTTAACATACTGGCCAGTACTTTGAGCTGTATTTGTATTTTGACTTTAGTTCTCCTTTAAATGAGAACTAAAGCCTAAGTAAAGAAGTAGCTAAAAATGTTGTACATTAGGTTTTGGGGTTCTGTACCAGCCCAAGGCAACCACAGCCCTTTAGCAGTAAAGATCTAAAGATCTCCAAAGATGCCCAAGTAGCTCCCAATCTTCTTTTCTGCTGATACACTGCACATGCTCTGTGCTGCTGTCACTTACTGAGCTTAGGGACCCACTCACAATATACAGTACACATAGAATAGAAATGTCACAATATAAGGCTGATTAGTAATTAATACAGATAATTACTACATGGCAGCACAGAAACCAGTGCAATTAGCATCAGAATTTAATAATCAGCCCTGTAGCATCAGCTTATATTACAGGCCAACCTCATTTTCTTCTTGATAATTTGTGACGAGCCCTAAGCTTAGCTTCTCAACAGCTGCTCAGAGCCCACTGAGCATGTGAGTGTCACAGACACTTTCCAAGATGGTGACCCCCTGTGACAATTTTGAAATCCTGGAACATTGCTGCTATTGAGAAGCTGAAACTTTAGGCTGGTGCAATAAGTTCAGTGTATAAAACATGCCATTTTTAGCCATATTCATTTATATGGTTTAGTTCTCCTTTAAAGGGCACTGAGATAATATACGACTAATTTAGCCAATTGAAAAACTAGAACTGAGTTACCTCTGAACGTTTAGTCGAAGCTCCTGCCGGGGCCACCTTCTGAGTGCTTTCATTAACAGAAGAGCCAATAGTATTTACACTGGGCCTGACTTTGCCTTTGGCCTGTGCAGAAAGCTCATCAGAATCCTCACGCCGGAATCCAGGACTCTCAGGTGCAGCAGCACCACGTGGACTTACAGTTACGTGTCGTACAAACAACCGGGGAGGTCTTTCCAGGTCTTCGTTTGTGGTGTAACTGACCCTTCTCGGTGGATCACTCTCACTGCGCTTAAGATATTTGTTAGGGGACATTTCTGGTGGACTTGACCCCCTATGCTTCCTTAAATGGTTCCCACTTGAAGCCATAATTACCTAAAAACAAAACAATACCACAAAAAAATGACATAATGGTGATATTGCAAGTTTACTGAAATACATATAAGTTTTTTTTTTTTGTGGTACAGGTATGAGATCCGTTATTCGGAAACCCATTATCCAGAAAGCTCCACATTACGGAAAGGACAGTACCTTGTAATCCAAAGAAGATATAATGAATCCTTATTGGAAGCAAAACCAGCCTATTGGGTTTATTTAATGTTTACATGATTTTCTAGTAGACTTAAGGTATGAAGATCCAAATTACAGAAAGATCCATTATCCGGAAAGCCCCAGGTCCCCAGCATTCTTGATAAAATGTCTCATACCTGTACTGGTGTCAATATATATATATATATATATATATATATATATATATATATATATACACATACATAGTAGAGCCCCCATTTTAAGTTTTTCAGGGGACCAGGAAAAATGGTGTAAAATCCAGGGAAATGTATTATCCATAATATATAGGTGGGACCACAAACAAACAATGTAAAATGAGGGAAAACTTAAAATCAGGGGATGTAAAATTGAGGTTCCACTGTATGTATAAAGCTTGGATTTCCTGGCTTTGTCCCTTTAATTCCCAAATAACCTGCACAATATATTGCCTTTAAATGCAATTTTTAAAACACACCTAAGTGTGATTTCCAAACACAACCCTGCGATGCTGAGACACGGCCTGTAGCTGGGTTAAAGGATGGGGTTAGTTTATACAGAGCTCATTAAAGAAACGTTGCCAATTGCAGGGATTGTATATGATCCACCCAAGCCCTTGCATTTGATTTTCAGCTTTTGCTAAACTACATTTCCCAACACACACTGTGAGCCGCTGCTAGTGAAGTCAAAACCTGCTCCACTGGTGCAAGAAAGGCTTTGCAAATCTAAACTGGATACACTTGTCTCTTTTGCAATTGCAAAACGCCCCAGGCTTCAGATAAATTGAGGGAATAAGGACTGCCCCGTGCTGGCACTTTCACTTAGCACTAATTATAAACAGCATTATAACAGGGAAGGTGCGGCCATTTCCCTAGACACAGGCTTCATAAAGACTCACTTTTTTCAAATTACCAAAAAGTGCTGCTGTCTTTGTTGAAATTGTGGCCATTTTCCCAGACACACAAGTAAAGGTATAGGATCCGTTATCCAGAACACCCAGAATAACGGCCGTCTCCCATTGACTCCATTTTATCATATTCCATACTCCCATATTCCACATTTAAAAAACAAAACAAAAACAATTTCCTTTTTCTGTGTGTAATAATAAAGCAGCCTATTTGGGTGTATTTAATTTATTACATGATTTTCTAGTAGACAATGTATGAAGATCCAAATGACAGAAAGATCCGTTATCCGGAAAGCCCCAGGTCCCGAGCATTCCGGATAACAGGTCCCGAACAGTCCTATACCTATATATTGTTTGCCAACGCTAGGGGGCCGATTCATCAATAGTTGAATATCGAGGGTTAATTAACCCTCGATATTCGACTGGGAACTAAAATCGTTCGACTTCGAATATCGAAGTCGAACGATTTTGCGCAAATCCTTCGAATCGAACGATTCGAAGGATTTTAATCCAACGATCGAAGGAAAATCCTTCGATCAAAAAATCACAGGCAAGCCTATGGGGACCTTCCCCATAGGCTAACATTGACTTCGGTAGGTTTTATCTACCGAAGTAGGTGGTCGAAGTATTTTTTAAAGAGACAGTACTTCGATTATCGAATGGTCGAATAGTCGAACGATTTTTACTTCGAATCGTTCGAATTCGAACGAATTTAACCAATTCGATGGTCGAAGTACCCAAAAAATACTTCGAAATTCGAAGTTTTTTACATTCTAATTCTTCACTCGAATTTTGTAAATCTGCCCCTAGATGTTTTCACACTGTAAATAAACACAGATGTTGCGAGAAATTTTTTTTTTTTAAATTTCTTCTATTTAATAACAAATTTATAGGCCACATATTGGATTCCAGGGTCTCCCATTAAATAATAACCCGGCCAATGTTATCAAATGCTCCCCCTTCCTATTCCATATGTTACACCATCCTTGCTTTCTCATCTATGTAATTATAGGATTAACTCTCTGTATTCATGAGTAACTATCTGTAGACTTCACAGCAGCCCACACTATAATGGGGGGCAACATCAGGGCCATAACTATAGAGAAAGTTGACCCTACAACTAATAGGGGCCAAGAAAAAGAGGGCTCAGTGGGCCACTGACTAATGAATAGTTTCATTTTGTACATGAGGATGAAAAATATCTTATTCCTAAGAGTGGTTCACCTGTAAGTTGACTTTTAATACATAATAGAATGGCGATTCTAAGCAACTTTTAAGTTAGTCTTTATTAGTTTTTTTTAGGGATGCACCGAATCCACTATTTTGGATTCGGCCAAACCCCCGAATCCTTTGTGAAAGGTTTGGCCGAATAGCGAACCCAAATTTGCATATGCAAATTAGGGGTGGGAAAGGGAAACATTTTTTACTTCCTTGTTTTGTGACAAAAGTCACGCGATTTCCCTCCTCACCCCTAATTTGCATATGCAAATTATGATTTGGTTTGGCTGGGCAGAAGGATTCGGCCAAATCCGAATCCTGCTGAAAAAGGCCGAATCCTGGATTCGGTGCATCCCTAGTTTTTTTTATAATAGGATCCCTTATCCGAAAACCCGATATCCAGAAAGCTCCGAATTACGGAATGGCTCTCTCCCATAGACTCCATTTTATCCAAATAATCCAAATTTTTAAAAATGATTTCCTTTTTCTCCATAATAATAAAACAGTAGCTTGTACTTGATTCCAACAAAGATATAATTAATCCCTATTGGAAGCAAAACCAGCCTATTGGGTTTATTTAATGTTTAAATGAATTTCTAGTAGACTTAAGGCATGAAATTACGGAAAAATCCATTATCCGGAAAACCCCAGGTCCCGAGCATTCTGGATAACAGGTCCCATACCTGTATTTTTATTATTTTCCTTTTTCTTCCGACTCTTTCAGCTTTCAAATGGGGGTCACCGACCCTATCTAGAAAGACAAATGCTCCATAAAGCTGCAAATGTATTGTTATTGCTTTTTATTACTCCTCTTTCTATTCAGGCCTCTCCTATTCCTATGCCAGTCTCTTATTCAAATCAAGGCATGGTTGCTAGGGTAAATTGGTGCCTAGCAACCAGATGGCTGAAATTGCAAACAGGAGAGCTGCTGAATAAAAAGCTAAATAACTGAAAACCCACAAATAATAATAATGAAAAAAAAAATGAAAACCAATTGCAAATTGTCTCAGTCTCTACATAGTTCTAAAAGTTAAAAGGTGAACAAGCCACTAGTTTCTAGTTAGACCAATGGCTGGAGGCTGTGAAACGTACAAATATCCAATTACACATTTCCCCTGGCATATTGGGAACAATGGCCTTAGGCTCTTGGTGCTGAGAGTTGTAGTTTTCCCAAGTAGTTCCCATTTGCAGGAATGAGACCATGGCGTATATAACGTCCCTGCTGCACTAATATTAATGGTACAGTAAGCTCGGGCTGCAGAACTGTACAGGGGACGATGGGAGGCAAACAAAATGACTTACTGACTTAGTTGCGCCTATTCTCTGCGCTCTGCATCACATTTACCCCATTTCTTGTAGTCACCGCTCCGTTCCCATTTTCTTTCTCCTTCCGCCCCTACAGAGCGCGCTGGTTGGTCACGGTCTAGCATGTGATTGACCAGAGCCCACGCCAACTTAAAAAGCCATCCTCCTATTGGTTCCTGTCATTTGTGGCTCTATAACGGTGTGGTTGAAGTTGTGCCCATGTTGCTTGAGGCAAGAGTGGAGGGTTGTGTGTGTAGTTACTGCCAGTGCTATAATAATAATAAAACAATGACGATTAAGATTATTGGCTACGTGGGAGCCTGGGTTTACCCTATGATAATGTAGTTATGGCCCAATCCCCAAAGTGCGTAGGAAAATGACATACTAGAAAGTCCCAATTAGGGTTGCCACCTTTTCTGGGAAAGCCAAACATCAGTCTTCCTGTCACTGTTCTCGTTCCGGGCGTCGAATAACAATTGTACCAGCCAGGAGGCGTCTATACATGTGACCTCCATAGTCTCCCACCTGCAGGCGTGTGTGGGGTTCTGGGAGTTGTGGTGCAAAAGGGAAATAGAACACTTTTCTCTCATGAGACTCAAATTGATGTTTACGTTACAGCAAGACAAGCAGCTGCTATAGGCACACTCATTTATTATGCTGTGTAACTAAATATTTATATTTATTTGCTTTGGACAGACAGTGCTGTCAACTTCTGTTGTACTGAGGGCCAGACTTTTTCTGACCTATGTGGTGGAGGACCCATAATGGAAGCCAATGTTGACCACTCCCTGTTTTAAACCACACCCACTTTAAACCACACCCATGTTACCACAAGACCATGTCCACATTAATGGTGGTAGCATACCAAAAAACCAAATGGTTGGTGCTCACTGCAGGAATGTCATATGTGAAGAATTTGTCATATTAAAACATACCCTTAAATCCATATGCCTCCTCCTCCCCTGTGGATAACACAGCACCCCCAATATATAATTACTAACCCCTAACAACAATTTCCAAATGCTAACAAACCCCCAACAGGTTCACTTCCCACAGGCAGAGTATGGCACACACAAGGATCATAGGGCAGGCAGAGTATGGCACACACAGGGAGCATAGGACAGGCAGAGTATGGCACACACACAGGGAGCATAGGGCAGGCAGAGTTTGGCACAAACACAGGGAGCATAGGGCAGGCAGAGTATGGCACACACAGGGAGCATAGGGCAGGCAGAGTATGACACACACAGGGAGCATAGGGCAGGCAGAGTATGGCACACACAGGGAGCATAGGGCAGGCAGAGTATGGCGCACACAGTAATAGGCGCCAAAACAACTTTAAAACTCTAAAAAAACAGCTGGCTTCAGTTTACTTTATTTATCCTGTTTCAATTCCTGGTTTTTGACTTCTGCCTGCCTTTTTGATGCTGATTCCTGCTGCCTGCCTTGATCCCTTTGACTGACCTTCGACTACGTTTTTGCTTAATCCTTGCCGGTACCCTGTTTTGGACTTGTTTGTATTTTGCACTACTCATTGTAGATTCCGCATCAGAAAGCCCGGGGCCCCAAAAGGGCATCGGTGAACACCAGGATCCACAGGGGTGCCCTGTGCATCAGTGTGTACCCACAATCACCAAAGGTTCCAACTAACTAGTACGTTACACACAGGGAACATAGGGCAGGCAGAGTATGGCACACACAGGGAGCATGCCCCAGTTCTGCCACCACCCTGCCTCTCTCCATGCCCTCAATATGAGTGACCGTATTATAACCAACCACTGAATCCACCATGGACCCTTCAGATAAGGATTAGGCCTACTTTTCAGTGCACATTGAAGGTCCGTGATTTCAATATAGAAACCTCCTGCACCTATTATTGGCTGCTCATGAAACGAACTGCACTCCATTGATCATGTGGTAACTCTGCGTTTAGTGAGCTCATAGTCTGCAAGCCTTATTGAGACTACTGGATCTTCTGGCTGCCTTATGGTGGCTATACATGGGTCCTTTAGACTGATTCAGCATTTTATCTGCCCATTTATGGGGCCTCCCCAACCGATATCTGGCCAAAAATCTGGCTTTTTGGGCTTCAGTGCAGAGCCGGGCCATGCTGGGCAGGCGCCCTAGGCAGGCCGGTAGTCGCAGCGCCTATTTAGTGTGCGCGCATGTGCGAATTTGCACTCGCATGCGCAGAAGTGCATAAATCGCGAACAGTGCGTAGAGTCGGCCAGATAAGGGAACCGGACTGGGGGTAGGCGACAGAGGAGGTACGTGCCTGGCGCCCTCCCAGCTTTGCGCCCTAGGCACGTGCCTACTCTGCCTACCCCTAGTTCCGGCCCTGCTTCAGTGTACTTGAAATGTTAGGGTGTAGTTGAAATCTTACTCCATGCATGAATACATACAGTACAGTACCTCTTATATGCAACTGGATGGCAACATAGTGTATTTATTAGCAGTGGATGCAGTGGCATCAACATGAATACATTTTAGAATAGACTTAGCTTAGTCCTAAGAGGTTGAGTGTTCTGGGAGAAGCTATCCACAATCCACTGCAGGGCCCCTATATGGAACAGTCAATAATTAAGTGACTCTGCAATCACTATGGGCCAGCCCACTCTTCTTAAAGGAGAACTAAAGCCTACCTAAAGAAGTAGGCTAGAAATGTTGTACATTATGTTTGTGCTTCTGTACCAGCCCAAGGCAACCACAGCCCTTTAGCAGTAAAGATCTGGCTCTCCAAAGATGCCCCAGTAGCTCCCCATCTTCTTTTCTGCTGATTCACTGCACATGCAGTGTCGGACTGGAACACCAGGGGCCCACGCAAATACCTTAGACCAGGGGCCCACCAAAAAAACCTTAGACCAGGGGTCCACTCTCTGTACTATATTCTTCCTCTCCTCACTCAATCTTCAGTCTCCTAGTCTCTTTTGTTTACATACCATAATCTATTATTCCATCTATTTAGGCTATTTGTTCTCATAGAATGGCCATGAAATAGGCCAACATTGAGCAGTATGAGGGCCACTGACACCTGGGCCCACCGGGAGTTTTCCTGGTATCCTGGTGGGCCAGTCCGACACTGTGCACATGCTCTGTGCTGCTGTCACTTACTGAGCTTAGGGACCCACTCACAATTTACAGTATGCATGGAACATAAATGTATAATATGTATATAAGGCTGATCAGTAATTAATACAGATAATTACTACATGGCAGCACAGAAACCAGTGTAATTAGCATCAGAATGTAATAATCAGCCCTGTAGCATCAGTTTATTTTACAGCCCAACCTCATTTTCTGCTGGATAATTAGTGACGACCCCTAAGCTTAGCTTCTCAACAGCTGCTCAGAGCCCACTGAGCATGTGAGTGTCACAGACACTTTCCAAGATGGTGACCCACTGCGACAAGTTTGAAGTCCTTGATCATTGCTGCTATTGACAAGCTGAAACTTTAGGCTGGTGCAATAAGTTCAGTAAACAACATATGGCCTTTTTAGTCATATTCATTTTTAGGGTTTAGTTCTCGTTTAACCCCAGGGCTATCTGCTTCTGCCCCTATTCACTACCCCTTAAGAATGGCACTGGGTGGACTGTAGCCTTCTTCTATCAGAGTGTGCTCAGATATCATCTTTGAGGGACCACCATGGTGCTACTCTTGATTAGTTTCCAGATACCTGGAAGTTGCACAAACAGCAAGAAGGTAGGCAAAATAAAGTGTTTCTCTTTAATCGTTTCTTCAATTGACGCTGAATGGGATTGCGTGTCTGAAGAAGGGCGAACACGTCATGTAATCATTAACTTCCATGTGAAGCTATCATATTTACTGATAGACATGGTCCTATGTACTATCCGAGAGTCAATGAACCTTTGTTCGCTTATATCAAAACACAGCTGCTGGGTTTCTGGTTGCTCCTGAGGACCTGTCGCATTGCACTAGGATTTTGCCGTGTTGCCAGAGTGGATTTTTCAACCTGAATATTTACATAAACACTACAGCTTCTGGGTTCCCATAGGCACACAGTCACGCTTTGACCATGCTTAGCTGGCTTCTGACCTGCTGAAACCCTTTCTGCATTTCTGCTTAACCTTTTGGTTTTGGTTTGCCTGGTTTGGACCTTGATTATGTTTCGTGTTGCCTTCTTCTGCACTTTTAAATGTCTATGAATCCTGACATTTGCTGCCTTTACCTGGTCTCTCTGTTCTCGTGGGGCTTTGAATCCCTGCTGCTTTTAGAATTGGTAGCTCTGTATGTCACTGGGTCCAGCCACTACAAGTTCTTAACAAAAGCAGCCTAATCATTTGCTCACATAGAAAAAAAATTGGAAGTTGGAGGTGTTAAGAAAAAATCCTTTGTTTTTTTGTAACCCCTATTTGGCTGAATTAGGCAAATACCAACTAGTGTGATATAGCATGAGCTACAGACAACCCTTTTTCACCAGGAGGGCGTTTGCAAAATGGAACCAACACCTGCTGATGTTGTTAAACTACAACTCACTACTGCAAAACATGTAAAGAACACAGTTGGACGCCAAGGGTTCTTTGCAAAACAGTAGAACAGGTTTTATTCAGGCATAAAGCGCCACAGGGTTATCATTCTCACACATGAGGTAGTCAAAGTACATCTCCAAGTATATTCACAGGTGTAGCAGAGACAGCATTTAAAGGAGAAGGAAACCCCCTGGGCGCAAAACCCCTCACCCTCCCCTGTGTTGCCCCCCTCCCTCCTCCCCCCTGGCCTACCTGTCCCCCTGGGCAAATGCCCCTAACTTGTTACTCACCCCTCTGCGCAGGTCCTGTCCACGGAGTTCACAGGCGCCATCTTTTCCCACGCGGTCTTCTTCCTGCTTTGACCGGCGTCTTCTGGCGCATGCGCAGTAGGAACATTTACAGGTACGGATCTACTGCGCATGCGCCCAATGTCACAAAGCGAAATCGTAAAACTTTGTGACATTCGGCGCATGCACAGTAGATCCGTACCTGTAAATGTTCCTACTGCGCATGCGCCAGAAGACGCCGTATAACCATAACCATATAAACAACCAAAAACGCATTAAAGGACTTAACCATCAGACAACTGTAATATCATCTGCTTACAATGTAAAAATAAAGTAAAATTTTTTAGTCTATATGATAATATACCAGGTGAATTAGCATGCATTCAATTTTGTTTGGCATGTGATTAATTAATTAATTAATTACTGTTTTGATGTCCTAAAGGAATCACATGCCAAACACAATTGAATGCTGCATTTAAACTCATACTAATTCACCTTCAAGCAGGGGCGTAACTATAGAGGAAGCAGACCCTGCGGCTGCAGGGGGGCCCAGGAGGTATAGGGGCCCCATGAGGCCCTAATTCATATACAATTTCAATAAATATTGGAGAAACAAGTCAACCTCTAAACATTTTGGGGGCCTGAAAAATAATTTGCTGTGGGGCCCAGTAATATCTAGTTACGCCACTGCCTTCAAGTCTGTGCACAATTGCTCACACCGTTTAAACTTCTGATTTTGGATTACAAGGTGGACAGATTTTGAGGTGTATAATTTATAACAGCATACCTCAATACCTAACAAACTTGGGATGGATATTTGTTGACATTAGGAATATAATAACGGACGTACTATTGCAACAAACATTGAGTTACAGTATATAGGGGTCAGTGTCACTCAAAGTAAGTCTGCATTGCCATTATTTGTATGTGTTTGGGTGTTTTTAATTGGGCTGGAATATTATGATATAGACTAATAAATTGTACTTTATTTTTACATTGTAAGCGGATGATATTATAGTTGCCTGAGGGGTTAAGTCTTTTAATGCGTTTTTGGTTGTTTATGCTGTACACAATTTGAACACCCTGGGTCACTGTACACATTATGTAATTACCGATAGGGATTTTCAATGTGGATAGGACCATAACCATATACTGACATAGATATTGGCCAGGCAAATGTTTACTTTATTTTTAAATTCCCCATGATTCATTCTATTCTCCCATATACCTTTGCCCCAATTCAGGTTTTCCACAAATCTCTGCAACATGACACCTGCCCTCCTTAAATTTAGCCTCATTATCAGGGTTATTTAATAACATTAATAGTATAAATAATGAGTATTGCTGCATGTATTCTCTCGGCATATGCACTTGGGAGATGGGTGTTAAATAGCTGTACTCTTACAACAGAGATATCTCATAATCTCACAATACCCGAGCAACCAATCAATTTTATTGAATTAACCTGAAAACACGTGATATCCCGTATGTGTATTTTACAAGAAGCATATTACATTATTTTCTGTATTAGCCGAACGTATTGGATTCTCAGCCTGAGGATAAACACAGACCAATAATCAGCCCCCTTCCTTGCCAGCACCCAGAACCAATGTGTTGGCCCTGGTGCAGGCACACACAGAAGATTTTGGGCCTGAATGTTAGGCTTAGTGTTTCTTTGGTTTTGTGTGTGCATTATGTGTGACATAGCCCTAACCACAACAAAACCATTGTCCTGTTTTATTTTTAATTCATGCCACTGTGTAATGTTTTTATTGTATCAAATAACAAACTGAAATTTCGATGTATACGATATTATTACGTAATTGCATTTCCTTCTTTCTTAGAAATTATTTACACTTGTAACAGGTTTCACCACTTCCCGAAAAGCACAGTGAGTCCTTATTATAGGTGTTATAGGCAGGTCCGGACTGAGAATTAAAATAGGTCCTGGCATTTCAGGTACACAGAGGCCCACTCAGCTCACAGAGAGGCCCAAACAGCCCCCCACCAGCCCACTAAATACTGACTTTCTATGGCACATTATAGCAGCCCCTCTGCCAGAACCCACAGATTGCCAGTCCGGGCCTGGTAGATTTGTTTCATGGTGAATATCCAAAATATCTTCTTTCTGGAGTTTCCCTTCAGTCATTTTCCACTGAATGTAGGAAAAAAGACAGAAATATTAGTTGTTCTTAAACAGAGGTAGTATTTGGTGTGAAGTCCAGATTTGGGAGTTTCCTGGAGAGATTGTTTCTCTGGTTGATATCAAGTGGAATCAAAAAGGGAACCACTGTCTAACTTGTTCTCCCGGTAAAGATCAACGTTTTGCAGGAGCTTATCTTTCTCTTTATTCACTATTATCCCCCAAGATGGGGAACTACTGCCTGTTGGACATTACAATAAACAGAGAAGCAATAAATCAGTGGACGCATGGGCTAGAGGCAAACAAAACACAGCTAGCTCAGGATTAACTGACAGGGCCAGAAACATACAATAGATTGCATGCATTGCATCCAGCTCTACATCTAAATAAAGTGGTAGTTGGATGTCATTCAGACATGTAAGCTAAGGAGTGCTGGAGCTCTAAAAATAGTGCTGGGGAGCCGTGCACTTTTTGCCTGCCTAAGGCCTAAACAAGTATTAAAGGAACAGTAACACAAAAAATAAAAGTTTTTTTAAGTAATGAATATAATTTAATGTTGCCCTGCACTAACTGGTGTATTTGCTTCAGAAACTCTACTATAGTTTATATAAACAAGCTGCTGTGATACACAGTAGATAACCGATAAGATCTGAAGAATCCCATTCTATACTACAGAGCTTATCTGTTATCTGCTGTGTATCCTGTTCCTTTTCTTATTTTTCAACTTTGAATGGCTGCCCCCATGACTACACAGCAGCTTGTTTATATAAACTATAGTAGAGTTTCTGAAGCAAACACATCAGTTTTACGCTGGTGGCACATGGGGTGATTAGTCACCAATTGATAAATCTTCGCTGCTGCGGGCGAATAATCTCCCCGGAATGCCTTCCTACCAGCAAGAATATATTTTCATTACTTTAAGACACTTTAATTATTTGGTGTTACTTTTCCTTTAAATAATGTCCCCTTGTGCTTGACAGTAATGCCCTTAGGTAATTGCCTTAGGTGCCTTTTTGTAAATTATCCCCAGGGTCCCCAAATGTTCGCTTATCTCTAATCTGGCCACCCTCTACAATCATCAGTCTCTCACAGGCAATGAAGTCTCTTTCTCTAGCCTTGGCAACGAATACTCGCCTTGACTTGCCTAGCATTTTTATATATAACCCTATTTGATCTAATTGGACCCTAACGGAGGAACAGTACAGAGCGTAGGAAAGCATCGAGATTTGAGACTTGAAACTGAAAAAGCTGCAGCTCAGCATAGAAAAGATGCAACAAGGAATTTTACAAAACAAGTTAAAAAAATTCAAGCGGGACACAAAAGATAACGAGAGGGGAGAAGTATACACCTGGAAGGAGGGAAAGAAAAATTTGCGTGCAAGGAGATAAGCGTTCTCAACGGCATCAGAACCAAGCTTCTCACTCAAGCCTCACCTGCTGTTTTTTTAGGAAAACACTGAGCAAACAAAGCAGGACAAGGCATGGAAAGGGAAACAAGAAAAAGACTCTATACAAAGAACAAAACGAGGAGGTAAATAATGCGTTTCATTTATCTTCCTCTGTTATGTCATCATCTGAACTTTCAGTGCTAAATAAGGGTCTTCATTTTGTTCCAGTACACTACACTAGAATGTCATCCTACGAATATTCATTTTTTGGATGTTAACATTAATTTGTGTGAAAGAAAGTTCATCACAAGTCTATACACCAAGCCGACTGATCGTAATAATTTACTGAGACCAACAAGTTTTCATGCACCGTGTTTATTTAAAGGATTACCCAGAAGCCAATTAGCGCGGGTTAGAAGAATTACCTCCACTGAGGAATTATTTGTAGAAGAATCAGAAAAAATTATGGCAAAATGTATGGAAAAAGGTTACAAATATAAGGAACTAAAAAAAAACACAGGAAGAGATAGGTAAAATACCAAGGGAAAACTTATTACAGCAGAAGAAAAAAGATACATTTCAAAGAATCGCCTTTGTTTCAACATTTGATGTGAATTCCAAATGTATCAAACAAACACCATACTTAAGTATTGGGGAATAATGACAAATGATCCAAAAATAGCTAATCTCTTCTCCTCTCCCCCTATTTTTTCCTACAAGAGAAGTAGGAATATTGAGGATATAATTAAACAAAAAAATCCAGTTTCAAAAAAGCTCCCTACCGGTACTTACCCATGTCAAAATTGTGGCCACTGTAACGGAATTATCAAGGGGGAAACGGTCATGAATCCACTAAAAGGTACCCCACATAACATTAAAGGGGACCCGTCACCCAAAAAAATTATTCAAAATCCTATTTTATCACATAAACTTTAATTACACTATATAAATTATTTGAATCTTGTTTCCTCCAGTCTGGGAATTCATAATTGTAGCAAGCAGGCAGGAGTCATTTTGTGGACACTGTTATTAAGACAAGCCTTGTATCATCTCAGAATCTTGTTTGTGCACCAGAATAGGGGACCTGATGTCCATCCCCATGCCCTGGCTACACAATTAAATGTTAAAAAGAACAGGGATATGTGGTGAGAGCAGTGACATGTAGGAAGTGCTGAATGGAAAGTGAAAGTAATTGCCTGCCCCGCCTCTATGCCCATGGCATAGAGGAGGGGCAGACAATATTTGATTGTCCACTTTAAGGGGTTCCTTACGTGTAACTCAAAGGGGGTTATATATTTTCTCAAATGCCCATGTGGCCTGGTATATGTCGGCCAAACACAGAGACCTATATAGGCTTCAATGAACATAAATCGGTAATACGGAATTACAAACCAGATTGTGAGGACAAACAAAATAAGATAAAACGAGAAACAACCCTCGCAAAACACTTTTTGATAATAAACATGGGATTTCACAATTGTGTTGGCAAATCTTGGAAAGGGTAAATAGCAAGCCAGGACAGGACTACAGCGGGAAAGCTACTGGATATAGGTCTTACAAACACAGACTCCCAAGAGGGCTCAATGAATACAAAAATATGTACTTTTGCCTTTGTCGTGTGTAGTAAACCATTCTCTTTTACCTTCCAGATATTAATATGAAAAATGAGAATTTCATCCAGGGTAAAGTAATATCTCTTTCCCCATTCTTAGGGAGAGTTTTCTCTGTATTGATTTTTATTCTATTTGTAGCGTTTTGACTTTTGTCAATAGGAATAGGGTATAAGGATTATTCCTCATGGACAGCATTGGATATGGACATGGTTTACCATATGAATAACACATTGGAACTTTCAGTGGATGATTTTTTTCATATTGGACATTGGACAATTAATTATTCATGAGGGCGTGGGTTGTGTGTCTATTTAAACTTTGTACACTTGGTTGGTGGCATCACCTGATGAAGGGGGAACGCCCCCAAAATGTTGTGACGTAATAAACATACACGGTGTTATCTCGTTTGAATTGCCTCGAGTGCCGGTTCCATTTTTGTTGCCTATTATCTGTTTGGAAGTGCCGTCTTCCTAGGGTCTGCGCACCGGGCGTTTAGCTATTTGAGAAGGACCTCGGGTGTGCATGTGAATTCTTGTCTACAGTTCTATTTACATCTCCATTTGTTGTTTTGGGATAATGGTTACTTTGGTTTTGATTTTCCATGGACCAGGACCCTTGTGAGGAACTAGAGGGCGGCTTGAATATTGCCCCCGAAATGTTGTGACGTAATAAACATACACGGGGTTATCTCGTTTGAATTGCCTCGAGTGCCGGTTCCTTTTTTGTTGCCTATTACCTGTTTGGAAGTGCCGTCTTCCTAGGGTCTGCGCACCGGGGCGTTAAGCTATTTGAGAAGGACCTCGGGTGTGCATGTGAATTCTTGTCTACAGTTCTATTTACATCTCCATTTGTTGTTTTGGGATAATGGTTACTTTGGTTTTGATTTTCAATGGACCAGGACCCTTGTGAGGAATTAGAGGGCGGCTTGAATATTGCCCCCGAAATGTTGTGACGTAATAAACATACACGGGGTTATCTCGTTTGAATTGCCTCGAGTGCCGGTTCCTTTTTTGTTGCCTATTTCCTGTTTGGAAGTGCTGTCTTCCTAGGGTCTGAGCACCGGCGTTTAGCTATTTGAGAAGGACCTCGGGTGTGCATGTGAATTCTTGTCTACAGTTCTATTTACATCTCCATTTGTTGTTTTGGGATAATGGTTACTTTGGTTTTGATTCTCCATGGACCAGGACCCTTGTGAGGAACTAGAGGGTGGCTTGAACATTGCTCCATCCGTTGGCTCAAAAGATAAGGATTCATCAAAATCGCTCTCTTCTGGGACATTTAAAGAGAGATTCTGGCAATCTCTGGAACACCGCTCAGCTTTTTCCACTAATGTGTAAATCTGTAAAGGAACCAATATACAGTAGGAGTTTCCATGTTAGAGCAGGCATGCAGAGGGTTTTGGATTTCAATTTACTTCTCAACTGTTGCGTAAAAAGTGGTACTGGGCCATTAAAGGCTTTAGAAAATGTTGGCCACCAGATCCCAGGAAGTAATGCGAAGTTGAGAAGAATGTCATGAAGATATAAAGGTGAATGTGTTGCTGTGTATGTGTGTGTGTATGATACAAAACTCTCTGCACATATAATAATGCACGACTACACAATAATGATGTTCCTGCCATAGAAACTTTCTGTGAATGTGGCTAATGATCAAGTAAACAAGTTAAGGTTTAAAGAAGAAACATATGTCATTCTTACCTCTGCTAATAAAGGTTTTTTCTTTATTAGACATAAACAGGCTGCAAAACTAAAATGGAAAGCGGCATTATTTGGCAGCAACCCAGTTCTTGAATCCATATATTTAGAGCTAATCTGATGTGAACAAAGGCTCTCTGGAGACTTGTGATCTGCCTGTTTCCCATCCAAATCAAAATATTCTTTCGCTCTCTCCATTTCTTCCAGAAATAAATCTTTCTGCAAAAAAAAAAATTTTTTACTTAGAGAACGCAATGCACTGATATTATTTCGTATATGCAATTAATGTCTTCAGTTTCTCTAAAACAAAAAATATGAATTGATGTCTTTTATGCATTTCCCTATGCAGTGTTAGCACTTCTCTAGTAAGGATTTCTGAGAAAATATTACTTGCTGGGCCCACTTGAAGACTTTCATATGGCTCTTAAATGTTCTACTAACAAATTAATTAGATACTGAGGGGGGTTATTTATTAAAGTCCGAATGCCAAAACTCGAAAAAAAAATTCTATAAAATCTAAATTTTTAGTGGAAAAAAAACCCTCAAATGTTTCAAGATTTATGAAACCCTGAGGCTGCAAAAAGTCCAAGGGGCAAATTTACTAAAGGGCGAAGTGGCTAACGCTAGAGAAAATTTGCCAGCGTGATATAATTTTGGCACTAACGGGTGCTGGCGTAAATTCGCTAGCGAAGTGGACCTACTCTAGCGCTACTTCGTACCCTTACGCCAGGTGAAGTTGCGTTCTGGCGAAGTTGCGGATTTTCGTGAACGTTACCTCTTGCGCCAGACCAGGTTGAAGTGCAATAGAGTAGATAGGGATGGACCAAAAAAAGTTTACATTTTTTCTAAGCCCCAAAAAAACGCTGGCGTCTTTTACTTTTTATAGGGTGATAGGCTGAAAAAGATCAACATTTTTTTAGGGTACCCTCCTTCCCCCCTAAATTTGATAACATAAGGCACCTAAACTATATTGTGGGCACAAGTGTAGGGCATTAGAACACATTTATTAAGGTTTCCTGGCCTTGTGTAGTGTAATGTGTTTGCTGCTGCATATACGGCCATTGTACTTTAACTGCACGCCGTATGCAAATTTGAAATCGCTAGTGTACCTTCGAACCGCTGATCGTAACATCACTAGCGCAAACGATCGGTAACATGTGCGCAACTTCAGATCTTCGTGAATTTGAGCAGGCCTGGCGAATCTACGCCTGGTGAAGTGCGGCGAAGTCAATGATGGCGCAACTTCGAAGTAAATTTGCCCCCAAATCCGAAAGTCAGTGGGAGAGATCCCTATCCTATTTGGAAGTTTCTGTGGTCTGCGCTGGAATTAGCCCGAAAATCCAACTATTTTGGACTTTTCAGCAAAAACCCCCCAAAAAAACTAGATTATTTTTCGGGAAAAAAATTAACATACCCATACAATTCAGATTTACACTCGTTTTTATTGAGTTTTTCCCGAATCCGATTAAATCATGCTTTTTTTAATAATAAATAAGGACCAATCGTTGTTTCTAGTTAGGTCTGACTTTTTTAAATCAAATAATCAGAACAATTCGGATTTTGATAAATAACCCCAGCGAGAGCCTGGAAAGGGAAAGGAAACAATACAATAGGTTTTTATACTGTAAACCACATAATTAGCAGTGCAGAAAAATACTGAAAAAGAAGAAAATGGAGCAATGGCTGCATTCATTTAATAAGATGTACTGAACTTTATTTTTTTTTTTTCAAATAACCAGTTTTAGGGTCACTGATACTGTGTGATCCATCTTCATGTGCAAAGACCACTGTCCTTACCAAGTAAACAGGATTTCTGGATCTGTCACTAGCCTTCTGACCAGTCAGTATTTCAGCAAGAACCTAGGAGAGATTGATTTATAAAAAATTAAAGCATTTGTTTCCATTATTCTTCATTTTATTGCCATGCAGCACTTCAAATCAAAGCAGCTACTCACAACACCGCAAGCGAAGATGTCCGTTTGTACAGTCAGCTGCCCGTGCCGAAAGAAACTGTAGGGCAAATACGGCTGGTGGATCTGCAGGTCTTTGCTCTTTGCTTTTGTGTAAACTGTGTGTTTATCCGGACAGTACCGAAGCCCAGAATGGGCCAGTTTTGGAAGTAAATTTTCATCTAGTAAAATGTTGGAGCTGCGACAATAATAAAGTACAATAAGAAGCAACCAGAAGCAGACCTGGTTGATTCACTTTTTTCAGATTTTTCATAAGATTTTCCCGATTTTGTTTTCTAATTTTTCACCCAAAAACTCAAAATTTTGCCCTTTAACTCCAAAAACGTTGGGGTATTGCATGAAACCCAGTGCACATCAAAAAATCTTTGGGAATTCTCCCATTGACTTATATGCAATCTCGACAGGTCTGAGATGCCGGATTTTCTGATTCAGACTTTTCCCATCCTCGGGGTTTAATAAATTCCCAAAAAATGTGTGATTTTTTTAAAAGCAGATTTTAAATAAAAAAAATAATAATTTTTTTTGTTATTTTTGCATTCGGAGTTTAGTAAATAACCCCTGTAGAGTATCACAATGCACAAGTCCATTATAATTCCTTCCAATCTACTCTCTTCATAGAAACCACTCGTATAGGATTTTCAGCATTAGTTAGTCTCAAATAAGTCATATTACTTTATGGCTATATGTCTTACAGTTCCTCAAGGGAATCCGTTATCTGGAAACCTGTTATCCAGAGATCTTCAAATTCCGGGAAGGCTGTCTCCCATACACTCCATTTAATTCAATAATTCTAATTTTTTTAAATTATTTTTTTTTTCTCTCTGTAATAATAAAACAGATCCCAACCAAAATGTATAGTTAATTAATATTGGAGTCAAGACAATTCTGTTGGGTCTTATTAGTGTTTAAAATAATTTAAATGTATAGAGATCCAAATTACAGAAAGATTCCATATCCAGAAAACTCCAGGTCCCAAGCATTTTGGATAACAGGCTCCATTCCTGCATTGTGGGTTTTTTTTCTAGCATTTGGGTACTGAATTAGCTATGGTAAGTACTGTACCTCTTAATGTTTCCGTGGAGTATATCATTACTGTGCAAGTGCTGAACAGCTTTTAGGAATCCCAAAGCAATTTTTAGCCTCCTCTTCCAGTTCAGGATATGATTTTCACTCTGTAAGGCATAAGGAAGACTCATTATTTTGTGTATAATACTCCCAGGTCAGCCCACATGTTGCAGTTAGGTCAGAGACACAACCTGCTATTTCGGAAGATTAGTGGCCCAGTGACAAATCGATTCTTCTTCGGGCAACTAATCTCCCCGAACTGCCTTCCCGCCGGCTAGAATGTAAATCGCCTGCGGGATGGCACTCGGAACGCTTCGTTTTCCAAAGTCGCCGGAAGTTGCCTCACAAGGGAACTTCGGGCGACTTCAGAGACACCAACAACCAATCAATATTTATTTTTAAAAAAAACAAACTATTTTTTTTAAAATTCAGATGAATAGGATTGACCTGCAAAATCGAAACAAATTCGGATTTTCAAAAGTCCACCAAACGACTCCAAATTGGTTGTAGGAGGTCCCCCATAGGCTAAAACACCAATTCGGCAGATTTCAGTTGGTGAATAGTCCAATTTGAAAAATAAAGTATTTGGACTACTCCCTAGTCGAAATTCCGCTAAAATAAACTCGAAATTCGAATTTAAAAATTTGAATCTTCAATTCGCCCCTTGATAAATCTGCTACTAAGGGTCGATTAGGACATTCGCATTAGAACTTTCAAATTTTTATTGGTGTCAAAATTCACGCTATTCGGATTTTAATCCCCAGTTCGAATGTAAATTTGAATGTGAGATTTATTACTACTCCACCATGGAAACAGTCCTAATTCCAATATTCGCCCCCTAAAACCTGTCAGAGGCAGAGGTCCGTTGAACCATTTGAAGATGTTACTCAAATCGAATACAAATTAAATTTTTGTATCGTTCCTATGCGATCATATATTAGACATTCAAATTTTTTGTTTTTGAGTATATTCAAATTTATTAAGAGTAAAAAGTCGAAATTCGGCCTTTGATAAATAACCCCCTAAAGGTTAAACACCAGAGCAGCGGTAATAAATAAAATGCTGCTAGTAGGAAGGGGGCACAGACTTGTTTAATACAGGCCGTGACAATGTGTGGCATTTGCACAGGTTTCTTTTGGGGTTCTACTTCTTAAAAAAGCAAATTGATCCCATGAATTTAAAGATAAATTCAGATGATGTTTCACAGTTCCCTTATGGCCTGACAAGTCTTAAACCAGGGTCGGACTGGGGGGCCCGGGGCCCACCGGGACTGCTGTCCAGGCCCCCCCTCCCCCCTACTAAGATGCATCGGCCCAGCAACACCGCTGCTCGGCGCGCATGCGCAACAGCGCCGTTCGGCGCGCATGGTCGCCGGCGCGCATTTTCGCGATTGAAAATATCTAGAGAAGGGTTCTGGCCCGGCGGGGGCCCACGAGGGTCGGGGCCCACCGGGTTTTTTCCCGGTTTCCCGCTGGGCCAGTCCGACACTGTCTTAAACTATAAAGATAATGCAGGAAATGCTCCAGAGAAACACACACACTAACACATAATGGTGTTGTCTAAATAATGCAAGTTGCGACCACAAATCCATCACATGATATCATTTTATTATAGCAGTGGATACCAAAAACCGGGTAATGAATTCACATACAGTATAAGGCCCCATTTAACATGTATCATCACCCTGATAACTTCAGTCTTTCCCTGATGTAGAGGCTTTGTAGGTGTGATGCTTGATCTGTTGAAAGGGAATAAATACTTACCCAATGTTTGAATGATAGCCATAGCTTAAAGGAGAAGGAAAGATACCGATACAGTTTATTGCCAATAGATTAGCCACAATAATGCAAGCTAGAATGCTATACTTATTCTGCAGAATGCTTTACCATACTTGAGTAAACAGCTCTAGACACTGTCTCTTTGTTTAGGATAGAAGCTGCCATATAAGCTTGGTGTGACATCACTTCCTGCCTGAGTCTCTCCCTGCTCACTTACAGCTCTGAGCTCAGATTACAGCAGGGATGGGAGGAGGAGCAAACTGAGCATGCTCAAGCCGTGCCCTGGAGGTTATGCTGAAAACAGGAAGTCTAATACAGAAGCCCATGTGTACACAATAAAAGGAAAGAAATGCAGTGTTTCTTTTGACAGAGGACTGGTGTATTTATATAGATCTTTTTGATAAAGCTTACTTAATTTTAGCCTTTCCTTCTCCTTTAAACACCTGAGGTGGCACAGATATTACACAAAATCATAGGATAGCGATTTGTTAATGGGTAGAAACCCCTATATAGGACACATAGGGGCAAATTTACTAAAGGGTGAAGTGACTAATGCGGGTGATATTTCACCAGCGTGACGTCATTTTGGTACTTTGCCGATTTACTAACAGTGTAACATCGCTAGTGAAGGAGATAGACTCTAGCGGGACTTCGCTCCCTTACGCCTGGCGAATTTGCAATTTTTGTGAATGGACGTAACTACACAAATTGAGTAAGAAGCAGATTTTACTGAACGCTACCTCGTGCACCAGACTTGCCTTCGCCACCTCAGACCAGGGGAAGTGCAATAGAGTAGATAGGACTTCCACCAAAAATAGTTGAATATTTTTCTAAGTCCCAAAAAACGCTGGCATCTTTTCCTTTTTTCAGGGTGATAGGCTGTAAAAGAGTGTGAAATTTTTTGGGGATAACCGGCTTCCCCCCCTACATTTCCTAACATATGGCACATAAACTATACATTGGGCTCATGTGTAGGGCAATGTAACAACTTTATTTTATTTTATTAAGGTTTCCCAGGCTTCTGTAGTGTAATGTATTTGCTGCAACATATACGTCCATTCAACTTTAACTTCCCGCCGTATGCAAATTAGCCGACACTAACGCAACTTCGTGTCGCTTGGCGCAGTAACGCTACGCAACTTTGACAGCGTTCGGCACCCTGGACCCAACTTCAGATTTTAGTGAATTAGCATTGTCCTGGCGAATCTACGCCTGCCGAAGTGTTGCAATGTGAGCGAAGCCGTCGCTAGCAAATTTTCGGAGGTTAGGGAATTTGTCCCATACTCTGATATCCCTGTTTATAGCGACATATCCAAACACGCCAATAGCTTAGATGTTTTTTAATGCAGTTTATTTGGAACATTACTCATTATCTGACTCATTTTAACATATAGAATAAAAGTTGAGTTTTGGTTTACATTTTCATAACCGGAATTATTAACAACTAGTCACTTGACTTGAATTCTCTAGCAAACAGTTGTATGGTTGACATTTTTAATGTCTGAAGCACTTATTAAAGGAGAACTAAACCCTAAAAATGAATATATCTAAAAATGCCATATTTTATATATTGAACTTATTGCACCAGCCCAAAGTTTCAGCTTGTCAATAGCAGCAATGATCCAGGACTTCAAACTTGTCACAGGGGGTCGCCATCTTGGAAAGTGTCTGTGACACTCACATGCTCAGTGGGCTCTGAGCAGCTGTTGAGGGGTCGTCACTAATTATCCAGCAGAAAATGAGGTTGGTCTGTAATATGAGCTGATGCTACAGGGCTGATTATTAAATTCTGATGCTAATTGCACTGGTTTCTGTGCTGCCATGTAGTAATTATCTGTATTAATTACTAATCAGCCTTATATTGTGACATTTCTATTCTATGTGTACTGTATATTGTGAGTGGGTCCCTAAGCTCAGTAAGTGACAGCAGCACAGAGCATGTGCAGTGAATCAGCAGAAAACAAGATGGGGAGCTACTGGGGCATCTTTGGAGACACAGATCTTTACTGCTAAAGGGCTGTGGTTGCCTTGGGCTGGTACAGAAGCACAAAACATAATGTACAACATTTCTAGATACTTCTTTAGTTAGGCTTTAGTTCTCCTTTAAGTAATTTCCTTTTTTGAACATCATTCTAATCATCACATATGTAACGTGTGAAATACCTGAGTAACTGATCTCTAAGAACTGTTTATATTTAACAGAATCCGGGTTATTCTGTTTTATGAGGAAATAAATGATTAAATGGTCTCCTTGAAAGGGCTGCATCTACATTCTGGAAAGTAATTTTATGACAAATTGGACAAACCCATACCCCCAAAAGAGGGTTGTGATGCATTTTGTTAGTAAAAGAGAATGTAGGTCTTCTTACCTGTTGTAATGCAAGATCTAAAGATCCATTCATCATAAACTGGTTTACAAGGCAGGAACAATCACCCTCCATACAGAAACCAAGCAGCGGCAGAATATTTGCGTGACAGCACCTGTGGCCAATGACAAGTGCCAATTAGTTAATATGCTATAGGCAAGTAATCTCCATGATTTTAGTTGGATTAGCTTTATTTGACAGTTTCCCACTAATGTGCTCTCACCCAACTTTCAAAAAAATCCTTACAGGGCTGGTGGCCTGGATATCAATACAGATATGGGACCTGTTACCCAGAATGCTCGGGACCTGGGGTTTTCCGGATAATGGATATTTCCATAATTTGATCTCCATAAATTTACTAGAAAATCATGTAAACATTAAATAGGCTGGTTTTGCTTCCAATAAGGATTAATTAAACCTTAGTTTGGATCAAGTACAATGAACTGTTTTATTATTACAGAGAAAAAGGAAATCATTTGGATTATTTTAATAAAATGGAGTCTATGGGAGACGGCCTTTCTGTTATTCGGAGCTTTCTGGATAACCGATCCCATACCTGTACTACTTGGCCCTGGTCTGCACCCTTTTGTATGCTGCCACTTCCCACACAAATGATGGAAAATAACCTGCCTATGGCCAGGGCCACCATCCTCTGGTGCCTTGTACAAATGTGACATTGGGGCATATTGTGACATACAGTAAATATTGGTTTACATGGTCCTAGAAATAATGGTGCAGCCCTGGCCTATGGCAGACACTAGCATTAGCAAGTGGAATTAATTTAGGACCTAGCAGGCATGGTGGAACGGTGTTTTGACCACTATAGTTCTCTCCACATGTGCCATTGGCCAAAGCACAATGTTGGGCCCTTGAAGTACTCTTGAGTTCCCTTGTGCTGGCAGGCAGCTATACCAGTCTGAGTACAATTCACCCCTGCTGCCATCAATCTCATAATACATTTACCATATTCCCTCTAGACAGGACCGCCATCAGAAATCGCAGGGCCCCATACGACAAAATTTCCTGGGCCCCCCTGGGCTGCACCCACCGCAAGCCCCACCTACAGGTCCGCCCTCCCCACCCCACAGGTCCGGCCCCCACCACACAGCAAAAAAAATATTGGTTAGGGTTCCCACATGTTAATAAAAAATAAAAAGATATTGGTGGTCAGGGTGCCCCATAAAAAAACATTTGTGGCCAGGGGCCCCCCATTAAAAAATATTGGTGGCCAGGCCCCCCTCCCACATTATGAGAAAATCGGTGGCCAGGGCTCCTTCAGCGTCCATGCCTTCCCGAAGTCAGCAGCTCCCAGAAAGATGGGTGGCCCGGCTAATCAAGTAAGTGTGGTGTGGCCGGGCCCCCTTACCCTCGGGGCCCCCTACAACTCTCCCCCCTGTCTCCCCCTGATGGCTGCCCTGCCTCTAGATATCTGCAGACTTGTCCCTCTGTTTTGCAGTCCCCCTCCTGTACAGTCCTGCAGCAGGTCGGGTACCTGCGGTACCCTGCGGGTTTCGGGTAGAAATTCTGGGTGTGGTTATAGACGTGGGTCGGCGATTCTGCGGGTTCGTGGGTCGGGCCGCAGGTCTTCTTAATAGCAGTTTTTATTCCTTTTTTTCTGATTACGCCCCATGTCACTTCTGGTTTACAATGACAGCACTTCCTGATTCTTGATGGTCAGAGGGTCGCGGGTCCGGATAAGGTACTGTCGGGAAGGGGGTCCATGCTGGTTGCTGGTTGCGGATTGCAGGTACGGTTTCCAAAAAATGGACCCACGCAGGACTCTACCTTCCTGTTTCTATATTCAGTTTTCACAGCTTTGAGGGAACTGATTTGCTTTCACCTGTCTCACTTCCATAAGAGAACAGCACCTTACTCTTTTTCCATACAACCGCATGTGAGAACGGTGATAGCTAAACATTCATTCAACATAGCGTATTTTAGATGGCACTTACCGGAAACTGATTTGAGCCTCTGTGTGGAAGAATGAAGACATCCGTTTTTGCTCTTCACCCTCCACCTAGCAGAGAAAAGCGCAAATGTGAAAAACCCCTTATTACATCACAGAATGCACAAAACCAACTATGAAGGTGCAAATATCGCAGTGAAAAATACCTGCTTGAGTTTCAAGGTTTCAAGATTGTGATCCTTGCATACCTCCGTTTTGGAAATAGAAAGAGGGACAAAAAGATTTGCCACGCAGAGTGCAGTGACATATTTTTGACCACACCCCCTAATTACCATGTCCATTTTACAAAATTTGGCAGGTTATGAAAGTTTGAAAAAATGTCTGTGGTTTTTATGTGTTATTACAGTTTTGCTAAAGAAGGTGCATTGCTCTTTAAGCTGCAAGTCAGTTTCCCCAAGATATCTTCTTATCTTAAATTGTTACAAGAGTATCTAAGTATCTATTCTGGACTCTCTGCTCTCTCCAAAAGCCAATTAAGTTAGAAACTTTGAATATATTTCTGGCTGTTCCATGCAGGAGATCTAAGAGAAAGTCGGGATATTTCAGTAATCTGGGACTGCAGGCTGAGAGGTCAAAATCAGGACTGTCAAACGAAAAAAGGTTTGCATATTTAATGCATGTGGACTGATTTCCTTTACCATTTTTAGCCTTTTTATTGTATAATGTTTGCCTTCCTTGTATCCCATGAAGATGTCGGCGAATTCTCCCTCATGTACTATTTTGCTGCTGCAGAAACTGTCAGTGGCATCGTCCAAATCCTTCTGTGTCCATATTTTACACGGCCCTTTTATAAAAGAACTCTCCTCTTGCTGTGGGATGTTAAGAATCTTTAAAATAAATGAAAAATAAAATATACTATTTGTTTATTATGAAGAACGGCTTGACAATGACGTGAACTGTATCAGTCTGTTTCACAGTTATTAATGCGCTGGAAAATCTTTCTGGCTGTATAAAAGTGCAGTATATCATATATGACTAATATTGATAAAAAATTATTATTTTTAAGACAAATGACCTCATCCACTGGTCAGTTTCTGTAACTGTAGGGTTGGAGGGATGGGACAGAGATATGTTCAGTAGAAAACAGGGAACTGTTCTGATGTTGCTCTGCTCAGGAAAGAGATCAGAAACCTCTGATAACCTTTCCTGAGCACAGTAACATAGAACAGCTCTCTGTATTTTTTTCTAAGGGCAAGGCCAGACGTGGTGTTTTTACGTTGAGTTTTTAAAAAAGTTCCATCAGGCGTAAATACGCATAAACTGCACTGTCATTGAAACTAATGGAAAACTCAATTCTCACAGGGAACTTGCAAGCCTAAATCCGCCATGGGACGCCTGTACTGGCATTTTTTAGTGGAAAAGCCAAAACGTCAAGAAATGACCAAATCGATAGACTCTATGGGATCTGCAAGTTTGAAACCACACTTTACGTAAATATGCAGTGTATTTTAAATATGGTGTCCAAATTCTCGCGAGATAAATGACGCATATACGTTTTTACAGCGTATTAAGCTGGTGATGTGATTACTTTTGACTATTGACGATCATTCCTGCTCCATTTTGCATGTAAATAGCTTCTATTTCTAAATAGATTATTATATTACATATTTTCTATTTCTAGCTAGCGGAATTATGGGGAACGAGAACAATGAGAAGTGCATCTTGGGAAAAAAAACCTACGTGCTGAAAAACGCATGAAAAACGCATGTTGACATTACGTGCAGTTTCAGTGGCGTATTTACGCCCGACTGAGCTTTTTTAAAAACGCAACGTAAAAACTAGGGATGCACCAAATCCAAGATTCGGTTCGGGATTTTGGCCTTTTTCTGCAGGATTCGGATTCAGCTGAATCCTTCTGCCCGGCAGAACCGAGCAGAGGGGAAGGGAAATCTTGTGACTTTTTGTCACAAAACAAGGAAGTAAAAAATGTTTTCCCCTTGCCACCCCTAATTTGCATATGCAAATTAGGATCAGATTCGGCCAAATCTTTCGAGAAGGATTCAGGGGTCTGGCCGAATCCAAAATAGTGGATTCTGTGCATCCCTAGTAAAAACACCACGTCTGGCCTTGCCAGACACAGTTACTGGTATTGATGGGCGAATAAATTCGCCTGGCACTTGGGTCAATTCTTTGGTATTCTGCCAGTCCGATTGTCGCTCTAAACTACACCATCAACTCTTCCTACACCATCACCATCATTATTGTCCATAGACAAATAATATCCATGCCAAATATCATAGCATGGATACAGGCCAGGATTTGTGGCAAGGCCACAAAGGCCGAGGCCGGCGAAAAATAGGGGCGGCATGCCGCCCAGCCGCATTATGGGGACGTGTGCGTCCCCATACAATTACACCAGCTGCGCCGGCGCTTTTTCGCTGGCGCGCTGGGAAGGGGAAGTGTAGGCAGGCGCTAGGACCGCGCGGCCGCCTGGTCGGACCGCGCCGCCTAGGGGCGGCCGGCAAAGAAATCCGGCGCTGCATGGATAGGAAGCAGCAGGTTATTAAAAAAATAAAAAAACTCAGCTCAGTTCCTTTTGTTCCTTTTAAGAGCATTTGAAATTACTAGTAAGATATCAACTTTTGTGAAGCAAAGGCAAATAACGCTAGATAAAACTTTACATTGCTATTTTTTCTGAAAAAAGATGCTGATGTATATAAAGCTATGGGACTTAGACTGGCTATGACAACTGGAGATACCCATCAATGGCAAAGGTTACTATACAATTGATTACAGCCATTTGCATAAAAGAGGGAATAGCTGCAGGGTGCCCAACCAATCAATATACCAAGAGCAGGCCCCTTAGTACTCAGGGTTGTTGCTCTTTGCACAGAGCACTGGATTAAAAATCTGGCATTCCATGCAAAAGAACAGTATCTATGTCCACTCCCTAACTTGCATGTTCGAAAGACACGTAAGTTAGTGGCTCGAGGGGAGGGTGTGCCTCCATCCCCACCCCTTTCCTTTAGAATCAAGTGCCGCTGTATAATGCCAGGTGCAGTGCAAAAGTATAAAAAGTAGTGATAGCCGAATACATTAACCAGGCGCAAATTTCTGCGTTTCGCAGCAGGAGAATTAATTCACAAAACTGCGGGGAAAATTTGCCCGCATCCAAAAAATTTGGGCGCCCTTGGAATAGTCAATTGCATCGAAACTGTCTCACGTCAACATTATTTGGACGCCCATTGACTTTAATGTGGGCGTCAAAATTGATGCGGTTGGCAAAATTCGCTGTTTAGCGAATTTCGTGGGAAATACACAAATTTTTAAGCAAAGCAAAACGAGACAAATTCGACCATCACTGGTAAAAAGAGGCATTTCGCCGGTACGGATCTACTGCGCATGCGCCAAAAGTCACAAAGTTTTCTGATTTCACTTCGGGACTTTTGGCGCATGCGCAGTAGATTGTACCGGCGAAATGCTCCTACTGCGCATGCGCCGGTCAAAGCAGGAAGAAGATCGCTTGGAAGAAGATGGCGTCGGTGAACTCCGTAGACTGGACCTGCGCAGAAGGGTAGGGTAAGTAACAAGTTAGGGGCATTTGCCCAGCGGGACAGGTAGGACAGGGGGGAGGAGGGAGGGTGGGCAACCAACGGGAGGGGGGGAGGGTTTCCTTCTCCTTTAAAGGAAAAACCATATAATTTACTGTTGTGCTGCTCTGGTAAACTGTTTACTTCAGAAAAACAAATATAGTTTATAAAAACAAGCTACTGTGTAGCCATGGGGGCAGCCATTCAAAGCTGAAAAAGGAGAAAAGGCACAGCATACACAGTGGATAACAGATAAGTTCAGAAGAATCCTATTATATACTACAGAGCTTATCTGTTATCCGCTGTGTATCCTGTGCCTTTTCTCCTTTCTCAGCTTTGAATGGCTGCCCCCATGGCTACACAGCAGCTTCTTTATATAAACTATTGTAGAGTTTCTGCAGCAAACACACCAGTTGTACTAGTGCAGCACAACAGTACCTTATATTTTTAGTACTTTAGGACACTTTCATTTTTTGGAGTTACTGGTTCTTTAACAACCGATTTTAGTGTGATCCAACAAATCCATCAAATTATCGTGAGGTTAGTGGGCACCGAACGATTGTGCATCTAATGATTCTGCGCCCGACATCGGTCAGAAAATCGATCGGACAAGTTAGAAAATTTTCATCAGTCACAGTGAAATGTATCCATAGTCCAATTGTTTGCAAAGCCAAGCAGGCAGCTACCCACAGTTTTCCTGGCTTCAACTTGACGATATCACCTGAAATGGTCTTTTTAATTGATGGAAAAATTGTGAATTTAAATAATCATTCCATGATATGCTTGGTGTTACGATAACGAAAAGATCTTTTAAAAATCTTAACATCTATGACCACCTTTTGTGCTGGACATGGGAAGGAAGGGGAGACAGAAACTGCTCTAACAATGATCTGCTTAGAAAGTTGACACATTAATAGTATATGATCAGCTAATATGATAATAGGAAGTGGATCACGTTGGCATGATTGCAAGATTTAGGTAAATACCTATTAAGGAAACATAGCATAACTGACAGTGACTTACCTCCTTGGGAGAATTTGGCTCTAGACTACATTCTGATTGTATGGACAGTGATTGCAGCAGCTCTGATGGAGGAGGAGGTGGGCTAGGCAATGGAGGAGCAGGAAGTTCTATAAACAAGCAGAAAGTGATTTAGGGAAATTAGGTCTCAGGTAGGGCACCCATATGTTCTGGTATAATTTTTATAGATTTGACTAGCCTCCAAGAATAGCAGAGGATCTCCCCAAGGACCCCAGTAATGGTGTAATAAAAAGCACTCACCCTGGTGGTCCAGTGGTGCAGCAGGGACGCCCCCACTCCGCTTCTCTTCAGCCACTATTTTTGGTTCTTAGGGCGCGTGCGCCTGCGTCTCTTTGGTTATATTGACGCGGATGTGCTGGCGTAATGACTCAGGCGCGCAAATGTGCGCAATGGCGCGATAATGAAACACTATAAAAGACCCATTTGGGCTTTCAGACCTTGCCCGTTATAGGTTTTACCTGTGGTGTTCTGAGCTTTTTCTGATCCTGTTCCTGATTCCCTGTTGTGACCCTGCCTGGCTTGTGACGATTCTACCTTCTGTATCCTGACCCTTGCCTGATAACCGACTTCGATTCTGCTTAACACTTCTGATTGACTTCCTGGTTTGACCCTTGCCTGCCTGACTACCTTTATTCTCTGCCTGCCCCGACCCGGCCTGATCTTACTACTCTATTGCCTAACGCCTTGTACCATGACCTTCTGCCCAAAGACTCTACCTACTGTTGTGCCCCTCTGCCTGTCTAGAACCCCTCGCCTTGCACCTCTCGTTATAAGACCTGGCGGCATCTGAGTAGCTGAGGGCTCCTCCTGAGGCCAAAAGCGTCTGCTACAGGCAAAAACACGAGCCGAGACCAGGGTGCTTGGCATCGGTTCTAGATTTAGCGTGCCAACCATTACAAATGGACAACCCCATTCTTGCATCCATCATAAGCTTAAGTTTACTTTTAACAGCACTGCCAACATCTAATTCTTGAGAGACTTGGCCCTATATATCAAGTTCTCTGGTGGGCCCTAGAAGGTAGAGTCTGACACTGGATCTGGGAGCAGAGGAACAGCTGCTTACCTGAAGGTGAAGAGGATGGATGTTCTGGCAGCTTGTTAACTTTTTTGTAATCTAGCTGTTTTGTAGGGAGTTCTGCTTTTCTTCTCTCTGGTGTTTTAGAGGATATTACCGACACTGGTGCCCCTAATATGCAAATAAGAATTATTTTCAGAATAATTCCACATTACCCTTCAGGTTTCCATTTATTGTATTTAGCCTTCTAGTTGCATGGTGTCTTCCTATAGCCCATTCCTCTTTTCAAGAGGAAGAGCAGACATTTCCTCGTGAGGCAACTTAGGGCGATTTTGTACACGAATCAATTTACATTGTAGCCAGCGGAAAGGCAGGGGAGGCAGTTGGGGGAGATTAGTCGCCCCGAAGAAGAGGAGATTTTTCGCTGGGCGACTACTCCCCGAATCTGAGTGTGTGTCTCTGCTCTTAGGTCAAGAAAGGAAACCCTGTACCCTTTAGGTTCTTTATCTGAACTTTCTCTCTGCTTTTTGTGCATTGGGGATAAAATAGAAAGTGACCAGGGCCAGAACTAGGCATCTTGTGGGCCTTTGGATGGTCAGTTCGACACTGTTCTGTCAGTGGGTATGGTCATAGGTAGGAACTGTTCCACAATGAGGTCCCTCCAATGCAAACAGGGCACTTATAAAACCGTTTATAAACCGTAAATGCCAGTAATTGCAAATCATGTCCTATGCCAGAGAATTGATATAGGTACAATGTGTAAATGTATGGCTGCTAGAGATTTATAGGAAGACCAATTGAACCTTAACTCACATTGCTGTAGAATCCCCAAGGCTCTGTACAGTTCCAGCTTCTGGAGACGATCAACTAGTTCCTGCAGAGACGGCAACTTTTGTCCCCAAGACCACATAAGCTCCCTGGTTACACTAACCCCTGTCCTCTCGAACGATCGTATTCTCCGCAGAACTGTTTGGTCATCGATCACAGAAGATGCTATGTGGAATTGACATGAATATGCCAGAAATGTCACTGTCATTGTATTGTGTATGTCTTGTTGTTCGCCAAATTAAATTTTACTATCTTTTATAGAAAATATGTCAGTATCCTTTCAAGTGCCCACCTACTCTACTCCCAACTTTTATCATTCTTCATGGTCCACTGGGCGATGCATTATATGTATAGCCTTCAGACTCGGATTGGGACACATATACATAACCAGATACCAGTGTTAAAGGCATCTCAGGTTAACTATATTCTGGGTTGATTCATGCAGCTGGCAGGGTGGTTGGCATGGCAGTTCACTCTTTGTACTTTCTATTTTCTTAGAATAAAAATATACTCAATAGTCTTGCTGAACTATGTGATTTTCAGATACATTATAATAAAACAGCAACTATGAGGACCTGTCACCCAGACATAAAAAGCTGTATACTAAACTAGTCCTTTTCAAATTAAACATGAAAATTCTTTTTCTATTAAAACATCCATACCAGTTATAAACTTGTTTAAAAGTCTTATCTGTCAATCATATACAGGTATGGGACCTGTTAACCAGAATGCTCGGGGCCTGGGGGTTTCCGGAAAAATGATTTTTCTGTCATTTGGATCTTCATACTTTAAAGGGGTTGTTCACCTTCAAACAACTAGTTGTTTTCAGATCGATCACCAGAAATAACGACTTTTTTCAATTACTTTTGATTTTTTATGTGTGACTGTTTTTCTGATATTAAAGTGTAAAGTGTAATTTTTCACCTTCTAAAGCAGCTCTGGGAGGGGGGTCGCCAACCCTATAAACTGTTCTAAATTGATACATTAATTTGATACATTTCTTATCTTTGTCCCTGCTGAGCAGAATCTCTGAGTTTTATTACAGGCAGCTGTTAGAATTGATACAATAGTTGCTAATACTCCAGAGATGCTGCTGAGAAATAAGTGGCAGATTTATCAAGGGTTGAATTTCGAATTGAAAAAACTTCGAAATTCGAATTTAAAAAGACCAACCGAAATTAAGTCGAAGTTTTTTTTGGTCGAATAGGTCCATTTTCAAACAAATATGTCCATATTCAATTCGAAGTTTTCCCCCCCAAAAAAATCAGTGCCCCTCTACCATCTTCCACTGCAGGCATGTGCAGTCAAGTAAAATTCAACATTTTATTAGTGTTAAGGGGCAGATTTATCAAGGGTCGAATTTCAAAGTAATAGGAGTTTTTATGAACTCCCATAATTTCAAATTCAAATAAAAAAAGACCAGCTGAAATTTATAAAAAATTCCTTAGTTGAGGTACAAATAAATTGGCTCGAAATTCAAATTTTTTTCATTCGAAAATTCACCTCGACCTTTGATAAGGTCCCTAAATGTTGCAAAATTGTAACAGTTCAGAGCCTGCACCCGAATTACTGAGCTGCCAGACTCAAACACAGAGACACAAACATTTAACTTTAAACTTAGATTTTGGAAAAACAGTAAAAAATAAATAATGGAAAGTAATTGAAAAAAGTATTTATTTCTGGGGAGCAATCTGAAAACAACTGAACTGAAAAAAGTATTTGCACGGTGTAAGTCTACTAGAAAATCATGTAAACATTAAATAAACCCAATAGGCTGGGTTTGCTTCAAATAAGGATTAATTATATCTTAGTTTGGATCCATTACAATGTACTATTTTATTATTACAGAGAAAAAGGAAATCATTTTTAAAAATCTGGATTACTTCGATACAATGGATTCTATGGGAGACGGCATTTCAGTAATTCAGAGCTTTCTGGATAACAGGTCCCATGCCTGTATTACCTGCCCCTACTCTATGCCTTAGGCAATTACTTTCACGTTCCTTTCTGCACTTCCTAGATTTCATTGCACTCCCCACATTCCCCCGCCTTCCTAACAATCTAAGGGGGTTATTTATCAAGCTCCGAATTTATCTCAATATTGGCTGCTACAAACTCCGATCTAACCCGCTCGGGTTTTTAACGCTTATCTATTATTACATTTTCCCGAAAATTTGCTTTGCGGGAAAAGCTCAGATTTTCACGATTTTTTGTGAATTTTCCCCAAAATCTCCGAATTTTTCGCAGTTTTCACCCGAAAGCTCTGAAAACATAGTGAAAGTGCCCGAAACCCCCGACACAACCAAAAATCAATGGGACTGTTCCCATTGACTTTTATGCAACCTTGACAGGTTTGAGATGCCGTGTTTTTATATTCGGGCTTTTTAGCCCTCGGGGTTTAATAAATTCGTGATTTTTTAAAAAATCCGATTTTATTAAAAAAAAAATAACAAATTTTTCAGATTTTGGGGAATTTCCGGTATTCGGAGCTTAGTAAATAACCCCCTAATTGTGTAGCCAGTGCATGGGCAGGTCCCCCATTCTGGCACATCAACAACATTTTGAGATGATGCAAAGCCCTTTCCTTAATAATAGTGTCTACAAAATGGCACCTGCCTGTCTGCTGGGATTGTGAATTCCAAGACTAAAAAACACAAGGTTTCAATAATTTTTATACTGTAAGTGAAATGTATTTTGCTTCATTAACATCATAAAATAAGATTTGGAATTATTTCTTAAGGTGACAGTTCCACTTTAAATCACTTTTTTAGTTTTAAATGGGAATTTATCATTGCTCTGGTCTGTTGTATACTCTAATCCCTACCCATTCTTGTGCTGAGATGGGAGTGGAAGAATTTGGCTGTACAGAGCCCTGACCTCAATCCAACTGAACAATGGTGGAAAGAAAAATTTAAAGAGGGACAAAAAAATCGGCCAGATAAGAGTTTTACGGCCACGTTTTATTTGTTTTACTAATGAAACTGAAATTGTCCTTTAAGCAGCAAGTCTCCGTTCTTCCAAGAGACCTGCTTATCTTATTAGTTACAATTGTTCCTTTGCTTATCTTAAATTGTTACAAATATATCGAAGTGAAGGAGATCAAAGAGAAACTCGTGACATTTCACTAAGAAACCCGGGACTGCTTGCTGAGCTGCGGGACTGTCCCGTAGAAAACGGCACAGTTGGGAGGTATGGAACACTAGCTACAAATCAGGACTGATCCCCAACATCAGTGCTTTTTTTCTATCATATTAATGGCAGCAAATTCTCCCAACAATCTTCCAAAATCTTGTGAAAAGCCTTCCTAGAGGAGCAGATGAGAGTAGCAGCAAAGACCCGATTTATATTAACACCTTTAGTTGGCGAATTATATTTCAGGCAGGTGTCCACATATTTTTGTCCATATAGTCTTATAGATTGTAAGCTCTTTTGAGCAGGGCCCTCTTTACTTCTTTTATCAGTTGTATTTTTGTATGTTTTCTGTACACATATATGTATAAAATAGTCAGAAGGGTGCACACCTTGTGTAGCAACTAAACCTGGGCTCTAGTACAAAACAATACACCAGACCAAGGACAGTAGTCTTAGGATTAAAAGAATTGGCAAACACAAATATACAGTAAATGCACAAAAGGTTTATTACTGGATGTTTCGGTCTTCCAGTGTGTATCATACTGTACATATTTATATACCCAGCACTGTAATTATTCTGAATATTCTGGTTAGAGGGTGATCTTACCAAAGCTCATCCATTCCCAGTCACTCAAACAGTCCATACAGCGACAGAACTCATCCATTATTTTGGCTGGTATATCAAAGATACAAGGGGAGGAACTGTTGTGCTGGGATCCTGCCATTCTCTTTCCTATGGGGGTTAAAAAGAGTCACATCTGTTATATGCCTGTAAATAGAGGATCTTTATCACATTTAAAGTTAAGGGGGAAGTTATACCAAAAAATGAAAGTGCTTCACATAGGGATAATTTTAAGGCATAGTTAGCCTTAAAATTGACATTTTTGCAACTTGCCCTCATTTTTTCTTGTATTTTCTTAAATATTAACATTTTTGTTCTGCAGCTTTTAGATTTAGCATTCCAAGTCCTATCTGCCTACCTGCTTAATAGCCCTAGCAACCCTGCAGCATTTTCGGAAGTCAAGATAGCAGATGAACAGAAGAGGGCCTAAGGGCAGGGGCACACGGGCAGATTCGCCTGGCGACTAATCAGCACTCAAATTTAGCACATTTGATAGATGGTTAAGGAGGTAGATCTCCTTTAAATCAACTTTTAGTATTAGGTTACAGTGATATTCTGTATTATTTTCTGTATTATTTTCTTAATTCAGAAGCTGGCTAATTTGGAATCTAAGCAAACGGGGTCTAATTTACCCTGGAAATTAGGCAGCGGTTTGAATAAGAGGTAACGTTTTACCCTCACAGGGCAACATTTTTTTCGTTAATGTACAACCAGATAGTATTGGTCTGTGAAAGCTGGAAAAAGGCAGAAGAGAACAGTAATAATTAAAAAACTATAGGGGTCATTTATGAACATAGCCGCAAGTGCCATGTTACACTGCACGCTCCTTGCACTTCTCTATAGCTCTTTATAGTTGTTCCTGCCTCTTCTGCTGAATCTATATATATAGGATCACTGGAGTAACTGCCACCCTGAACCTTGGGGGTAACTGCAGGGTTCCCACAGTGACTTGCATCAATAGAGACGTCATTCGCGTCCAAAAGGAGCACACGCAAACAACATTTTAGCTCCAAGTGAGGAGCGGCACAATCTTCACTCTGAAAATGTTACCGCAACTTACTCACAATTTTATTCATTATCACCCATTGGGCGGATTGTGGCAGGAGCAACTCCCTGTGCAACCACAATAATACTAATAACATTGAAGGAATGCTGAATTATGAGGCAAATTGGAGAGGCTTCAGCTGGGATTTTTTGCCTTCCTCTAGATCAACTGGCAGTTAGGCAGATTAAAAAAAGTTAAAAGGTTGAACTTGATGGACGTGTGTCTTTTTTCAACCTAACTTACTATGTTACACTGTGTTAGGGGCTACAGCTGACAGTTGGAGACACTTTGTGCCCTTGATATACAGCTACAGAGTGAACCTAGGTACATATAACATTATGGGAAAATGTACAGTACCTTCAATGCTGTTTTTCTCCCAAGGATTTAGCCTCCACACAGAAGAAGGATCCTTACTGAACAGCTGGACGTGGGTTCCTTATGAGCAGGCAGCACTGGAGTGAGCCGCACACAGCAAGACTGGTTTCTACCTGCTGCAGTTAGTCATGCAATAGGAAAATATTCATGACGTTATGAGCTGTTCCTCAATTACACAATCAGAGTTTGTTGTGGTGTTCAGTGGCAAGTCTGCCCTTGTAGCACACGTTTGTTTTAAATCCTGCCCAAAGCGACTCAGAATAAAATGCCTTGGTGAAAGTCTAAGATCTAATTCCACTGACTGCTGCTCCTAAGTGACAAGTATCCTGGTCACATCCCCGTGTGTCTGTCGCACAACCCGTTTTTCAGGAAGTGAATGTAAATGCACAAGTCTGCTGCCACAGTGTTGGGAGGCGCTATTCATTTGACATCGAAAGAAACACCCAGGCATGCCACCGGGCTTAGAGTTAGTGTGCGCATGGTATCTGCCCGGCCAAAAGAAAAACACATTATTTCTATAAATAGCAGTGTCGGACTGGCCCACCGGGATACCAGGTATACTCCCGGTGGGCCCTCATGCTGCTAAACTTCTGGTAATATTAGTACTGAGAGTGGGCCCCTGGTCTAAGGTTTTTGGGTGGGCCTCTGGTGTCCCAGTCCGACACTGATAAATAGTACTGCCCAGCCCATGGCCCTGGAAGATGCTTATCAACAACAGCTGAAGGGCTGCAGAGGGGCAGTACTGATACAGAGTATTACTGTCACCATTTTGCAACACAAAAAAACATTTAATAAAAAATAAGTAAATAACCAACTGGATATCATTGCAGCTTTATCAAAAAGTGGTCATAAACAGGGTTACTCAGCCCCTTCAGAGTTGGCAGATTATCAGATCACCCACAGCGAGCCCCTGGCAGTCACTGCCTTCCCACACTCAACACCCTTACCCCCTGCTCACCACCTTTCCCTGCCGCTTGCCACCTTAAACCCACCAACAGCCCCCCAGCCCACTCATTATATTACCTACCTGCTCACCAGTGCAGTGATGGATACACAGGGCAAGGTTAGAGAATGTAGCAGGGCCCTAGCACCTCTCACCACCATTGCACCATAGGCACATGATTCTGCTACCTACCCCAAATCCTTGTCCTGCAGCTTATTGGCCTGTGTAATGGGCCCTCCTGAAGGCCTGCCCAAATTTTAGGCCCAGACTGGCAATCTGTTGGTTCAGGCAGATGCCAGAGGGGCTGCTGTAAAATGCCATAGGCACTCACTATTTATTAGGCTGGTTGGGGGCTGTTTGGGCCTCTGTGAAATGCCAGGGTCTATTTTGAATCCCAGTCCAGACCAGTGCCCAACTGATATCCGGCTAAAAATTGAACAGATATTCCACTGGGCAAGTATCAGATCAGCGTACATTGCCTCCCTAGTCACTGGATGTAAGTGCTCCCCCAGCTTGTGGAAGTGATGTCATGCAGACAGCCGTGTGTGACATCACTTCTTCAGGTGCCTATAAATAAATACAGCCCTGTAGATCAGTGCATTGATCCTCTCCTGACTGGTCTCACTAGACCACCATAATAATACAGTCAATAACTTGAGAGCAAAATTATTAGATCATCCCCATTAGACCCTGCCTGTTAGTGGCCAAATCAAGCCGGGCAATAGGAGGGATAGTGAGCACATCAATCTGTTAGGCAATGATAGAAGCCAAAAATATGATGGCATAATTAGAAAAAAGTGAGAAAAAGTGTTTTATCTTGGAACAGCAACATCTTGAAACAAGTCACGGGGCAAACATGAGTTCTTTTGATAACAATGGCTCCCCATAATTATTTCACTTTAAATGAAATAATTATTAATTATGAGAGGTTTCTTAATGAGTGCTAATTGGCTCAATAGAGGAAAGGATACTTTCTCTGATCTAGTTGACGTCTGCACTAGGAACCTCTAGCCTAACCGATATGAATCACCACTTGATCACAGCTGATACAAAGCCACAGAACAGGAATTAGAAACAAGTGTGTGAAAAATGTGCTATTTCCACGTATTCAACTAAAATGATTGCAAAAATCAAAGTAAATAGAATTAATCCAGCACACAAAATCTGCTCAAGGGTTATTACCCGTGTTTAATGCCAAGCCAAACAGGTTACAACATTTCGGGGGCGTACCCCTTCGTCAGGTACGGGTAATTACCCTTGAGCAGATTTCGTGTGCTGGATTAATTCTATTTACGTACCATTTATTGGAGGTGCCGTCCTCCTATGTTCCATGCACCGTGAACGTTGAAAGAGGGACCAGGTGTGCATCTGCATTTCGTTGGCTGCAAAAATCAAAGGCCATCAGAACAGTGTGCCCAAATAACCCTGCTGTGCTATAGAAATGATCAGGACCATGTGAAAGCTACAGAAGGTGAAGTGAACCATTAGAAGAGTCCATTATATCTACAAAGGCCTCAATAGAATAAAAAGCAAAACTGTAGTACTGCAACCCTCTCTCTTCTGGACCAGAATAGGGGCATCTGGAAGGAACAGAAGAGATGACAAACAGGATGAAGGCTTTAGAAATTCAAAGCGCTTTAGAAGGGTTCACCTAGCAAGGACAGAAGGCCTTTATCAGTTGTGAGGTCCAAGGCCACCATCAAAAATCTTGGGGCTGGTTTTAAGTTATTTATCTGGGGTCCACCCATGAAAAACATTGTGTAATACCAAAGGTTCTTTCCATGTTAGATCAACTTGCAGGTTGGTATGTGGATGCAGGTCGATGGAGGGGAGTGGCAGGGCCAGCCTGGGATTAAAATGCAGCCCTGGCAAAAAAAAAAAAACAATCCACATATATATGTGTGACATTGGAGGCCAGTCCCCAAAAAATTGGTGACCAGGGTCCCCGTTAAAATAAAATTAACATTGGTATGGGAATGGTAAGCAAAGAAAGGGGAAGGAGTGAGAAATGGAAAGAGAGAAAGAATAGACACAAAGCTTGATGATAAACATATTACACTAAGCGGCCTTTTTATAAACTAAACTAACTAAACGACTAAACTCACTTTGTCTTAAATCACGAATGTCATGAAATTTATTAAAAAATCCAAAAATGCTACTTTTTCAACATGTTGCATATTAACTATGACTTTTTCGTATTGTCACACAAAAGCCAGCGTCAAAAACACCCAAAAAGCTCTAAAACCATGAATCAAAGCTGTAAAAGGGACACCTGCCATTATGATTTCAACAGGTTTTAGCTGGAGGATTTGAACTGTCGCATAATAAATGCAGATAACGTTTTGCTTTTTTTGAGCTACTTTTTTCAGATTTTTGGCATAAAAAAAAAACCCAACCCGAAAAAGTTGTGTTTTAATAAATCGGCCGCTATATGTTTCTGCGAGTTACGGGACGTCAACCCCCCAAATTTTTTTTTGCCTAAAACAAGTAAACATAATTTCAAGCATATACATTTATTATATACATTTATTATAGTGATGTGCGGGTCGAGAAATTCTCGACCCGCACCTGACCCTGAAGGTGGCGATAGACGCACAGATCCTATAGTACGAATCGAGGATTCTATGATTTTCGGTTCGTGTGTGGTGAGTGCCGTCATCTTCGTCCAGCGGAGATCGGTTGTTTGGTCAATCCGACAGTTTTGATTTTGACCCGACCAATCCAGCTGAAGCCCATTGCGCATTGTAATCGGATCTTTCGGCCGAGCCATGCTCGTTAATGCAATATCGGGGAAAGATCCGCTCGTTTGGCGATGTCTATGGCCACCTTTACCCGTCCCCTTTACATTATTTAAAAAGTAACTGTGAGTTAGGCAAAAGCTACTTCCAGTAGCAATTACAGTTACAAATAACTTTTAAAGCACAGACAATTTTTAATAAATTCAATTAGGAAAGTTGCTTATAATTGTGTTTTATTTTATTAGGCAAAAAATATTTTTTTGGGTTGACATGTCCTTTAAGGAGGAGACAGCATTGTTCATTTTAACAATGGGTGTTGTTTCTGGTGTTCTAGTGTATAAACAGCCCTCCAGCAAACGTTATAGATTTTCTTTGAAGGGGTGCACGCAAAAATGTGTTCACCTTCACATACCTTCTATCTCAAAGTGGAAAAGTAGCAGCACTCCCATTTTGTAGAAATAAAATCGCCTTTATTATCACATACGGCAACTTCAGCAACGTTTTGAACCTTCCAGGTCCTTTTTCAAAGCTGACAGTTCCGAATAGTTTATTTCTTTTAGTCTGCCGGGCCACTATTGTGGTAGAGGGAAGTGTGTTGGTTTGGCAATGCTGCGAAATCTCAGAAGTTATGGTGTGCAATAAATAGGACAGAAAAATATTTGATGTGAAATCTCGGGATAAATTGTCTCTGATATTTTTAGTGTGTATAATCTGATTTGTAGTGTGTATAATCTGATTTATCCATATTGGCACAGAAGCCTAAAACACCCAAAGTTACTCAATGTTTCTGAGAATTGGAATTGCTGTATATGGATTGGCGACAAACAGTATGACGTCATCAGTTTAGAGAGTTTCATATCCGAAGAGTTAATTTTGACACCTCGGAAATCTTGTAGCATGTTCCGGGTATGCATTAGTGGTGCAGTACCAAGTTGAATAACAGAAGTAATAGTGGGCAGCCCTGTTTGATGCCCTTGAATATAGTCAATGGTTTTGAGTTTATACCTCCAGGTGACTGCCTGTGGCTCATTGTATAAAATGATGAAGCCGAGGCCAAAATTTTGATGTTTTATAGTTCCGAATAGGACAATTAACCCTGGTCAAAGGCCTTTTTGGCATCTAGGCCACTTGCTGCTGCAGTAGTGTTTGAAATGCCTAATGTTTTGGATAAAGTATTTGCCCTGAAGAAAGCCGGGTTTGCTTTGGAGAAATAATATTGGGCAGTGTCAGACGGGGTGTCCGGACCCCACTTGCAAGTTCATCCAAGTATCAAACCTGCCATTTCCCCCAGCGTGTTTGTTTGACTTCCTTCTTTTTGGTGGAATTGGGAGTAGGGAGGGGCACCCACAGTTCCACAGGAGTGGGCCTGGGTTGCATGAGGGCCAAGGCCCACCGAGCATTTTTGGAATCCCATCGCAGATCAGGATAGTCATCTGCCATTGACATGAACTTGGCAAGTATGAGTTGGAGTACTAAATCACGAAAAATCCTAGTTCTTTTTTCCACAAAACATATGGTGTTTTTCCCCTTTAAAAGTCAAATCAGAAAAAAACGTGCTTCAATAAATAACCCCCTAAGTGTTGTGTAAAAACTATTTTTTTGTTTGGCCATATAGGAAATGATATAGTGTGATTTATTATCTTCTCTGTAGTTTTTAAGCATCAAACTGTCTTTATGACAGTTTTTTCTTTGTGAATGGAGTAGGAAAATTAAGCATGTGCCTTCTGTATGGCAATCAAATTAGTTTGGTTATAGTTAAGGTGACAGTGACAAGAGCATGATGTGAAATATTAATTTCATGTATAACCATGTTGCTCACTTGTGGGAGTGTGTATTGGTCAAAAAGGTTGTTCGCCTTTTAATTAACTTTTAGCATTATATAGAGAGGGATAAATCCAAATCACCACTCTGGAGAACCAATATCATCAAACAAGTGATCGTTTATTTGGTAGCACTACATGTTTCGGATCTATCTGATCCTTCCTCAGGTGCCAGTGAACACTGGCACCTGAGGAAGGATCAGATAGATCCGAAACATGTAGTGCTACCAAATAAACGATCACTTGTTTGATGATATTGGTTCTCCAGAGTGGTGATTTGGAATTATGAAGACAGGGAGAAGTGGCGGCTCCTATGCTCTGTTTGAGGAACCTGACATAGTGAGGACAAAAAGAGGGTCCTTTACCTACACCTGATCAAGCTATAGAGAGGGATATTCTGAGACAATTTGCAATTGGTTTTCATGTTTTATTATTTCTGGGTTTTGAGTTATTTAACTTTATATTCAGCAGCCCTCCAGTTTGCAGTTTCAGCAATCTGGTTGCTAGGTGCCAAATTAGACTAGCAACCATGCATTTATTTGAACAAGAGACTGGAATATGTATAGCAGAGGGACTGGATAGAATGATAATTAATAAAAAGTAGCAATGACATTAAATTTGTAGCTTTACAGAGCTTTTTTTTCAGATAGGGTCAGTCACCCCCATTTGAAGGCTGCAAAGTCAGAAGAGGGCAAATAATTGAAAAAACTTTAAAAAAGAAATAAAATGGCTTATGCAACTATGCAACTATCATTTGACAGCCCATTAAAAAGTTGCATAGAATAAGCCATTTAGTACATACCAAGAGTTAAGGTGAATGTGGGGCACCCGCTTAAGTAGTATGCAATCTTTTCTGGTGTACTCATCATAGACCTGTAAGTAGTAAGTGTAATCATGGTCTAGGCCAGTGATCCCCAACCAGTAGCTTGTGAGTAACATGTTGCTCCCCAACCCCTTGGATGTTGCTCCCAGTGGCCTCAAGGCAGGTTCTTATTTTTGAATTCCAGGCTTGGAGGCAAGTTTTGGTTGTATAAAAAACAGTTGTACCGCCAAACAGAGTCTCCTCTAGTCTACACATAGGGGGTACCAAATAGCCAATCACAGCCCTTCGTTGGCATCCTCAGGAACTATTTTCATGCAAGTGTTGCTCCCCAACCCTTCTTACATTTGAATGTTTGGGATCCCTGGTCTAGGGGGTGTGTAATCTGCCATGAGCCAAGGAGTTAATTGGGTTGTTGATGCCCCTACATTCCTGGACATGAGTCCAAATTCCTCAACTTTATTAGTCATATTTTGTGTTTGTGTCTGTGTCATGAGGGTATATAATATTGCATTACATAAATGTCGTCTGTGTAGCCACTCAGGGGCGATCCTGGCCCCTCCGCCGCCTGAGGCAGCAGCAGTTGCTGCTGCCCCCCCTCCCCCAGAAATCCACTCTTAAAGTACCAGGAGCAGCATTTATGCTGCCCCTGCTACCTAGTGGGGCACTGCTGCCTGAGGCGACAGCCTCAACTCGCCTCATTGGCGAAGCACCCCTGTAGCTACTGCCTATTATTGTGGGATGCAGTTCTCTTCCTGTATTCATCTCATTGTATCAAATTCACTAAAGGGAAGCGAAGGCTCAGCCACACTTCACCAGGCGTAAATTCGTAACCACTGCGCTAATTCACTAAAATGCAAAGTTGTCTCTCTGTAACCGAATGCTGGCAACGTTTCACTAGCGTTAGTTCGTCAGCGCAAGCATTTCATAGCGAACTTTTGATAGCGTTCATTTCTGCCTAACGGTACTCTTATGCTTAGGTCAATTTGAATAGGGCGGGTATATAGGTCATATATAAGTCTTTATTAGAGATGTTGGTGCAAATGCTTGAAGTGGCCACTTATCACAAATGTCCAAAAAGCAAAATAAAGACAAAAGAGACCCTCTAATGCCCTAGACATGAGCCCACCCTGAAACAAATGTGACAAGCCCCTCAAATTGGTAAAAATTTTAATCGTTAGAACTTTTGATGGCTTTAAAAAACCCAGTTTTTTTAGAACTTTTATGACTTTCCGGCATACAGGTTATGTCACTGACATAAGACTGAGAAGGATGTAGCTTCATCTTATCAGTTCTCCAGGTCTAAGATGCAAAGGAAACTCTGGCGAAAGTGGTAACTTTCTGTAAAATTAGTGACTTTGCGGATTACCGATCGTTCGCCCGAGCGAAAATTCGTCTGGTGAATGAACGCTAGCGACGGCCTTGTTTGCTAGCGAATTGTCCTCTATGCATGTTAGTAAAATGCTGATGTCCCTGAGGATAGGATTTCTGGCAAGTTTTCGCTAGCGACGGCCACTTCACCCTTTTGTAAATGTGCCCCATTGTGTGTGGGAGTCAGTGATGGTTTGTAGAAAGTTCTTGGCTGGTTCTGTAAGCCAATGCGTTGTTCCTTGATGTAAAAGTTTGAGCCATTCCAGGGAGAATTTTTCCCTTTATGCACAACTGTTGCTGAAAAATCTTGAAGCAGTAGAAGTACAGTTGTATGTACAGGTAAGGGATCCATTATCCGGAAACCAGCTATCCAGAAAGCTCTGAATTACCGAAAGTCTGTCTCTCATAGACTCCCATTTTATCCAAATGATCCATGTTTTTAAAAATGATTTCCTTTTTCTCTGTAATAATAAAACAGTAGCTTGTACTTGATCCCAACTAAGATATAATTAATCCTTATTGGAAGCAAAACAAGCCTATTGGGTTTATCTAATGTTTACATGATTTTATAGCAGACTTAAAAGGGGGCAAATTCACCAAAGTCTGGAAATTCGCTAGCGCAGCCTTTGCCAGGCGAATTTTCGCCAGGCCGCCGCTAATTCACTAAAATCCGAAGTTGAGCTCAGGAGGCGAAAGGTTGCAAAGTTGCGCTAGCGTTAATTAGTCAGGGTAAGCGAAGTTGCGCTAGCAAAGGCTAATTTGCATACGGCGCCAAATTTCAATTTGAATGGACGTGTATGTTTGTTTTCAGCCTAACACCCAAAAAAGGCCGAGTGTTTTTATACAGGTCATGGAACTCCGAGGTAACTTCTAATAACCTCATATTTTACAACTGGGGGTACTTTATTTATTATAATACACAAGTTTCAGTGAGTCATGAGACAGAAATTACATCAGAACTCACCGTTTATAACTGATGACATCAGAACTCACCGTTTATAAGGATATAATTTACAGGATATTCATGGCTTTTGTGTATTATAAGGATATAATTTACAGGAAATGTGTGGCTCTTGTGTATTATTTGTTTCAGTTGAATTTAGTTTCCTTTCTAGTCATATAAATATGAAATATGTTTTTTTTAGTTTGAAATACAAAAAAAACCCTATTCATGGTGCCCAAGCAGCTTGTGATTATGTTATAGTTTAAGAACTGATCACACAAACACACAGAGAAAAAAAAAAAGAGTGCATTTATTTACATTTCCTATACAGGTGACAGTATATCAACATCTATACAAACAAAAGAAGGTTATGATGATTAGTAACAAACATGGGGGTCATTTATCAACACCGGGCAAATTTGCCCATGGGCAGTAATCCATGGCAACCAATCAAATTGATGCATTGATTGTTCTAGTTACAGCTGGTTTGAAAAAGCTAATCACTGATTGGTTGCTATAGATAACTGCCCATGGGCAAATTCGCCAAGTGTTGATAAATGAGCCCCACTGGGTCTCCTTTATGGAATTTGCACCTGGGCAATAACCCATAGCAACCAATTAGTACATTTTTTTTCCAGCTAGCTGCAGGTTGAACACTGAAAGCAAACATCTGATTAGTTGCCATGGGTTACTGCCCAGTTGCAAATTTGCATGGTGTTTATAAATGCCCCCCACTGTTTTGAGGATATAGTGCAATTCATATGGTAATAAGCAATAGGGCAACGGTAAGGTTGTGTGCGAGATACAAGGTAGTTATAATATTACATATACACAACACAAATATTAAAGGAATTGTTCAGTGTAAAAATAAAAACTGGGTAAATAGACAGGCTGTGCAAAATAAAAAATGTCTCTAATATAGTTAGTTAGCCAAAAATGTAATGTATAAAGGCTGGAGTGACTGGATGTCTAACATAATAGCCAGAACACTACTTCACTGAACGGTTTCTTTAAGGAGAAACAACCCCTTAATAAAAATCCCCTACCCAACAAAGACCCCGCCCCCTCCTCCCCCCAGCCTAGCTGCCCCCCCCCCGGGCAAATACCCCTAGCTCTTTACTTTACCCCTCAGATTCTGTCCAGCAGAGTTCACAGGCACCATCTTCTTCTCTTCGGTAATCTTCGGAATGAGACCGGCGAAGCAGCGCATGCGCAGTTGGAGCAATTTTCTGTTTCGCAACAACTGCGCATGCAAAACGGCATCACGAAAATTGCCAAAGTGACGTCTCATTCCGATGATTATCGAAGCAACTGAAGATGGCAATAGGAAATGATAATTTGACTAATAAATAAATTAAATAAATACTTTGTGTTTTCAGGCTTGGATAGTAGTAATCATTTTTTAGATTTTGTGGTTTTTGAGTTATTTAACTTTTTATTCAGCAACTCTCCAGTTTGCAGTTTCAGCAGCCTGGTTGCTAGGGTCCAAAATACCCTAGCAACCATGCACTGATTTGAATAAAAAAGACTGGAACATGAACAGGAGAGGGTGTGAATAGAAAGAGGAGTAATAAAAAGTAGCAATAACAATAAATGTGTAGCCTTACACAGAATGTTTTTAGTTGGGGTCAGTGACCACATTTGAAAACTGGAAACAGTTAGAAGATGAAGGCAAATAATTAAAAACTAATAATAATAAAAAAAATAAGACCAATTGAAAAAGTTGCTTAGGATTGGCTATTGTATAACATACTAAAAGTTAACTTGAAGGTGAATCACCCCTTTAAGGGTCGAATTGGAAATTCGAATTTCCGTTTTTTTTTTTTGGGTCAAAACGCTCAAATTCAAATTGTGAATTATCCAAACTCTGAATTTTAATTCAAATTTCAAGATTTATCAAACCTATACCCTGGGAATAATTCGAATTTGACTATTCGCCACACAAAAGAGTCAAAAGGACACATTTTAGCTTTTAAATGGCAGTGTTTCGTTATTGACATCCAATGGCACAAACTATTAGAATAATATATTTTTTATAAAAAGGCACACTAAAGCTCAATTGTGCATTAAACCTTCAAAACAATCCCTACTTCAAATTTTACTTTTTTTTTTGAGTAAACTTCTGGCGACTTCAGAAATCGAAGCGCCACAAGTGCATTGGCGCAGGCGTTTTTTCATTGAAGCAGGTGGAAGACACGGGGAAGCAGTTTGGGGAGATAAGTCGCCCCAAAGAAGAGGTGATCTCCCTGAATCTCCAGGTGTGACATTATCCTTAAAGGGGAACTATTGTGAAAATGAAAATTTAATATAAACTTCAGCATACTGAAATAAGAAACTTTCTAAATACTATCAATTAAAAAATCGGTACAATTTCTGAAATAATCAAGTTTATCTTCACTATTCCTCTCTCAGCATGTTTCTCTTCATTCTGTCTTCATGCAGCAGTTGGGTGTCAGATAATTATTGACAGTTAGATCCAATATATCTTATAGGGGGCTCCTTTTGCCTAGAACAGGGGTCCCCAACCTTTTTAACCTGTGAGCCTCATTCAAATGTAAAAAGAGTTGGGGAGCAACAAAAGCATGAAAAAAATCCCTTGGGGTGCCAAACAAGGGCTGTGATTGGCTATTTGGTAGCCCCTATGTGGACTGGCAGCCTACAAGAAGCTCTACTTGGGACTGTAATTAGTTTTTATGCAATTAAAACTTCATTTCAAGCTTGAAATTCTAAAATAAGCCCCTTCTTTGAGGACCCTGAGAGCAACATACAAGGGGTCGGAAAGCAACATGTTGCTCACGAGCTACTGGTTGGGGATCACTGGCCTAGAAGATGTATTAGAGCTCACTCTATTAAAATCACCCGACATCATGTCTCTCTACATGCAGGATTTGTGCAAAAGGCAGTTATTTTGTTTGTACTTTAATCATTTATTTGAGTGAGCTCTAATACATCTGCTAGGAAAGGAAGCCCCCTCCCTATAAGATATATTGGATCATTCATCTGACACCCAACTCCTGCATGAAGACAGAATTAATAGAAACAGATGCTGAAAGACGAATAGTGAAGATAAACGTATTATTTCAGAAACAATGCAGAATTTTTAATTGATTGTATTTAGAAAGTTTCTTATTTCAGTGTGAGGAAGCCAATATTAAATTTTCGTTTTCACGACCGTTCCCCTTTAAGATATAATGAAGTATCCGCTTTATTCTATTATGGCAGGGTATACTATAATCCTATGTACAGTATATACTACATTCTCTGCGTGTTTCTCAGCATTGCCAGAAGGTTTCTGATGCCTCTGTTCTTTGTTATATAAAAACACCCCATGCAGCCACTTGTTCTTTAACACGTAAAGCTTTCGTTTTTTTATTACAGAAATAAAGTTTCACCCATTTGTTTATACATTGGAGCAAGTTAAAGATCTGAAACTTGTATTGTGTAGCTGCTTTGCTACAGGGTCCCCTACAAGAGTATCTTGTATAACTACATTCCCAAACAAAGTCATTCAGCTTGCCAAACTGGGTTTCCAATAATCAACGGGAGCCTTTGCTTTCGTGTTTAAGAATCCGATCCTCTTGTTTCTTCCCAGAAACGGATTGCCAGCCGAGGCAAGTCTTTGACAACATCAGGCTTGTTTTCAAGCTCTTCATATAAAGAAGCCACAATTTCCAGCTTTCGGTAATCCTCTGGTTTCACAAGACTCCTGACAACTTGTAAACAGCGCTCTTTCAGACTAAAAACTGGAATTGTAAAATGAACATGACTCATTGTATCCAGAGACTGATAATAGATCAGCCAAAGGAGACTTTGATAAAAGATTACTAAGGAAAGAGACATTTTGGATTTATCATCTGAAAACCATGGAAAATTTAGGGGGCATGAATAAGGAATGGGAATTATCATGTTATTATTAATGATTAGATTAAAGGGATACTGTCATGGGAAAACATGTTTTTATTCTTCAAAATGCATCAGTTAAAAGTGCAGTGCCAGCAGAATTCTGCACTGAAATCCATTTTTCAAAAGAGCAAACAGATTTTTTTATATTCAATTTTGAAATGTGACATGGGGCCAGACATATTGTCAGTTTCCCAGCTGCCCCCAGTCATTTGACTAGTGCTCTGATAAACTTCACTCTTTACTGCTGTACTGCAAGTGGGAGTGATATCACCCCCCTCCCCCCAAGTAGCCTAACAACAGAACAATGGGAAGGTAACCAGATAACAGCTCCCTAGTAGATCTAAAAACAGCACTCAATAGTAAAAGCCAAGTCCCACTGAGACTGATTCAGTTACATTAAGTAGGAGAAATAACAGCCTGCCAGAAAGTAGTTCCATCCTAAAGTGCAGGCACAAGTCACATGACTTGGGGCAGCTGGGAAACTGACAATATGTCTAGCCCCATGTCAGATTTCAAAATTGAATATAAAAAAAATCTGTTTGTTCTTTTAAGAATTGCATTTCAGTGCAGAAGTCTGCTGGAGCAACACTACTAAATTATTTGTTTTGAAAAAAAACATGTTTTCCCATTACAGTATCCCTTTAAGGATACTGTATCAATTTATAACTCTCGTACTCTCTTCATGCAATATGTAATTGTCAAGGTGTAAATAGTGAGCTGTGTAATTCAATTAATGTGGCATGTAAAGGTTAATGTTTTTTAGGGGCAGGACTGAAGGGTTAAATTTGATGTGTATTTGGGATCATTTGATCGCTTCTGAGGAAGTGGCGAGATGCCACAAAACGCGTAAATCATAAATCCTGACTGTACCAATAATGCTGGAACGTTTTTAAAATGGATTATTAAAAGCAATATTTTATCTCCAGTTCCTGATGCTCCGTGTGTTACAAATTTTCACATCATTGTATCCAGAGTACTGTATAATTACATAACAATCTTAAAGGGGAACGATCACGAAAATGAAAATTTAAATATAAGCTTCATCACATTGAAATAAGAAACTTTCTAAATACACAATTAAATATTCTGTACAGTTTCTGAAATAATCAAGTTTATCTTCACTATACCTCTCTCAGCATCTGTTTCTCTTCATTCTGTCTTCATGCAGCAGTTGGGTGTCAGATGAATGATCCAATATATCTTATGGGGGGCCTTCCTTTCCTAGCATTAAAAACTAAAAAACTAAATAACTGCCTTTTGCACAAATTCTGCATGTAGAGAGACACAGAGGAAATACACAAAAGTGGTGATATTCAGACAAAATAAAAAAGTGGAGATAAAAGTGTCGGATTTCCCACCAAATTCACATACCTCTATCTCTAATACAAGTATGAGTTAAAAAGTTTTTACATATTATTTTGTTTAATCAGGGTTTTACTTGATTTGTTAATGAGGATTTTACACCTATATGGTTAGACAGAAACATGTGCCCTGACTACAAAATGCTAATCCCTATTAATATGTCAATTCTTCCCCAATGGGTCACCTATAAGAGGTGTGAAATAAAGATTGGGTGAACCAAAGCAGATCAGATTATATTAGAATTGATTGATCTAACACATGGGGAAGAGTTATACTGAGCTTTACTCCATCTTTTAAAATGTCGTTTTTGCACAATTTTTATGTCATTTGAAAGACAAAATTCATAGAAGTGTCTATAAACTGACTTTCTTTCACCAAAATATGAAAAGTAGCGGTTGAGTCGGAATTTAGGTGGATTTCTGTTTGTGAATATGTAGAAAGTATTTTACTCCAGTTTACCACCACTTTTACTCCAAAAATGGGCTATCTCCACTTTTGTAAATTCTGCCCATGATGTCTGGTGATTTTCATAGAGTGAGCTCGGATACATCTTCTAGGTAAAAGGAGCCTCCTATAAAAGATATATTGGATCTGTCAATGAATATCGGACATCCAACTCTTATATAAAGAGGGAATGAGGAGTAACTGATGCTGAGCGAGGGATAGTGAAGATAAACTTGATTATTTCAGAAACTGTATCGAATTTTTAATTCTTATGTTTAGAAAACATCTAATTTTAGTGTGCTGAAGCTTATATTCAATTTTCATTTTCGTGAAAGTTCCATCTTTAACGTTACTCTTGAGCAAATATTGCCATAGAAACCGAGGTCAAAGTCACACCAGTAAATTGTACTGAATATTGTCTTGGGCACAACCACATCATGACCTGCTTACCTGGCAGTGAGATATTTACGAGAGCAGGCGACCCATTTACATTTGGACTAGTCACATATATCTCTTTCTTGTTGACTATGAGACCCACATCTGTTTCAGCTTCTCGAAATAGCCAGATGTGCCCTAAATTTTAAGAAAGAGGCAAAACACGTGTCAGAAGACGGGTAATTCCAATAGAGATAATTAATGATACTGTGCATCCAAATTGCATGCACCAGTTCCCTCCACCTTTCTGGTGAAGCTTGATATCACTAAATTATTTTTCAGGTCCCCAAAATGTTTAGAGGTTGACTTGTTTAACAAATATTCATTCAAATTGTACATGAATTAGGGACTCATGGGGCCCCTATACCGCCTGCCCCCCCCCCTCAGTGCTGGTAACAAAAAAGAAAAAGCAGTGCACAAAGTCCACAAAAAAAACAGAGTTGGGACAATGCATACTCCAAAATTCAAACAAAGTGCACTAACGGGGGGAAAAATCTCACCCCATCCCAAGGGTGCATGCTGTCAACAGAAAAATGGAAGTAGGAAGTGAGGTTTCTCAAATTTAAATTAAAAGTACAAAATCATTTATTAGGACATAAGGAAGAGGCCTAATGCATTTCATGCCTATTGGGGTACTTACTCATAGGCTAATGGGCATACCCCTGTACAGGTAGGCTGGGGGAAGGAGGGAGGGGTCTACCCAGGGAAGGGTTTTTTTTTTAATTATTATTATTATTATTATTACAGGTTGAATTCTCCTTTAATGCTCATGAAAAACAAACTGCCTCAAAACAACCACTCTCTACATCAATGAAGAGTTAATTTAAAGAAGGATTCAAAGAGGATTCCCAGCTCAGGGTAACAAATTGTCCACTAGAGGTGCACAACAACCCCCAGTAACTTTTGCTTTCATTCTCCTCTCACTTTACCTTAATGTACAACAGCAGCAGTTTAGCTAAAGGCAGGCCTGTCCTCTCCTTATATCCTAAACATAGAATTCCATATAGATTTCCTAAACATTCTTTAGCCTTGTGGCTCAAGTTGCAACTTGCTCCAGAGCTGCATAAGTCTCCACAGCCTCTACTCGGCTCACTAAGGATGCTGGGAGCTGTAGTAGAAGGCCCAATGAGGATATTTAGCACTGACTACAACATACCGTACCGAGATACGTGTTCATCCGACGACCCCTACCCGCTGGGAGTGTCGGGTAAGACTGCGGATCCCCTTGAAAATTCACCCATATCGGCTGCACGGTGCGCGGACTCCGGTTACAGAACACAACCGGCACAGGCTGGCGGCTGTTATCGGATCGGAGCCGAGGGACGGAACCTGTGCTGAAAATGTCTTGCGGCATCCCGAGGCTTTACAGTAGAACTAGGCCTCAACGCTCACCATGGCAACAGACTACTGCGTCGCACACCGCGTTCTCAGGATTCCTAAAGCTTCCGGCAGAAGCGACGCTAGAGGGCGCTCTCTGTGCGAAAGGAAGTGTGGCTCGATCTATCGATAGCAACTAGTAGTTTTGCCTTTAAAGGGCCAGTAAGTAAAATTAGCAGCTGTTCCCACAAATGGCCAGAGGCCCATTTATGACTAGAAAATAAACATATATCGCCTAATTCCAATAAAAACACCTTAATTCTAAACACATAACAAGGCCTTGGATAATAGCGGGTTTTCTTTTGTTGTTGTTGTTGTTGTGAATAAACCAGCGCTAAATAAGCTCAGAAAAGAAAATATGGAGTATAAATAGGGTTGCCTTCCAATATATTTATATATATATATTTCCCTATTAATAACATTGGGATCAACCATCATTTTTAGCGGTCAGGCCAGTAAAATACCAGCCAGGTGGCAACCCTAATAGTATTTCTTGTATTACACTACAACCTTTCCGTGAGGGGAAAATGTTTAGTTCCCTTCAGGGTTGACTCGTCCTTTAACCAATCCTTTAAAAATGGTATCACCTTCTATGGGGTATGAGTGACGCTCTAGCGAATCATTTAAACATTTGTGAGTATTCACTCTTACCCCATAAAAGGTGATACTGTTTTTAAAGAATTGGTTAAAGGACGAGTCAACCCTGAAGGGAACTAAACACTTTCCCCACACGGAAAGGTTGTAGTGTAATACAAGAAATACTACTACACTAAACACTCCATATTTTCTATTTGTCTATCCCTGAGCTTATTTAGCTCTGGTTCATTCACAACAAAACAAGAAAAAATAGCCGTTACTCATCTGAAGGAGAATAGATTATTAGAACCGGTGGAGGGAGTGAATTACAGAGTCCCTGGATTTCCTTCAGTCCCTCTGGCTTTTTTCAAGGGCTTATTTATTGCAAAAGAAACAAGTCCAATACAATAATGCTTATACCAAAAGATTTACATGTTGCTTTTGTGGTCAGTGCAGTCCCTCCATAAGCATCCGCCTCTGTGTGCTGTCTAATTCAAATTAGAGAGTAGAAAGGACACACACAACAGGCTGATTTTTCAGTGGTACAGAGCACTTTTTTACACTCCGCAATGTTTGTAAGTGTGCATCCTTTCTAATCTATAATTTGAGGCTTATTTATGACTGCAGTTGTGGTCCTTAAAATGTCCCCATACTCACATGTGCATAAAGCCACTTTCATTAAAGGTACTTGTGTCAAAATGCGCTCCTTAGACCGCTGTATAGTTGCGCTCAGTACCGCTCAGCTCTATTTGCCTTCTACTACAAATCGAGCACTGCTGCACCTATTGACACAGGGGGAACTCTGGAGCAATCTCAGGCAATAACTCCAGGGTTCCTGTTGCCCCCAGCAGGCCTGTGCCAAGCCAGCCGGGCGCCCAAGGCAACCCAGCCAGCCACTTCTCCCCCATTGGCTGCACAGTCTCGAGTGCGCGTGCATGCCTTATTTTTCTATTGGAGGGGGGAGAGAGCCTGCACAGAGTTCCGCTGGAGAGTGCCAGTGGGAGAGAAAGGGTCCGGACCAGGTGTAGGCGAAAGAAGAGGTACGTGCTTTGCGCCCCTACTTTGTTGCGGCCTAGGCACGTGCCTCTTCTACCTACCCCTAGTTCCAGCCCTGGCCCCCAGTGTCGCAACATGATTCCGCCTAAAGAAATGGGTGCAGGCAACATTTGCCCTCTGAACACTGGAAATTACAGTGGGCACACTTCTGAGTAATTGAGTCCAATTTGAAAGCCAACCAGGTGAGTAACTATATCTGGGCAAACTGGAATCCTTGCACTTGGCCAAGTGCCTGCCTCCATAGCGGAGGAGTACAGACTCAAGCAGGGCAGGACTGGGATTCAAAAAGACCCTAGTATTTTAATACACAGAGGCCCACACACACCCCACTGTCTATGGCAGGGGTCCCCAAATAGTGGTTTGTGAGCAATATGTTGCTCACCAACCCCATGGATGTTGCTCTCAGTAGCCTCAAAGTATGTGATTACTTTAGAATTATTGGCTTGAAGGCAAGTTTTGGGTGCATAACAACCAGGTCTATGGCCAAAGAGAGCCTCCTGTAGGCAGCCAAACTATATAGGCAACTGAATAGTCAATTATATCCGTAATTTGGCACCCCCAGGAACTTTTTTCCTGCTTGTGTTGCTCCCCAAAACTTTTTACATTTGAATGTAGCTCACGGGTAAAAAAAAGGTTGGGGACCCCTGGTCTATGGCATCTTACAGCAGCCCTTTTGGTATTTGCCTGAACCAACAGATTGCCAGTATGGGCCTGGACTCAACAGTCAAATACATTTTGCTCAACAGAAGACTCACAGATTGTGCATGCTCCTAAAAGTCAGTGCTGCAAACTGGGAGACTGGACCCCTGTCTGGTTTTAAATGGCAAATTGTGAATACCATTGATAGTCTTATAGAAACATGTATATATGTGTCTTCAAGTTCCAGAGAGTTCAATAATTCACTTGGAAGTAGATGTTACCAGTGATCTCAATGACTACTCCCAAAGCCAGACCAGCTGTGTCAGCACCTTTACTACAACTGGAAAATACCAGCTCAGCTGTGTCAGCACCTTTACTACAACTGGAAAATCCCTCAGCAAGTTTAGTGATGTTTATGGACTACATTTTAAGGGCACCTGGAACACTGTGCACAAAAATACTTTTAACAGGAATGTAAATCTTTTATAAGAAAATTGCTTGAATGCTCTTGGTGCTGACCTGCATGCTGGAACCTATGTGCTAGCGGGCTTGGTGACTGATCATGCTTTGCCACCTAGTGGTTGGTTTCTATATTCCTGCTGCAATAAAAAAAATGACATTTCGCTTGACAATAACGAGACAACTGTGCTTCTAAAATCAGAAGTTGTTATTGGCCAGCTCTATGCCAGTTATTCTCTGATTGGCTCTGGCTTGGTTGTATGGCTATAGCAGTCAGAAATATACAATAAGGATGTCAGCCTGAAATGAGCGTAGGTGGCAGTTTAGAATAAAAGAAGATAGACTTAGGATGCTTTCATAATAACTGGTTACATTTATTTAAACAACAAAAATAAGATTGTCAATAAATACCTTCTCTACCACAACCCTTAAAGGGAAAACAAATCTTTATATAGCATGGTTTCAGCAGGCTTTTTAAGGGATAGTGAACAATTCATCTCTGCATATATCTGTATATGACTTGATGTGAATGATCTATATATGACTTGCAAGCAGGGGTGCTTCGCCAATGAGGCGAGTTGAGGCTGTCGCCTCAGGCGGCAGCGCCCCACTAGGTACCAGGGGCAGCAAAAATGCTGCTCCTGGTACTTTAAGAGCGAATTTCTGAGGGAGGGGGGCAGCAGCAACTGCTGCTGCCTCAGGTGGCGGAGGGGCCAGGATCGCCCCTGCTTGCAAGTGCAACGATATATCTGTAAATGTTTTGCAGTGCCATTTGCCTCCCTTAAATCATTCCCCATCTACCAACAGAACAGTGCCATAAAGTGATCAGAAAAAGGTAGGACTAAACAGATACAATTTATATGACATACATACATATAGAAACAAAAATATTGTTCCAGGATTAAATAATGCCCTATTACCTTATCAGTCACGGATGGAAATGCCAGTGTAATGCAAAGTTGTAGTTACCCTTTAAAAATGTAAGCTCAGCCTTAGAGACTGAATTAAACCAAATCAAGAAACTAGAACTTAAGGTTTGAACGTCAGACATCAGTGTTGCCTCAGAAAAGGTTAGAAAACCAGTTAACAGAAATATGCTTGAATGCCTGAGTAACATATTAAAGCCCATTAGTGATTTCAGGACAGTTGTTCACTCCTCCTGTTCACGCCTGCATGAAGCCCCCTTATGTCCCAGACGGTGTGCACTTTTTTCCACAGGTGTCCGGCTTTGGCCGAGACCTAAAACAGAGCATATATAAAGGTGACCCAATCTGCTGTGACTGTGCAAAGGAATATTTATATAGCAATCATAGTCTTAACATATGCTGGAAATTCCTATTTAATACCATGAAGCCATGGGGCCCCCATGCAGCTGATCAGCCATGCCCTAATCCTCCCATATCTGATCAAATTTTGCCCCTGGTCTACCCACACCTTGTCCCTCTGACAAATAGCCCACCCCTTTCACAGCAGTCCAGGGCCCCTGCTTCCACCAAGCTCTTGATAGGAGTGCTGCTCTAGTTCCCCTTTAAATCCAAGTTACCGATACCTTAATGAAGCACTTTCTGTCACGTGTAAGCAGTACAGCTCTGCCTGTCCCCACTCTACACACGTGGCTCATTTTGGGTTCATATTGGGTTTATTTAATGTTTACATAATTTTCTAGTAGACTTAAGATACGAAAAATACTGAAAAACCCCAGGTCCTGAGCATTCTGGATAACAGATCCCATACCTGTACTAGAACAAAGATTCATGCATCACTGGCATTACTGTTCCACCATGAGTCACATGGGCAGTGATTTTGGAAGCTGCAGCTCTTCTGCAAATGCAATGCTGTACATTCTAACTTTGGCAGAACTTCATATTTCTCCACTAAATTATAAAAACAACAGTATATATTATATATCACCTTTCTGGGCTTTGATGCTTTCTCAGTAATGACTGGATGTTGCTCCCAGTTCTGTTCACTGCCTGTTTGTTATTGTCTCCAGCAAGGAAGAAACTGCCTGGCCATTCACTCACACCCTGCAGGTGTGCAGGCACAATGTTGGGTAAAATGGGATCTGCACAGAACTCTGGTAATAACAACTACTGTTCAGTTGGGCCACATGGCATGAATCGTCTGGCTGAATACAAAGTAAGGAAGGTACCCTTATATAACAAGTTATTTTTTTTATCTACTGTGTGGGGGTCAACCAGCAAGCAGCAAATTCTGCAGGGAAATGTAGCACCGATTTGTTTTTTTGATTTTTTTTTTCCAAACCACTAGAATTCTTTCTTACAAGTTTAGGGACCCTTCGGGTTAATTCCCTACAGTCTAAAACCACATGTCTGGAAATCCCCTGCTTGGACTTGAGCTACAGGGTTTCCTAGAGTTTTGGCAGGGGCAAGAGCCCTTGTGCTGGTGCAGCATGGCAGATACCGTAGGATGTCACTAGGTGACTAGGAGAGCCATGTGCTCATACAGCCATTACTGTCTTACTGCTGGATACTTCATTGAGGAGAGCGTGATTTCAGGCAGGAGGCCTCTGAGGCTGGGGTGCGGCAGCCCCATGCCTGGGAGCTAGTCCAGGAGGGTCTGAAGCTCCTGATTCCTTAATCTGGACTCGGAATGCTCGCACTATAGACAGTGCTGGGTGCTACAGTTCAGCTACGGATTTAGCAACAGTGTGCTAGCGCTATGGACAGTGCTGGGAGATATGTTTGGAGGATAAAGCAAGCTGGGTGCCTGCTCCAGCTCTGGGTGAGCCTACCCATCTGAGTGAATCCCCAGGGTGAGTGATGTGCAGGGGAGGGTAGAAAAAGAGAGGATCCAGCATGTTTTCTGTTTGTGACACAGGCTTTGTTGATGCCTGCCACGTGGGAGTAATTACTTGGTCAGTGAGGAGAGTTATTTGGGTACAAGCACTATCTGGGACCAATTGTGCATTGGGGATAAGGGACTGAGACTCTGTATCTGCCAATGGAGTAGTGCGGAACTTTGCCTGGTGGGGTAGTGCCAGGACTGGATTGTTACAGGATTCCCAGGGTAGTGGGTCATTCTATTTGAATGCATAATTGTACTATGACAGTTTTACTTACCCTTTAATCTGCACTTTTGTTATTATAAAGTTGATATTTTTATAAAGAAAAGTGTCTGTTGAATGTTTTTCCTAATGGGGCCACCCGCAGGTGTATTCCCGGATCCCATTAGGTGGAGGCACTGCCAGAGAAGAATTTCCCCAGTACCCTTTTACCTTGCAAATGGGACCCAGGATCTGCACTAGTGTTTGGTAAGAATGTACATCCTTGACATCAGGGGGTCGCCAAGAGGATGTTACAAAAAAATTAGCTGAGTTTATGGATTACTTTTGTGATCTGCAGACAAGCACACCATAAGACAAACAATTCAAAGAACCACACGTAATAAAAACTGAAATCCCCCTCCATCACAAGCTCATTGGCTCACCTCTACATCAAAATTCGTCATATCAGCTTTCCACTGGAAATACAACTGCACTGGCCCGCCGAAGTCTCTCACTGCATCATTGAAAGTGAAACTGTGTTTGTCTCTGGCCCGGTTGCAAGTGACACAGCATTTCCATTATCTTTAACTTCATCCTTCCCCTTGGAATCAAGTGGAATATCTGCATCATTGCTTGGATGCTGGGTACCCTGTGCTTCTCCTCCTGATGAAGCCTGAGATTTGGGAGGCTCTTGCATCTCCCTAGAGAATTTAGATGGGGCACCCTCCTCTCTGAGGTGGACTGCAGCTGGAGAATCCTGATCCTTTCAAATGCCTGACTGCTCATCTTCCAAGTTACCGTTCTCTAATGAGTCCCCCAACTGTTCTGTATGACCTCCATCCTTTCCGGAAATCTCTGCTTCTGTTACTGCCATTGGCTGCTTCCGTTCTTTTCCAGGGTACCCTGGTTTCTTGCGTTTTTTAAGACTGTCGTTGAGTTCCCAAGCGCTCAGTGCTCTCTCCCAGGGTAATTTTGCAGCCAGATCCTGGAAATCTTTAATTGCATCTTCCTGTTAGAGTAAAGCAAATGACTATTGTTTCTAACAGAAAACTGCAATTCTATATGAAAAGGAGAGACACCTGAAAAGAGACGGAAATGTAAATTCCCTACAAATGAATGTAAAATTTGCTCAGTGTGCTCTTCTGGGCACTTTTGCAGTTTACTTATTTTTTTTAAGTTTTCAAGATAACAGATGTTTTTATACTGCTAATATAACGAATCACTAACAACTGCTCCATCTGCTGTTCATTTTGTCCTACTGGACACAGCCAATAGAAAATTTAGTTACAGTAGTGAGAAAAGAAAAGTCTTGTGATTTTCCTCTACTTAGAACTAACCAGTGAAACTTCAGATGACACTTTTCTGCCCATTAAGTTCATTTTCTGAGCAGAGCAACATCTCTCGACTTTCTGTTCAGTAACTCAATATTCTGGTGAGTGTGGCCCATTGGCAGAAAAGAACAGCAAGTGGTGCTGTTTCAAATTCATTATAAAAGTAGTGTAAAAAATGCTGTTCTTGAAAACTAGAAAAAAATTATGTGAATTGCAAAAGTGCTCAGAAGAGCAATTTTACAGGAATTTACTGTGAGAGATACATTTCATATAAAAAAAAAAAGCAAGGGGGCAAAACTGGTATAGAAAATGTTGAACTACAGAATGAAAGAGCTCACAGCACTGACTTTTGTTTCCTTGAATGGAAAATCTGTAAACTCCATGATGACAAATGGATTGTCCACGGACCTTAAGTGATGGACCTGCAAATCAATAAAGGCTTTAAGTGGGTATGAAGTGATAACAATAGAACCCTGTTAAAATACCAAATATTAACCGTTGCAGGGCCTATCTGTGACTCTCCAGGCTGTCAGTCCCCTGCTTTATATCCCACTCCTACAACCAACTATATGAGCAAAGCTCCTATTGGTTAACCTTGATTCCAGCCCTGGCCCACTGGAACTACTGCCACCAGGCAAGGAACGCCTGAACTTTTTTTTCCCAGTATTTTTTTTCCCCTTATACAGGTATGGGAGCTGTTATTCAGAATGCTCAGGGCCTGGGGTTTTCCGGATAATGGATCTTTCTATAATTTGAATCTTCATACCGTAAGTCTGCTAGAAAGTCATGTAAACATTAACTAAACCCAACAGGCTTCTTTTTGCTTCCAATAAGGATTAATTATATCCTAGTTGGCATCAAGTACAATTAAGTAACTATCATTTTTTAAAATTTGGATAAAATGGAGTCTATGGGAGATGACCTTTTTGTAATTCAGAGCTTATTTGATAACAGGTTTCCAGATAGCAGATCCCATACCTGTACCATTCTATTCATTGTGGTTCAAATGTAGGCATTTTATATTTTAACCAAACCCATAATGTAATATTACTAATTCTTGTTTTCCCACTAAGTGAAACATTCCACAAACATTAACAGCAAAACAATCTGCAGTTTAACAACATCACTGCTCCTAGAATGACCTGTAGTTACATTACATTATTCCCAGCAGCACCAATCCAACACCTTCCACCTAACAGGGCTAGGCTGTCCTTACTGATATCTAAATAGATTTTGCCTCTGTCCTTGCTGACTCTGCTGAGAAAACCCAGCTTTTACTCTACTTCTGTGGCCGCTGTGAACTCAAATCCAGTGGAGACCATTGCAGCAATAGAAACAGGGGCATCTTCTGAGTTGGTATCAGCACATGTCACTGTATTGGTGTCTGACAGGTTCACCTCCGACACAGCACCTGCCACTTCATCAACTTGGGACATGGTCACTCATGTTACTGGGATGGAAAAGTTACAAAGTATTTATTCATTATCTAAATACAGAGTAATACATACCAGTCTTTATTCTTCATATTAGACCAGTGTTGGGGCTATTTATCTACACTGCCTCTAAAGGGTCTCTGAGCAAATATCCCAATTTATTGGTTAACAGCTGTTCTTTGCAGTCTGAAATACAGGTATAGGATCCATTATACGGATCACATTTTGGAAAATTATTTCCTTTTTCTCTGTAATAATGAGAAGAGCTTTTGTTTGATCCCAACTAAGGGATAATAAATCCTTATTGGAAGCAAAACCAGCCAGCCAGCATTCTGGATAACAGGTCCCATCCCTGCACACAGAGGACAGAACTATAGAGGGATCCATTATTGTTTAACCCCTTCCCTGTCGGGAATGGCATAGATCGGGCAAAACTTAAGAAAATGCAGACTCTGTGAATGCCAGTAGGCAGTGGGATAATGACTGAAACACAATTTCTAATATATATGAAAACTGAATAATGCTGTGGGGCGCTGTAACTGTTAGCTGTGCCTCAGGAGTCCTAATGTTACAGATGAATAGAGCCCCAAGGAAGCAATTATTTTTTATTATTTGTGGTTATTGAGTTAGTTTTTAATGCAGTGGCAGTTCTTCAGCTTGCAATTTCAGCAACCTGGCTGCTGGGTTTCAAATTATCTTAGCAACCATGCATTGATTTTAATAAGGAACTGGAATAGAAAAAGGAGAGACCTGAATAGAAGGAGGAGTCATTAAAAAGTAAAAATAACAATAGATTTGTAGCCTAAGGGTCGTGGCATATGCTCCTACTTTGGGAGATTAGTCGCCCAGCGACAAATCACCTCTTCTTCGAGCGACTAATCTCCCCGGCTAGAATGTAAATCGCCATCGGGATGGCACTCGAATTGCTTCGTTTTTTTCTAAGTCGCCTTTCGAGGAATTTGTTACAGAGCATTTGTTTCTTAAATGGGGTCAGTGACCCACATTTCAAAGCTGGAAAGAGTGAGAAGGCAAAAAATGATAAAATATATATGATCCAACTGCCAACAGGGATCCGAGACATCTGCACCAGATATCAGTCAGGATCTTGCTAGAAGTTGGCAACATGTGCACCGGGGGCAGACATGACACTCCATTGGTTATTCAATGGATGCGTTTCCAGATTCTTTCCAGCAGATGTCGCTACGAGATCTTATAGACCAGGGATCCCCAACCTTTAGAACCCGTGCGCAACATTCAGAAGTAAAAAGAGTAGGAAATCAAATCAAGCATGAAAAATGTTCTTGGGCTGCCAAATAAGGGCTGTGATTGGCCATTTAGTAACCCCTATGTGGATTGTCAACCTACGTTGAGGGTCTCTTTGGCAGTGCACCTGGTTTTTATACAACCAAAACTTGACTCCAAGCCTGGAATTCAAAAATAAGCAGCTGCTTTGAGGCCACGGGGTTGGAGAGCATATTGCTCATGAGCTACTGGTTGTGGATCGCTGTTCTAGACTTTAGTGCATATGCCTGCTCTCTTGCATTCTCCTGCCATCTGATGATGTGATCCTGTGGAACTGAAGCACTCACTGATTATCAGGGAATTCATTTTCCTTTATTCTTTATTACTAGTAGCAGTTTGTCATGGCTACAAAATAGACAATGGCGATTACAGAGTTTTTTTATGCAGAAGCAATTCTCAGTATTGTTTATGGCAGGGTATTTGTAGTCACAACAAGTAGCTGCAGCTTGAGATACCAGTAACATATACTTGTTGTGGCTACAAATACCCTGCCATAACCAATACTGAGAATTGCTTCTGCTAAAAGAAAAACCACACACGTAATATAAGTTTCTAAAGCAAAAAAACGTCCGCAATTTGTCCTCAATGTGAATAAATAAAAAAAAAATTGTCTTTGCGGACACTTTGCCCATCACACGACAGCAAGATATCAACTGTGAATTTTATAGTTAGCGATACTGTGCGTTGTTTGTAATAAAACTTCTTAATGAAAAAGTTGTTACATTTCCTCCTTTGCAATGCAATAAAAGTTTAATGAAGAATGTTACATTGCGACATGCACATTTTTATTCTCAAATTTGTTCTCTTTGCAAATTGCTATTTTGTAGCCATAACAAGTTGCTACTAGAAGCTCTGTGTGTCTTCATTTTTATTGCTACTATAAATATTACAATCTCCTCCAAATATACCTGCTATCCCAAAGTCACACTCCCTTCCCAGAGACATAATCCACTGTTACTATAGGCACCATCTCTCCCTACTATACCTGCTATCCCACAGCCACACTCCCTTCCCAGAGACTATTATACCACTATTACTATAGGCACCATCTCTCCCTACTATACCTGTTATCCCACAGTCACACTCCCTTCCCAGAGACTATTATCCCACTGTTACTATAGGCACCATCTCTCCCTACTATACCTGCTATCCCACAGCCACACTCCCTTCCCAGAGACTATTATACCACTATTACTATAGGCACCATCTCTCCCTACTATACCTGTTATCCCACAGTCACACTCCCTTCCCAGAGACTATTATCCCACTGTTAGTATAGGCATCATCTCTCCCTACTATACCTGCTATCCCACAGTCACAGTCCCTTCCCAGATACAATTATCCAACTGTAACTATAGGCACCATCTCTCCCTACTATACCTGCTATCCAGTGGCGTAACTAGATATTACTGGGCCCCACAGCAAATTATTTTTCAGGCCCCCAAAATGTTTAGAGGTTGACTTGTTTCTCCAATATTTATTGAAATTGTATATGAATTAGGGCCTCATGGGGCCCCTGTACCTCCTGGGCCCCCCTGCAGCCACAGGGTCTGCTTCCTCTATAGTTACGCCCCTGCTGCTATCCCACAGTCACAGTCCCTTCCCAGAGACTATTATACCACTGTTACTATAGGCACCATCTCTCCATACTATACCTGCTATCCCACAACCAAAGTCCCTTCCCATATACTTTTATTCCACTTCTACTATAGGCACCATCTCTCCCTACTATCCCACAGTCACAGTCCCTTCCCAGAGTCACGCTCCCTTCCCAGAGACTATTATCCCCACTGTAACTATAGACACCATCTCTCCCTACTATACCTGCTATACCACAGTCACACTCCCTTCCCAGAGGCTATTATCCCACTGTTACTATAGGCACCATCTCTCCCTACTATACCTGCTATCCCACAGTCACACTCCCTTCCCAGAGACTATTATCCCACTGTTACTATCCTGCTATCCCACAGTCACACTTCCTTCCCAGAGACTATTATCCCACTGTTACTATAGACACCATCTTTCCCTACTATACCTGCTATCCCACAGTCACAGTGCCTTCCCAGAGGGACAGTATTAACATACTCATTTCCATTGCACCGGCAGAGAATAACATTTCCTTTGGCATGAATGCTCTGCATAACAAAAGCTTAAGTATAGTAAATAAAGATAACAGTGAATAGAAGGTAGGAATTATGTTTATATTCTAGCTGAAATACAATAAGAAACAGATGGAGCTGTGCTTTAAATAGTTTAGAGCGTGACTTTTCCTGGTTTGGCAGAATACTGTTAAAAGAGATGTTTTTTATATAACTTTGTGAGTAAAACCCAGGAACATTCTGCAGACAGGTGGATCCCAGACCGGGGTTATCCAGTTCCTTTTTAAATGTTTTGTGTAAATTATATAGTTGTCATTATGGCTTCCATACAATTCTCAAGCAGAGCCTATGACTGCACTATATACTATACAGGTAGGGGGTCTGTTATCCAGAATGCATGGGATCTGTGATTCCCTGGACCTTTTAATTGATTTTATATATTTAGAGGTATAACTATAGAGGAAGGTGATGGTGTGACTGCTAGGTGGTGGGGGCAGAAGCCCCAGTGGGACACTGTGTAGTAAGCAGTTTCACTATATGTTTGTGATAAATGTCTTATTCCCAAAGTTAAGAAGGCCCAAAAATTACTTTGCCTAGTAACTTCTAGCTTCAAATAAATAAACATCGGCTGGCTAAATTCTTTGGAAGTTTGAAAAGATTGCCTATCTCTGTCCATCCTTACCATGCTGTGGGCCAATAAATATACTAAAGTCACCTTAGAGGACTACCTGCATCTGTCCCCAGCCCTTAGATGTGTAATGGACTAAAGTGAACAAGCTTATAGTATAAGGGGGTTTAATCTGGTTCATTTATTAAAGGCATTGTTCACCTTTAAATTAACTTTTAGTATGATGTAAAAGTGATATACTGAGAACATTTGCAATTGGTTATTATGTGCTATTATTTGTGGTTTTTAAATTATTTCTGCAGCTCTCCAGTTTGCAATTTTAGCAGTGTGACTGCTAGGGTCCAAATTTTTTTTTTAAAAATTTGAATTAGATTTTCCAGATTTATCATACACCGGCCCTTTAAGAATTCAAATTTGACTATTCGCCACCTAAAACCTGCTGAATTGCTGTTTTAGTCACTGGAAGACGTCCTGGGATCAATTTGGAGTTGTTTGAAGCCTTCTAAGGAAAAACTTAACTCGAGTTTTTTAAATTCGAATCTAATTCATTTCGAATTCGATTCCAGTTTTTCGGGTCGATCCTATTCTCCCGAGTTTTGAAAATTCTATTCTATTCTAAAAATTAGATTGGTCGTATTCTGAGTTCATGGGGGTTTATGGGAGTTTTTAAAAACTCACATGAACTCGAAATTCTACCTGATTCTTATGATAAATGAGCCTCTAACACTCTGGTACACTTCGGTACCCAAAACGCTATGGCTAACACAGTCCTGTGCAGCTCCAGGTAATTTTGGGTTGCAGCTACTAGCTTTTGTCCCTTAAGGCTCTCTGGATGCCCACCACTGCCCTACAGCATTGCAGACAGTGTCGGACTGGGATGCCAGGGGCCCAAACCTTAGACCATGGGCCCACTTTCCAAACTATTATTCCTCCTCTCCTCACTCAACCTTATTATTCTCCTATCAAAAGTTGAACTGGTATATTTACCCTTACTTTGTGATGCTAGGTATCAGAACCCCTTGCATCCATCCAATGCGATAAATCAGTAATCACATAGGCCCAGGTCTAAGGCAGCAAAAATTAAGGGGCAGCACGCCTCCCAGCCACGGGGTTAATTACCTCGATCCCGGAGCACTAAGCGATAGGTGCTTAGTGCTCCCTTGCAGGAGAGAGGGGGTGCTGGAGGATGCTGGCCTACGGGCACCCTCTGGGGAAATCCGCAGGATAGTTCTGCTGCATGTTTTGAGCTTATCAGCTTGATAAAGGGTTGATAAACTCGAAACATGTCTTTATTCTCCTAGTCTGTTATCCCTACTTACTATACTATATTCTTCCATTATTAAGCCTCTTTTTCAGGGCCGGAACTAGGGGTAAGCAGAGTAGGCACGTGCCTAGGGCGCAAAGCTGGGGGGGCGCCAGGAAAGTACCTGCTCTGTTGCCTGCCCCATGTTCGGTCCCCTCTCTCCCCAAAAGTGTGTGCTCTTTCCTCGTCTTTTTCCGCTTCCTTGCATGCGTGCGAGCACAAGCAAGAGGGCCCACTGAGTTCTCCTTGTCTCCCATTGGGCCAGTCTGACACACAGAAGGCAGCAGGTGATGATTACTCTCTCTGTTTACTTGGTAGGCTCATCTGACTAATCCTCCGTCATTTTGCTGCTGGACTAATTACAATCTTTATTTTTCTAATTGGTGTGTTTGCTGAATAGTGAGCCTGTGGGCAGGGGGGAGAGAAAGATTCACACGGCTGGTTTGGAACTGATTCATTCTTTTGATGAAATTTGTTACAACCAAGTTGGCAGTGGAAGGAATGGCAGGAAAAAGAGCTTTTCTACATCCGCTTGGCTGGAAAGACTGCAGCTTGTGTTCTGTCAATATTTCCAGGAAGCAGATTGTCGGGGGGCTGCTCTAAAAACATGGGGAGAAAGGAAGAGAGGGGCAGATCCCTGTGGGTCGTTTTGCACATAAATCATAGCTCCTCTGCTTTATGTATGTTGTATGGGCCACCTGCACTATAAAGGACCCTGGCCACAAACCATTTCTCTGTTTAATGCTGTCTGAAGTACTTGGCGCTGCCTGGGAAATTCTAATGTTATATAATATAACACATTAAAGGGGTTGTTCATCTTTGATGTAACTTTTAGTATGACGTAGAGAGTGATATTGTGAGACAATTTACAATTGGTTTTCATTTTTTTTATTTCTGGTTTTTGAGTTACTGTATTTAGCTTTTTATTCAGCAGCTCTCTAGTTTGCAATTTCAGCAATCTGGTTGCTATGGGGCAAATTACCCTAGCAATCTTGCATTAATTTGAATAAGAGACTGGCATATGAATAGGAGAGGATCTGAATACTAAAAGTTAACATAAATGTGAACCACAATCTAAAAAAAATAACACACACATTATACACATAGTAACATAGTAAGTTTGAAAACATAGTAAGGTTGAAAAAAGACACACGTCCATCAAGTTCAACCTTTTAACTTTTTTTGACATGCCTAACTGCCAGTTGATCCAGAGGAAGGCAAAAAAAAACATCTGAAGCCCCCCAATTTGCCTCAGAGGGGGAAAAATGGCAATTGGACCAGTCCCAGTCCCTGGATCAACTTGTACTATGAGCTTCCATAACCCTGTATTCCCTCACTTGCTAAACACCATCCAACCCTTCTTAAAGCTATCTAATGTATCAGCCTGTACCACTGATTCAGGGAGAGAATTCCACATCTTCACAGCTCTCACTGTAAAAAACCCCTTCCGAATATTTAGGCGGAACCTCTTTTCTTCTAATCGGAATGGGTGACCTTGTGTCAGCTGAAAAGACCTACTGGTAAATAAAGCATTAGAGAGATTATTATATGATCCCCTTATATATTTATACATAGTTATCACATCACCCCTTAAGCGCCTCTTCTCCAGCGTGAACAACCCCAATTTGTCCAGTCTTTCCTCATAGCTAAGATTTTCCATACCTTTTACCAGCTTAGTTGCCCTTCTCTGTACCCTCTCTAATTCAATAATGTCCTGTTTGAGTGTTGGAGACCAAAACTGTACGGCATATTCTAGATGGGGCCTTACCAGTGCTCTATACAGTGGAAGAATGACCCCCTCCTCCCTTGACTCTATGCTCCTTTTAATACAACTCAAGACCTTATTTGCCCTTGATGCTGCTGACTGGCATTGCTTGCTACAGCCAAGTTTATCATCTACAAGGACTCCAAGGTCCTTTTCCATAATGGATTTGCCTAGTGCAGTCCCATTAAGGGTATAAGTGGATATTTTTACATCCCAGGTGCATGACTTTACATTTATCAACATTGAATCTCATTTGCCACTTAGCTGCCCAGATTGCCAGTCTGTCAAGATCATGTTACAAGGATGCCACATCCTGGATGGAATTAATTGGGCTGGATAATTTTGTGTCATCTGCAAACACTGATACATTACTTACAACACTCTCCCCATAAGCAAGTTAAATAAAAGTGGACCCAATACTGAGCCCATTAGATAATAATTCTGTAATGCAGTAGAATGCTGTAATTTCATTGGTCAGATAAGTAGGTGAGCCTATACCAAGCATTCCCTAGGAAACCAATCTGACTTGTAGGCAAATAGACTGCATAACAAAGCTCAGCACCCTTGTAAACCTTCCCCGTTGCTTATGGCACTATGGAGTGGTTCAGTCGGATTGGTCAAATCACAGGCATGTGATTTTGGGGTGAATGGGTGGTAGACGGAAGCTCGATGAAAGTACTATGGAATAGAATGCTTTCTCCTTTGCCAGAATGCACAGCTGCATTAGTCCAAAATGTTGGGGTAAATGTTTGAAAAGTGTTTGAAAGAATCTGGGTCATTGCCTTTAAAAATTCGATGTAAAAAATTAATCTAATTGATTAGATAGAATAGGGACTGTGTGTGTGTGTGGGAGGTGGGGGTATGCTGTTTTGTGATCCAAACGTAGTCATTGGCCTTCTCCCAGATGTGTCTAAATTCATTAATTGTAGTAACTTAGGATAAACACATCAGATTGGGCCCTAAGATATGCAGGGCCATTCAGGGCTGCCATTAGGGGGACAGGGGTGACTGTCATTCTGGGCCTAGGCGATTTCTGGTTCTCAGGGGGGCCCAGCTGTGTAGCAGAAGTAGCTGCTGTGAAAAAGAACGAATAAGCCGCAATGGAAAAGAACAAAGAAGCCACGACAGAAAAGAACGAAGAAGCCCACAAAGGAAAAGAAAGAAGAAGACCTTATTGAGGAGGAACTTTAAAGGGTTAGTTCTACTAAACACCAATGTTCTTTGTTTTTAACCCCCTGGCCACCAATTAACCCAGTAGGTATCCTCTGGCCCTGACCACAAATGGTTGCTTTAAACTTGTACAGGGGCCCTGACCACCAATATTTTTTTTTTTTACTTGTATGGGGGCCCTGACCACAGTGGTGTGGGTCCTGGGGTGAGCAGGGCTCAGGAGGCCCAAAAAATGTTGTCATATGGGGCCCTGCATTTTCTGATGTTGGCCTTTGGGCCCATGTCTGTTTCAGCCAAAAGTTTCTGTCAATGCCCTGGGGATGACAATCATGGTCATCGAGAATATTAGCATTTGGTTGTCCTATGTGTGCAGAAACATACAAACATACAAATAAATGTACAAACCTCCAGCTTTATATCTCACACTGTGCGTTGTGACTATGGGAAGAGTCAAGAGTCTTTAACTGGTCTGGCCAACAAGGTGGGGAGTCAAATTAGGCTTCTCCGGTTGTTTGGCCCCTAAGCCCCTGCAGCAGTGGAGTTGGCAATAGAGTCCTACGCGGGTCCATTTTTTGGAACCCGTACCCGACCCGTACCCGCAACCTGCAATCCGCAGCCAAGTCCCGCAACCTGCATTCTTACCCGCTTGGACCCGCTACCCGACCCGCAAGTAACTTATCCGCAACCCGGACCCGCTGACCATCAAGAATTAAGAAGTGCTGTCATCGTAAACTGGAAGTGACACCATCGGAAGGAGGGCGTCATCAGAAAAAAGGAGTAAAAATCACTATTGAGAACACCTGCAGCCCGACCCGTGACCCCGCAGAACCACGACCCAGCGTCTATACCCGCACCCGGAACTTCTACCCGCAACCCGCAGGGTACCAACGTTTTTTACAGGTACCCGACCCACTGCAGGACTCTAGTCGGCAGTCAGTGTCAGCCTGTGTATGGTGAGACAATATTCTTTCCGCCACAAACTGTCCATTAAATAGCTTTGCTTTTTCACTGATTTCAGGTTAAACTGGAACTAGGTATGCAGTGGTATTTTTAAACAAGCCCCTTAAGGGATAAACTGGTTTTATGTGAAAAGCCATGCAGTGACCTTAAAACGATTTCTTTTGTAAGTCAAGTGCAACTCTTATTTTAAAGATATAGTTCACCTTCAGATTTGCTATTCTGACAATTCACAATTGGTCTTATCTTGTTGTGGTTTTCCAGTTATTTAGCTTTTGTTCAGCAGCTCTCCGGTGTGGCATTTCAGCAGGTGTCTGGTTGCTAGGGTCTTATTTACCCTAACAACCAGGTAGCGTAGTCAAAAACAGGTGAAGAGTTAAAGGCAGGCGGCAGGAATTTGTAATCAAAAGTCAGGCAGGAGTCAAAACCAGATAATCAATATATATATATATATATATACTTCCCCAAAATCCCAGCACTCACGATAAATGTCCTTTCATAGCCTGGGTGCATGCCTCATAGCGTTGCATACGATCCTCCCCTGAAGAAGCCGCACAACTCAGGACTTATTGTAAAGAAGTAAATTTATTGAACGCACTAACGTTTCGGCTGCCACACCAGCCTTTGTCAAAGTAACAAATATTAAAAAATTTACCCTTAAATACCCAACATATGGCGCGAAGATATCCCAAACCCTCCCATTCTGACGTATACACTTGTAATCATACTAATTGGATACTTCCCACACCCGTAAGGCTCAATGAAGTTTCAATGCACCATTGTAACAAATATATCATTTTAGTCATTCAGGTGAAATCGTGTACGGTAACAAAAGTGTCAAATAAGAATCACATCCGTCGTTCACATAGTAGCCCTCCGATACAGTGTTGCGATAAGGACAAGAGGACTCCCAATAGTAATGTGTAGTATCAGCTATAGTCATAATATACACTGGCAGAAAGAACACCGTTAAATACACATCATTAAAAAATCTAATGGTAAAATAATCGTAGAAGCTTACCGCTCCTGTGTAACCACCACCATCTCACCCCCGTGGCGATCCGCTATCGTGTCACCCTCGTGCTCCCACTGCCTAGCACTGCTGAGTCAAAGGGTATAAAGTCCAATCCATCACCTCTGCGATCCCTGTTGAGCCAAAATTAATCCGATCGCCCAGTGTCCGGTTGCCTTACCCCGTGCTTTCTGTGCCTACCGAAACTGTTAAGTGAAATGTTGCGCGCGCAGTGTGTGCGTCGCTCCCGTGTTGACTTGCACTGGGAAACCGGATTCATTCATTCATCGCAATCTGTGCAAGCATTAACCCCGTCCTGTGTGGGGTTGCAAATCAGTCAGCTGATCACGCGAACTAATGCAGATGTATCCCACGCTCTGTAGGCGCTAACAGTCTCCTGTCAGATCATTGAATGTAGTTTCTTGTAGCGCTCAAAGCTGGTAGATCTGTCAGATCAATGCATGAACTGGTTCAGCGTCTCGTGCGTGTATGTGTCCGAAATCACCCAATACTGCCGTATCACCATAAAACCCCATCGAGGGAGGTCACTGAAAAAGAGCAAATATAAAGTAACAAAAAACAAACGAAAGAACCTAATAAATTACCTAATGCATAAAAGTACTCAATCAGACTAAGGGATCCTAAATTCTTGCTGACACCCAGGGTCATCCCAAACTTAAAACACCACAGGAGGTGCCCTCAAAGGGAGTAGGGAGTACACTCTCTGCCATACTTCTACTCTATCCAGGTGGGGTGAAGGATTAGTATTCCACATTAGTGTAACCCCAATGTCCAGTCTGTCGCTGTCCCTGCGTACAGACCTGTACTTGTCAAGTACTCTGACCAATCAAGAAAGTATTGTACTGCTCATATACGTCTCTACATAGGACAGCACCATTCCCCATATTACAATTAAAAACAATAACTGCATTCCCATGTTACCCGAGTTCTCTAATGTCCCGCGAACCACAGTTGTCATTGTACCTAATTGGTGAAGGAATGAGTTAATAAAGACAAATAACATAATTATCAACTATCTACTTAAACGCTGAATCATAGATTATCATTTTTCCATTCGAAGTTAAGCTCCAGTCATTTATTTCTCACAACATATTGTATCTAACACCCCCTAGTAGAAAGGTGAATAAGACACCATCTCATTAAGTCCTCCCGGGCTGATCGTATTTAACCTGTGAATCCATCTCAGTTCGGCTTGCAATAATAGTTTTTCACGATCGCCACCTCTAGTCGGTGTCGGAATGTGGTCAATAATCATACACCGAAAACTCGCCAGGGTATGCTTATATTTCAAGAAATGAGATGCCACAGGGGTTTCTGCCTTGCCAGTCTCCAATGCCTGTCGTATTGAGCTTCTATGGTTGGCCATCCGATCTCGTAAATTAGTGATTGTTTTCCCCACATAAAATAGTCCGCAGGGGCATTTAATAAAATAAATCAAAAATTTAGATGTACAGGTAAGCCTATATTTGATCTCAATCTTCTTCCCTGTATGTGGATGGTTGAAGGAGGAACCCACTATCAAGTGACTGCAAGTGATACACGAAGGACATCTATAACATCCATTCTTGGCCGCAGAAAGCCACGTACTTGTGCCACCACTCTGATAGCAATGTATAGGGTCCGTTTTTACGAGAAAGTCCCGTAAGTTTCGTCCCCTTTTGTATGAAATCCGCGGTTTACATCTAAAGATAGGAGGTAGAGTTCTGTCTCTCTCAAGAACGGACCAATGTGTATGTATGGCATCTACCAGCGGTTTATTATCAGGAGTGTAGGTAGTTACGAAGGTCAACCGCTTCTCGACCTCCTCATTCGCCTCAGTGGATGCTTTCTCCAGTAAGTCTTCTTGAGTCCGCTCCAATGCTTGATCTTTACACTCAAGTAGAACCTGTCGATTATAGCCCCTTTGGACAAAACGTTCAATCAAATCATCTAGTTGTTCATTCAGCGTGGTACGTTCAGTGTTGTTTCTGACCATCCGGATCATTTGTGAGAAAGGGATACTCCTCAATGTATGTGGTGGATGACAGGACGTATACAATAATATAGTGTTGCGATCTGTGGATTTTCTATAGGTGGTCGTTTGAAAGCTCAAACGGTGTTCTTTCTGCCAGTGTATATTATGACTATAGCTGATACTACACATTACTATTGGGAGTCCTCTTGTCCTTATCGCAACACTGTATCGGAGGGCTACTATGTGAACGACGGATGTGATTCTTATTTGACACTTTTGTTACCGTACACGATTTCACCTGAATGACTAAAATGATATATTTGTTACAATGGTGCATTGAAACTTCATTGAGCCTTACGGGTGTGGGAAGTATCCAATTAGTATGATTACAAGTGTATACGTCAGAATGGGAGGGTTTGGGATATCTTCGCGCCATATGTTGGGTATTTAAGGGTAAATTTTTTAATATTTGTTACTTTGACAAAGGCTGGTGTGGCAGCCGAAACGTTAGTGCGTTCAATAAGTCCTGAGTTGTGCGGCTTCTTCAGGGGAGGATTATATATATATATCCCATATCTGGCCAGTCCTATGCTCAATTTTCATCTGATTCATTAAGAATTCTATGGTTTAATTATACATTTTATAAAAGGGACGAATACATTTTACCTGCAACTTACTAGCTGCTTTCAAAGTAAAACTCCCAAACTTGGCTGCCCTTTTATTAGACACCAGTGGGATCACCTGACTATAGTTGGAGGGGGTGGGAGCTACAACATGGAGCTGGTCACTGCTCCTGCATAACTATAACAAACAGGGGAAAGTTGTGCTCACCACTAGTTTTTAAAATCATTAGGCAATGAGGGTGTGACCACAAAAAACATATAGACAAATACAAATTTTATAAAATGTATAATTAAACCATAGAATTCTTAATGAATCAGATGGAAATTGAGCATAGGACTGGCCAGATATGGGATGACTTTGACGTAGTTGGCCAGCTTAAATATATTGCAATATATGGACAAACAATCCCTGTTTTGTTTAAAGGGTAAGGCATTTTTCAGTAGCAGTATGCACAAAATGTCGCTGTCTTAAATATATTGATAATGGGTTGAGTGCAGAGGAATCTTGTATTTGTCTATATGTTTTTTGTGGTCACACCCTCATTGCACCCCCGCCTAATGGTTTTAAAAACTAGTGGTGAGCACAACTTTCCCCTGTTTGTTATAGTTATGCAGGAGCAGTGACCAGCTCCATGTTGTAGCTCCCACCCCCTCCAACTATAGTCAGGTGATCCCACTGGTGTCTAATAAAAGGGCAGCCAAGTTTGGGAGTTTTACTTTGAAAGCAGCTAGTAAGTTGCAGGTAAAACGTATTCGTCCCTTTTATAAAATGTATAATTAAACCATAGAATTCTTAATGAATCAGATGAAAATTGAGCATAGGACTGGCCAGATATGGGATGACTTTGACGTAGTTGGCCAGCTTAAATATATTGCAATATATGGACAAACAATCCCTGTTTTGTTTAAAGGGTAAGGCATTTTTCAGTAGCAGTATGCACAAAATGTCGCTGTCTTAAATATATTGATAATGGGTTGAGTGCAGAGGAATCTTGTATTTGTCTATATATATATATATATATATATATATATATATATATATATATATATATATATATATATATATATATATATATATATATATATATATATAAGCTTGAGCAGGAACAGTAAACTGAAGCCTAGCTTGGGCACTGGCGAATCAGGCTTTTATGAGGATGTTTGGCGCCAAAGTTTGAATTTGGCGCTGATTAATGATGTCATGATGCCCAGCGTCAGAGCTCCCAGCGTCAAGCGCCAGTGTTGGGCGCCAGCAACAATGACATCAAGCAGGAAGTGCGCGCTTGCACACACGAAGAGAGGCGCACTGGGAGGTAAGTAAATTATTAATTCTCATGGTGCGTCTTACAAGTAGCAGATCAGTAAGCTGAATCAATGTCAGACTGGGATGCCAGGGCCCCACCAGAAAACCTTAGACCTTGACACTTTCCAAACTATCTTTCCTCCTCTCCTCACTCAACCTATTTTTTTTTCTAGTCTGTTATCTCTATATACTATACTATATTCTTCCATTATTAAGCCCCTTAAAGAAATAGGGAATGACCATGAAATAGGCCAAATGATTAGAAGCAAGAGGGTCCACTGACACCTGGGCCCACAGGGAGTTTTCCTGGTATCCTGGTGGGTCAGTCCGACACTGAGCTGAATTAAGATCCGGCAGGATTTCAGTAGGTTAGGACTCTGTTGCATAAGGCTGGCATCAGAGTGACCCAGAATAAGAAGGCAACTGGTGGAAGGCTTAAGGGACTAATTCCTAAAAGGTTTCCTGAAGAGAGATGACAAGATGATCTTTGCAGTATCACTGTTTGCTACTATCACACTGAGAATATACATCGTATGTGATACCTAAAGGTGAGATCTGACAAAGCTAATGAATATGAAGCATCTTGTGGTTCCCATGCCAACCAAAGACTGAAAATGCTTTCCTGCTGCTCCAGCTCTCCAGTAATTCCTAATTCCATAGATACAGTAACAATGCTGCTGCTGCAACACAAAGCGACCCCAATAGAACCAGTAACGAATCGAGTCACAGAGAGAGCATCACTCTATGCTCAGGATCTATGTTTAGCATTCTACTGACAAGGGGTTAATACGGGATATACATGGGACTGATGATTATAATTACATTATGGGATACAGGCCATATCATGGAGCATTTAAAAGTAACCACACAGACCTTATACAGTGTTGATGAGCATGGGTGATGGGTAATTTTTATGTTTTATGGTGGCTTGTTAGCGGTTTTATGAACGCAGGTGCAGCATGCAAAGTGCGAGTTTAAGTTTTATCCCCAAGCAATTTCCTTATAATTCAAGCATAATTGCAGCTATGTTGAGTGTTGCATCTGCCAAAATTGCTCTTATGTCAGATGCAATTATGGTAACACTGCAGATTTCTAATTGGGATAGCATCATTGCCGGTGCTCGTCATCAAAATAATGTTCTTTAGGTGTGAGTGAGCTGTGCCTATTGATGCTACCAGTAGTCGGACCCTGGAGGAAGGACTGAAACACTGATGCAAGAACATTTATGAAGGCATAAGTGCTGATAATGAATTGTTTTAAAAACTATGCAGCCATTTTTGTGCAATCTCAGCAAATCAAATGGGCCCTATTTTCTACATAAATTCCTTCATATTATCCCAGGGCTAAATCTATGTATGATAATCCAGAACACATGGTAGGATAAATATAGTGCCAATTCTATATATAATGTCCCAAGAACACATGGTAGTATAAATAGTGTCCATTTCATGTATAATAACCTCAGAACATATGGTAGGATAATTGCAGTGCCGGTGTATAATACCTCTATCCTGTTTGTTGATTCTTCTTGGTTTGGAGAGAATTAAGGTGGCCACACCTGCCCAATCTATATCTGGCCAATTTTTGGCCAGATGTTGGTTGGGGAGGCATGTTAAAAGGTGCCAATTTGGGTCCTTTACACCGATTTGGCAGCTTGACTGCCCATGTATGAGACCTGTCGATCTGGCCGATCGATTGGGCAGTTTGATCTTCCCCACAATCGAGGACCGTATGGGCTGGTTGATGCAGTCCTCATCCCATCGGCTCCCATTCCCAGGGCCGGAACTAGGGGTAGGCAGAGTAGGCACCTGCCTCGGGTGCAAAGCTGGGGGAGCGGCAGGCACGTACTTTCTCTGTCGCCTACCCCATGTCCGGTCTCTCTCCCCGACTGTCGCTTCTTTCTCTTCGTCTATTGTGCTCATGTGCATGCATGCGCTCCGTTTTTGCGCATGCACGCACGAGTGCTAATCCACGCATGTGCACACGAGCGCTAATCCACGCATATGCGCACGAGCAGCAATTTGCGCATGTACGCGCTCAGCCAGCGGCCGGCCAGGTTGCCTAGGGAGCCTTGCTGGCCTGGTCCGGCTCTGCCCATTTCCATTGCTGTAATCTGATCGTTTGGCCCTTGGGCCGATTGATCACATTATCCCGATGTTGCCCTGACTTTACTGCGCATATTGGGAGAAAGATCCGCTGATCTTAATGTATCTTCTAGTTTTCATTAAAATCTACCTGTGTTGCAGAGATTAGGGAAACCTAGTGTGGTAGCACCCAGAGCCTTATGCAGAGGGTGCATGTGGGGCAGAACAGTAGGTGTATGCAGAGTAAAGGTAATTAAACGGTATCAAGTTCCAATTTGTCATTGGAAAGGTAAGGTAAGGACCATGGGAGGGGGGGGCATTGCAAATCTTGCTCACAGGCTTGTAGGTATATATAGCAACGTTATGTTACTCAGTATATGTTATACTTCACATCAGGCCTGTCCTGAATTAATTCAGTTCTTACCAAATGACAACTCCCAGCATCCAGCAAATTCCAAAGGATACAGTTGCATCCTGTTGGCACAAATGAGTGACTACAATTAGAGAGTGGGAATCAACCATTGCCTGATAGTTACTGTTGCAGCAATAACAGAAAATATGTTCTGTGTTGGGGGCAGAGGTCATGGATTAGGTAAGGACTCCCCACTGTACAGCCTGTTTTATATGATTCAGCGAATACATCTTCTGGAATGTGATAATAAGCCATGGCCGACCTTTGGATGCCACAATGCCACCATTATTCCTGCTGCTACTGCATGCAGATTAAGGACGTCATGAGGAAAGAGAGGGTCTCAGATTATGAAAGGAATGTTTATTAACCCAGAGATCCACCATGGATTTCTGTTCTAACACATCCGGGACCCATTTACTTTCACCGCACAAATTGTGAATGGAGAGAGGTGCAATACATACAGCATCCAGTATGAGGCGCAAATGACATTGCTCTGTGCACAAGAAGACCCTGTACATATAAATGTTCTGCTAACATTGTGAAGGGCATAATTAAAGAAAAGGTGATCTGTTCCATATAGTAGCGTCTCAAACAGCCATCTGAGAATATGTGTCAGCCGCCGCTTTGGTTTGTCATAGACAAACCCGACAATGGCCCTTGGCACAATACTGCAATCCTTCACGTCTGATATAGTAAAATCTTTTGCTTTTTTCTGGAGGAGGCATGGAGGAGTATCCCTTTAAAAATACACCAGTATTAGACAACAGCACAGACAGCTATGCCATTGGCTTCAGATATACCACCCTATTAATTTCAGTAGAGGTTTGTGCTTTAGTTACTCTTCCCCTTTAAATGTTGGCACAATCACAGCGACCGTAGAAGGCATTTCTGCACAACCAGTGTCGCTCTCTCTTGCTCTGAAAATCCCTGGCTGCTAAAGAATGCCCTGAAGCAGAAGAAAAAAAGCTCATGTGCATCGAAATATTATTTCTCTGTTTCATGTACCTCCTGCTTGAAGGCCTGACAGTCTTATTTACCCTGCCTGCGGCACATAGGCCCAGAATGCAGAATAATATGATTGTAGTCCTATCACCATCTCTGACTGCGAAGGGAGGAAGCAGAGAAATAAGTTTCAAGGCAGCTAAGCATGTGTACCTGAGAAACAACATAGACTTGGAACAGAGGGGTGATTTATACAAACGCCAGTTTAACAAAATGTCATTTGGAAGACGTTTTTTGGCTTATTTGTCAGACGTTAACTTTCAACAGAAAACAGCTGTTGACAAAACGTCCGTCAGCCTGTTACTGGTCCCAAGGTGATGCTCATGGACATAATATTTGGTTAACTGTGACATATATCAATTGAACAATTACAGGATAGTCATTAGGAGACTTACACAGGAACAAATGATTATCTGTCTTGCTAATGTCCCCTACTTTGTCCAAATTTGTGTTGATATTGCCCTTTGTATTGGGGTCACTGGTCAGTCTGGACAGGGACAAATTTACATAGCGGGCACCCCTAGGCCCACTGCCACTCATCACCCCTGTCCCCTTCATTTGCGCACATGCACACATTTTCATCATCAGGTCAGGAGCACTGGGGATTGACGCACGGGAACAAGTGAGTCTCATGAGCAGCCCCAGAGCTTCCGAACCAATGTGGATTTGGTTGGTTGGCGTTCCATCCCCTAAAATCCTAATGCCCTACACCCGAGCCTTGTTGGCCTTTCCACAAATCTGAGTCTGGAACTGCAGAGGCCCTTAAAGGAAAACTATACCCCTCAAACAATGTAGGTCAAAGACATACCTCCCAACATTTTGGAAGTAAAAAGAGGGACAAAAATTTTTTTCCCGCACTTAGCGCAGCAATTTTTTTGACCACACCCCTTTATGTGGCCACACCCCCTAATTACCATGTTTGTTTTACAAAATTTGGCAGGTTATGAAACTTTGAAAATATTTTATCTAAACTGTGTTTTTGTGTCTCAAAATTGTTACAAAGTATCTTATTTGCACCTGTGGCTGTTCTGGGCTCTCTGCTAAAAACCAATTAAGTGAGAAACTTTGTTTCTTTTTCTGGTTGTTCAGTGCAGAGAAAAGAGGGACTTTTCAGTACAAATGAGGGACTGCGGGTTGAGCTGTCAAAAGAGGGACTGTCCCTCCGAAAAAGGGACAGTTGGGAGGTATGCAAAGATATTGCATGAAAACTGCTCACATGTAAAACCCTGCTTCATGTAAATAAACCATTTTCATAATAATATACTTTTTTAGTAGTGTGTGCCATTGGTCAATCCTAAATAGAAAACTGCCATTTTAAAAAATAAGGGCCACCCCTGTGGGTTCATAGGATTCATGGTGCACACAAACAAACCAAACAAACCATACATGTTAGGTCACATGAGCCAATTAACAGAGTTCTGTCTTTTGTTTCCACACTTCTTCGTGTTACAGTTAGAGCTGCAGTATTTCTGGTCAGGTGATCTCTGAGGCACCACACAGACCATCACAAAATGGTGGTTCAAGACAAGACATAAAAGGGCAATATTTACTTAAATAGATATTTTAGTTTGATAAGATTCTTTAATATGCCACTTACGGTAATTTGTTATAAACTATCTGTTGCTTAAATATTCATTTTGGGGGTATAGTTGTCCTTTAAGTGTAGCAATCTGCCCAATCAGCTTCACATCTGGAAATTGTATCATCCATGAAATATCCTGGAAACTTGGCCAGCTTGAATCACTTGTATAATAAAAAAAGTGCACTTTCAACCAAGGGTGGTAAAAAGGTACATAACGCAAGTGATTTAATGGGCTTTCAAGCATTCCACTGTACAATAGCACAAGTGTTTTTTCAGTCTGTTCTGTGGGCTTGAAACCAGGGCTACCATAAGGAATGACAGAGCCCCATACTATTAAGTTAACAGGGTACAGTTATTAACCTATTGTCACCTGGGCCCCTAGGACGACAACCCTACCAACAAGTACAATAAACCTTATTGGAAAAATAGCCCCATGCATTAAAGCGGACCCGTCACCCAAATAAGTTATTCAAAATCCTATTTTCAAGCAAAATTAACTTTAATTACACTATATCAATTATTTGAATCTTGTTTCCTTCAGTCTAGGAATTCATAATTGTAGCAAGCAGGCAGGAGCCAATTTGTGGACACTGTTATTAAGACAAGCCTTGTATCATCTCAGAATCTTGTTTGTGCACCAGAATGGGGGACCTGATGTCCATCCCCATGCCCTGGCTACACAATTAAACAGTGAAGAGAACAGGGGAATGTAGGGAGAGCAGTGACATCTAGGAAGTGCTGAATGAAAAGTGAAAGTAATTGTCTGCCCCGCCTCTATGCCTAGGCATAGAGGAGGGGCAGACAATATTTGATTGATAGCTGAGCTTACAACAGCTATAAATGCTTTAATAAAAAATAGAAATTGGATTTCATGTTTAATTTGAAAAGGACTTTTATACAGATTTTTGTGTCTGGGTGAAAGGTCCACTTTAAAAAACAATCTTCTGTACTACCCCAGTGATGCTCCACTGATGTTCTTCCCAAGCTCCACCCCTGCTGTGACCCTCAAATAGTATTCTTTCATCACTTTGGCCCCCTTCTGCCATAAAGTCCCTCACAGCATTTCAACCCGTACTCCCCAATGATGGTTCTTTTTGTACCCATGAAAGAGAAGAGAAATGCCATAACCAACAAAATTGCATTTAGCATCTACCTAATGTCAAGCAGAAGTAAAAACACATGTAGGTACCTGCCCTTACAGCCTTTGTCACTGTCCCCACATTATGTGGAAAATGTTATTAAATGCATAAAGACTTATTGTCTAATAATTGTAAAGTATCTATGTATATAAAACAGCCAAAGGATTATGGGTGAATTTGGGAGTTGTAGTACAGCAACTGGAGGGTTTGCCCCTTAGATTGCACCACTCATAACACCCCCCATTTCTCTACTCCAGCCCTACTTTCTTCCACAGCATAGGCAATAAAGAAAAACAGTATGGAAACTGTAAATTTGAAATCTCCTTTTATTTGAAATAATGGGAATGTAGGACAGAGGAAGCCAATTGCCAGCAGCTAAATGTTCATTCTGTATGGTTGGCTGAAGACGGAGCCCTCTCTAGTAATGCACTAACCATTCCATAGCCAAGGCTAAGCAATTTGTCTCGGTGCTGTGGCTGCCATGTATCTTCCACCCTGCTGAAAGGTAATCTGATCAATTCCCAATAAATCACAAGTTTAAACCGAGGAACTACAAAAAAAAAAAAAAAATGCACCATAAAATTTCCTCTAAATAGTATCAGCATAAGGACAGAGGGGAGGTAGAATTTTTTACATGGGCCTCCAGCAACATTGGGCCTCCTCACAGAAATTGGCCTTAGTAAATTTAGAAGTGACATAAACTTACATTTTATATTAGATATAGTTAGCCTTCCAGCAGTGGGTGAAACTACAGTACCCAGAATCCCATGCTGGAAGTTGTGGTTTAAAGGTAGCAGATATTGTAGTGGAAGATGGTGGCAGTAGGGCCTAATGGTAACCACAATACAGTAGACCCCGCTTTTATCTTTCTGAGGCAGTGATCCCCAACCAGTAACTCGCGAACAACATGTTGCTCACCAACCCCTTGAATATTGCTCCCAGTAGCCTCAAAGCAAGTGCTTATTTTTGAATTCCTGGCTAGAAGGCAAGTTTTGGTTGCATAAAAACCAGATGTACTCCCAAACAGAGTCTCCTGTAGGCTACCAGTCCATATAGAGGCTACCAAACAGCCCTTTTTTGGCACCCTCATGGACTTTTTCATGCTTGTGTTGCAAGTCTTTTTACATTTAAATGTGGCTCACGAGTAAAGAAGGTTGGGGACCCCTATTTTAAGGGACTGCTAAAAATTTACACAATTTTGGAGTCCTATCTCTGCCTTCAAAAATTCACTTGAACCTTTTCCTATTAAACGCTGCAAAGTGTCTTTTTCCTTTACATTGGAAAACACAACATGTGCCAACAATCGAGGATTGGCTCACAAAAATAGAGGAGCTTTATGTGTTTGAGGAACTTTCCACACACATGGAAGAACAAAATGTCACTTTTACTGCAACTTGGTGGAGGTGGCTGGAAACTGGACCGTATATAGCTCTGTTCCAATAAAGGTATTGTAAGGAATCAGTGCAAAATCATTGCACTTATCCCTGTAAGGGCCTGTGTCTGTGTGCTGTAAGCTGTTACCTAGCAACCAACCATTCCGTGATCTTAGTGCAACAGGAAGTGACACAGTAGCTAGCTGGCAGGAAAAGGAAGTCACAGAGACTGGCAAAAGAAGAGAGCCTGGTATAGAAAGCCGCATGGTGGGCAGAGAAAGAGGCCAGAGAGCTGCTGGTGAGCCCAGAGAGCTGAGAGGCTGCACCAAAAGCATTCATTTGGATCGGGCTGGCACAGGGAAGCCAGATACTGTGCCTGGAGAGACAGACTGGAGGAACAACCAGCAGGAGATTTCTATCTGAGCATCCAAAGGGGCTGGTAGTCGCACTACATGCCTGACTGTGTTGGATTCACCTTAAGAGAACTCTAAAGTATCCAAAGGGGATTTGTGAGTATCCTGTTTAAAGGGACATTAAAGGACTTTGCCGTTTTAGTTAGCTAGACAGCTTTGCGCTAGCAAGTTAGTTAGTGAGGCCCTATTGCCACCAGTTAGGAGTGCTGCCTGTATTAGGTGCCCATTTATTTTAGATAAATCGTTATTCAGTTTAACCAATACTGTGTGTGTGTTATTACTGTATTCCTAGTGGGGCCACCCGTAGGTGCATTACCGGATCCCACTAGGTGAAGGCACTGCGCTAGTAAGTACCAGGTACCCAGTCTCTCACAATACCACTGCGGAGTGGCTCAGGTTTGTCCCGTCTCATCAGGTAAGCACTACACATGGAGTGTAACACCGACAAAGGGGTGTCAAAAGGGTTACAGTATCATCTATATATCCCCCCCTTTTTTTCTCTCTTCTACTTCTTCTTCTTCTTTCTTCTTACTATTTTTACTATTTTATTCATGTTTACCTTGCTACCTTCTTAATTGTCCTCTCCCCCTTTAACCCCAACCAACCCTCCCCAATGATAATTGATAATTGTCACTCTCGTGACCAACTATGAGATGTACTTGATATAATGTTATACTTTTCAGGTCCTCCGAGACCGATATTGTTAGACATTCATGCCAATCATTTTCAATAAAAATGATAATTGATAAAAAAAGCTGTCAGACAATGTTAGGAGTTCAGATGGGGGGGGGGCGCAGAGAGAACAACCCTATTTTAAATAATAAGGATCCACAGTCTGTTATGCTTAGGCCCCACTACATTAATGACACAGCTTTGCCTGCACTGCTCTGTAGATCATTTCCCTACCCCAGCCCTCCTTTCCTCTATATACAGAATGAGTCCCTGTCTACTTCAGGCCTGTCTAATGGGACCCTTTTCTGTGAATGCCCGTTCCTGGAGGGGGGGGGAGTGTAACACCCACAATGAATTACTGCTGCTGAACAGACAATAGAGCTGCTCTGTGCTTATTGCTGCAGAGTCACAGCTTCCCAGGACCTGTTTTGTGCCCTGGAGGCATATCAATGAGGAGCAGAGGAGGGAGAGGGGGGTTATGGCTATGAGCAAAAGGGGTGGAGGGGTCAAACTGCTGCTAAGAAAAAAATGTATGAAATCTGTCCCAGGTGCACTGGCAACACCTGACATAAGATTTTCTGGGCTGCATTTACTAACTAGTGCTACAACTGCCCACAGCTTCACAGAGGAGATAGAATAACTGTGCCTGTGGTTTAAGGTATTTACCAAAAACTGGGCTTCTGGTTGTAATCAGAACTGTAGGCAGGGGTGGCATTTGCCCCTCGTCCACTCTTCCCAGTTTCAGCTGCACCATCAAAGCGTGAGTCATTAAACCTTTAACATAGAAGTGGAAGTGCAAGTCTATATTTACTGTAATTTCTGAAAAATTACATAGAATGGGTGAGGAATGGGTTGGGCTGGTTCTTGGAGTCAATGATCAATTTGTCTCTAAGTAAAATGTTGGCTGTAGAGTTCACTTTGTGATCCCAGTGCAGCTGGTTGAGGGGTAGCCTGGGTTTGTATGTTTAAGCCCTAAAAGCTAGGATTTGCCTTGGGCAATATGATATAAAGCTCAGTTGCAGGTGGATCCTGATAGGTAGCCGATGTATTAAATAGTCTGTGGCAGTGAAAAACAAAGTATAGCAAGTGATTCACCTCTAGAATTCTTTTTAATGCCCTTCCATTCCCCAAATCTTGTGTATGCTGTTTTACACACACACACCTAAGTGCACATAAAACTGGGCGCTCTGGTCCTTCCAAGCAGCCGCTGGTTGTATAGCTACACCCTCCTGTTCTATAATTAGGAGGCAGGGCAGAAAAGTGCAGTAAACAGTGACATAGAGAATACAATTGCACCAACATTCTTCAGGGCCATTTCTGAGCTCTAGGAAATATCTTTACACTTGTTTTTAGATCTTACTAAGCTGGTTCTAATAGTCAGGATCTGGTAATACTGTAACAGTTGGACCAAGTTGCAGTCTACTGCCTTGACTTCCTCTCAATAGAAGCACTTGGATCTTGATCAGGTGCATGGATGTCCTCACTAGTCAAACATATAACAATGGAGTCCAACCCACAGCAATGAAACGCACAGCTCTGCTAGCAGCGAAAGCAATGGATCATTCCATGTAGTTTTGTGTGAGTAAAAGGAAGAGCTGCGGCTTGTGGGCAGGAAACAAATGCTGAATTAAAGCTGTTCTCCTGCATAGCAATGCATCCTTGCCTCTCGGAATCAATGAAAGGATCACAGAAAGAAAAAACCTAGCAATAGGAGGGAGAGGGCAGGCAAAGAAGCTGCTAAACAAAAGAGAATTGGCTTCGGACCCCACGCAGGGTCATCACCCCTCTTTCACATTACGTAATGCTCTCACTGTTGGGCTCCTGAGCTGGAAATTAAGTTTGAAACCATGTGAATGGCTCGGTGAGGCAATCCTGTTTAGTACTATACCCTTGGCATAGTCAGCTTCCCCTTTACTCCAACAAAGTCGTTGGTGAACCCAATTAAAGAAAAAGCAGAGGTGCTCAGGGATCAGTAAGGGGCTTAAATGGGGTACTGATGACAAGGCTGCCTAAAAAGGGTGAATAAATTAGCATTTGGGGGGGCACATCTTGCATCCATTACATGTGTTGTATGGTTTGGGTATCTAACCTGGTCTGAATACTTGCAAACTCTCATTTTAATGCATACAGTCAGAACTGATAGATGGATGGGTATCACATTCAAACCATCAAACATGGTGCATGAGCCTGGTGTAAGATATCAGATACTTTACACTCAGTAGGGTGTCTACATAGTTCATGGCCTTTGGTCAGACACCGCATTCTGCTCTGTGACTTCAGCTTTGTTTATATATAATGGGCCTGCAACAGAAAGCCTCTGCAAGCAGTGTAGCTCTTTGGTTCTTACATAGAATACAGACTTTCTCCAGCAGCTGGTGTTAAGGTCACTGTACATGTACAGGTCACTGATCTTCTTATATACAGCCAGGGGCCTCAGCACCAGTGGGGGAACTACCAGGGATGCGAGTGCACCAGGGTCCGCACCCCCTCGGGGCCCGCACAAATGAAAATCCTCTGCAATATCCACTTCTGGAGGGGGTTGAGGGGCCCAGCTGCATGGTCTGCTTAGCACATGGCTCATGGACTGCACTTCTGCCCTACATCTTCCTTTTGGTCTTGGATGAGCAACAACCATGGCTTAACACAAAGACTCATTGGTGTGCCTGTTACCATGGATACCATTGCCCAAAAAGGAAGCATTAGTTCCCCTGTGTTTGAATCAGTACACACGGGGGTTGATTCTGATCCAGGGTGTTAATTTATTCTTATAAGATCTGTACAAATGTCTGCTGACTTGGTTGAACTACATCTTATAGGATATTCTCATCCGTAGGATGCTGGGTGTTGGCACCAGGCCTTATTCCATTAAAGGGCACATGGAAAACTCATTTAACACCAAGCACTTGTAGTTCTTTTGGGTTTAATGGAAATAATATAAAATTAGTATTATATCACTCTCTTTTTACCTTTGGTTAATGGCACACAAAGTGGATTCAGGGGTTTACTTTCTGTTTTTTAACTCGCTAAAACTCGTTTGCATACAATCCCCATCAGAAAATGCATACATGGATGGTTTGGGGTGATAGTTTATTATATCTGGTCTACACTGGGGTTTTATGTGAGTCTCAAATGGTGACGTTTTCTACAGTTGGGTCTGGATCTCGGTGAGTGTATATCCCATTGATTGCAGCCAACGCCCTTTCAAAGTTTCAATCAGAGAAGAAAGTTTATTCAAGCACAGAATAAAAAAAATTCAGTAGCTCAGAGAGAACGTTCTGCCCAAGCCTACCCGTACACACATATTTATCATCTTCCATATCATATCAAAAGCATTGTTTTACACATCATTGGTTAAAATACATCTGCATTAAATACACATAACGAAGCCAAGCAAAATATTCTTTTATTTTTTAAAAACACTACAGGCAAATCCTAAAAGTGCTTCTTGTGCCACTGGAGTTGTTGGACCAGAGTGACAGACAGAAATCTATACCATTTGTCAGTCTCTATCTAAATGTTGTGACTGTTGGTCCAGGGTATCAGGATCTCCATCCACCACTGGCCATTGCCCTTATCCCTCTGTACAGCCGGACACTGTGAAATTTGAACATGGCCTTAGAGGCACATTTTGGGGTGACTGAAAAGTGTCCAAATTGCCCCCTTCTACCTCCCATTTACTTGGATGGGAAAGCACACACTTTGCACAGAAACTGTGACTGCTGGAACCCAGGGTGCAAAGGCCGCAGCAGGGCCCTAAATGATGGGCAATTTCAGTATACGCTGCTAAACATGTTGTCTGTCAAAAGTTTTTGGGTTCTCTAAATTTGTGTGTTCTAATGCCAATTATCTTCACGTATGGTTGCACAACTCCCAACAGCTCCAGCAGCCGTACATAGTTTGTGTGTGATCCTGAAGACAGTTGTTCAATAAAATAGCTGGCAGTCTTTCTTCCAACTGTTAAAAAGTAGTGTTATGGTTCTGTAACACAGTTCTTTTCTAACAAAGGGGCATCCTGCACGATCACAAATCCCAAATGTGTCATTTTCCTTGCAGTAAAACTAAATAGTGTGAAAGGTGCATTTGCAAGTTGCAGTGATATTGCTATTGAGCGGGGAGTTGTTGCAGTGAATATTGCAATTGAGCAGGGAGTTGCAGTGATATTACAATTGAGCAGGGAGTTGTTGCAGTGATATTGCAATTGAGCAGGGAGTTACAGTAATATTGCAATTGAGCAGGGAGTTGTTGCAGTGACATTACAATTGAGCAGGGAGTTGTTGCAGTGATATTACAATTGAGCAGGGAGTTACAGTGATATTGCAATTGAGTAGGGAGTTGTTGCAGTGATATTACAATTGAGCAGGGAGTTGTTGCAGTGATATTGCTATTGAGCAGGGAGTTGTTGCAGTGATATTACAATTGAGCAGGGAGTTGTTGCAGTGATATTGCAATTGAGCAAGGAGTTACAGTGATATTGCAATTGAGCAGGGAGTTGTTGCAGTGATATTACAATTGAGCAGGGAGATGTTGCAGTGATATTACAATTGAGCAGGGAGTTACAGTGATATTGCAATTGAGTAGGGAGTTGTTGCAGTGATATTACAATTGAGTAGGGAGTTGTTGCAGTGATATTACAATTGAGCAGGGAGTTGTTGCAGTGATATTGCAATTGAGTAGGGAGTTGTTGCAGTGATATTACAATTGAGCAGGGAGATGTTGCAGTGATATTACAATTGAGCAGGGAGTTGTTGCAGTGATATTGCTATTGAGCAGGGAGTTGTTGCAGTGATATTGAGCAGAGTTGTTGCAGTGATATTGAGCAGGGAGTTGTTGCAGTGATATTGCTATAGAGCAGGAGAGATCTATCATCTGAGGAGGAACATCAGGGCTCGGTTGCAGTGGGAGCTGCAAGTGAAGGTGTCCGGCAGCATCAACGGCAGCAGCAGCAGCAACATGAAGCTCCAGTGTAGCTCGTGTAATAGGAGCTGGGAGGAGCCAGGGTGACGTTGCGCCTCAATTCAGCCCTGCAGCAAGAAAAGAAAGAAGGAGAAAAAGGAAAACAATCTGCTGTGCGCGGAGCAGTGTGAGGAGCTGGCAGAGCAATGCAGTGGCCCGTGTGTGCGGCAGCGCGGCTCAGGGCGAGGCTGATGTGCAGGTGATGTGCTGATCCTGATGAAGGGGAATCCCTGCCGGGACACAAACAAGTGAGGAGCAGAGGGAGCGCACAGGAGCTAGCAATCATGTCCAGGTTTAAGAAGGACAAGGAGATCATCTCTGACTATGAGAACCAAGTGAAAGGTTAGTGCCAGGCTCTCCTGTGCTGCTGCCAGTGGGTGATGTGATTTTTAGTTATTGATGAATAAGCCACATGATCTGCTGCTGCTGCTGCCAGATGGTCCTCCTTGCAACTGGGCTCCCTTATACCCCTGTTATACCTCTGTTATACTCATTGTTATATCCCTGTTATATCCCTGTTATACTCATTGTTATATCCCTGTTATACCCCTGTTATATCCCTGTTATACCCCTGTTATATCCCTGTTATACCCCTGTTATACCCCTGTTATACTCATTGTTATACCCCTGTTATACTCATTGTTATACCCCTGTTATACTCATTGTTATATCCCTGTTAGTAATAGCCACACACTGGGCATCCCCTGGCTGCTTCACTGTGCTCTCCTGTAACAAATATATATATATATATATTTGTGTGTGTGTGTATGGTGCTTGGGTGTGCCAGTCTCTGCACCCATTCATGCCAACCCCCTCCTCATCAAGTTCAGCACTACCAAACCTGCTACCCTCCCAGTATTCCACCAACAGCTGCCAGTCGATGCTGGGAGTTGTAGTAATGCAGCAGCCGCTCTGGTTAGATACCCGAGGTCCTACCCTGTACCTTTCTCCCTTGCCTGTGTGGCCAGTGTATGTTGTGTGTGTGCATTTCTCTGCTACGTGTTATTGCATGTCACAGCAGTCAGTATTTGCTCCTCCCTGCAAGATGTGTGTCTCGTGTAAGGCTTTGCACTTCAGTGTTGGTAGCGAGAGTGAACTTTCCTATGTGCAATCACTTAGTAGTGTCTCCCATAGACTCCATCTGATCCAACTAATCCAATATTTTAAAAATAATTTTCTTTTTCTCTGTAATAATAAAACAGTACCTTGTACTTGAGCCAAACTAATATATACTTAATCCTTTTTTGGAAGCAGAACCAGCTTATTAGGGTTATTTAATGTTAACATGATTTTCCAGTAGACTTAAGGCATGAAGATCCAAATTACGGAAAGATCTGTTATCCTGAAAACCCCAGGTCCTGAGCATTCTTGATAACAGGTCCCATACCTGTAGTATGTTTGTGTGCATCTCCCCATGCCAGATCTGTGTACTCATACCCACCTTGCTGCCAGTGTGTGTGCACCCCAGTCCTGTTAGTGTACATGGTTATTTATTTATATGCCCACTGCCACAGTGTCTGTGTGTTCCCTCTTTCCAACTGGCGTGTGTGCATTTTCTAGCTGTCAGCTGTCCTTACTTCCATTTCCCTGCAGTCAGTGTGTGTGCACATTCCTACTGCCACAATGTGTGTGTTCACTCTCCTAATGCCTGCTGAATATGTGTGCTCCCCACAGTGTGTGTTCCTCCCTGCTGGCATTGTGCTTACATCTCTTTGTGCGGATCTCCTTTTTTGCCAGGGTGTGTGATTGTTATTGTACCCCCCCCCCCCTTTGGCTGGTGTTCTTGCATCTCCCTGCTGCCAGTGTGTGTGCCTCCTCATTGCCAGGGTGTGCATTTATATTTTCTTGCTGCATCATAACAAGTGCAATTTCCAGACGCCACTATGTGTGTGCACCTACCTGCTTTTCAGTGAATACCATGTGCACCTTCATCGGGGCTAACAATGATTGCCGGTGCATTCCTAATTTGTAAGATGTGTGTTTGCACTTCTGCATGAAAGCACCAACGGTTGAGCGCTTAAACGGGCCAAAAAACCCTTCCAATGTGCAGTAAACGCGGCAAAGGCTTCTTATTTCCTTAAAGGGATGCTGTCATGGGAAAAAATTTTTTTTCCAAAACGCATCGGTTAATAGTGCTGCTCCAGCAGAATTCTGTGCTGAAATCCATTTCTCAAAAGAGCAAACAGATTTTTTTATATTCAATTTTAAAATCTGACATGGGGCTAGACATTTTGTCAATTTCCCAGCTGCCCCAATCATGTGACTTGTGCCTGCACTTTAGGAGAGAAATGCTTTCTGGCAGGCTGCTGTTTTTCCTTCTCAATGTAACTGAATGTGTCTCAGTGAGACATGGGTTTTTACTATTGAGTGTTGTTCTTAGATCTACCAGGGAGCTTTTATCTTGTGTAAAGCTGGCCATAGACGCAAAGATCCGATCGTACGAATCGTGGATTCGTACGATTTTCGGACCGTGTGTGGAGAGTCCCGACATTTTTCGTCCGTCGGAGATCGGTCGTTTGGTCGATCGGACAGGTTAGAAAATTTCTGTCGCCTGCCGATAATATCTCTGCGTATATTGCCGATTGTACGATTTTCAGAGGGAGACTGTCACTAGTGTTGTCAGACATAAGTATCGTACGATTGCTGTCAGGGGCAGAGCATTGGGTGATCTGTTCTTATTTGATCGGAATGGTAAGACTTTGATCTGAATGGTTAGTGGAGGGTCGGGAGATGGGAAAGTCCGATCGTACGTTGATTCGTACGATCGGATCTTTGCGTCTATGGCCAGCTTTAGGGAGCTGTTATCTGGTTACCTTCCCATTGTTCTTTTATTTGCAGTAAAGAGTGATTGAAGTTTATCAGAGCACAAGTTACATGACTTGGGGCAGCTGGGAAATTGACAAAATGTCTAGCCCCATGTCAGATTTCAAATTTGAATATAAAAAAATCTGTTTGTTCTTCTGAGAAATGGATTTCAGTGCAGAATTCTGCTGGAGCAGCACTATTAACTGATTCATTTTGAAAAAATTTTTTTTTCCCATGACAGTATCCCTTTAATTGCCATGTCTCGTCCCATGGCTTCTTGAGTCCAAGTTAGAACCCCTCATTTTTTGGTTTGAGCATTAAGGGGAAGATTTATTAAGCTTCAAATTCGAATTTTCGAGTTGGATTTTTGGTCAAAACTCACAATAATAATCCAAACTCGAAATTCGAGATTTATCATACCTGGACCTGGGAACAATTCGAATTCGACTATTCCCACCTAAAAAGCTGTTGAGTTCATGTGCAAGTCAATGGGAGGGGTTTCAATGATCCATTTGAAGATGTTAATAGCCTTCCTGACATTCGAGTTATTTTCAGAGAAAAAACAAAAATTCGAGTTTAGTCGAATTCGATTCAAATCCAATTCGAGTTTTCGGGTTGGTAATATTCGTCGAGTTTAAGATATTTGAGTTTTTTCGTAAATAAGATACTATTTGAATTTCGAGGTCTTTCGAGGTTGACCTTTGATAAATCTGCCCCTAAGTGGGTAACATGAATGCCTTCTGTTGTAAAAAAAAAAGCCTTTCACTGCATGCTAAGCCCTTATCCACTTATACGCCATGCATTTTTAACACGCGTGCTCCACCTTCTTTCTTGTGTGAGTGTACATCCTGGCCTCTGCGACCTCCTCCTTTTTTTAAGCTTGGGCGCACATCACTGGTGTTCAGTATGCTAATGTGCTTCCATGTATCGGTGCATTCAGGGAAGTACACAGGTTCAATAGAAGTGGGGCCACAAAGGGCTGACAATACTCCCCGTCACAGTCCAACACTGGTCCTTGATAAAGGCAAAGGCTGCTTTGTGTAGCTATTGTGATTCATCCTGCCCCTGGCCCTGTGTGTGTGCCTTTAAATGTGGTTTATTCTTCTAATACATTTTAACAACCAATCAGAACTCTGGTCTGTATGTGCCTGGGTTTATAGCCCCTTACTTGGCCGCAGCCTATGCGGGTGCTTTTATTGGATTATAATGTGAGTTTGTGGGTCTGCTTGTGCAGATCGATATAATATGCCCTGGATACTTGTAATTCCTTATTCTTCATTCTCCTGCCTAATGGAACATCCATTCAGGGCTTTTCTTTTGCTTGGCCCCTATCCAGAAGGAACTCGCCTCACTCCTCCCTTTCTCCGTGTGCGCTGCTTTTCACCTTTATTGAAGACATATGAGCTGCTAGGAGATTTTCTGCTTTCACAGATGTCATTTACAGGAAAGATCAGGGGAATGCTATAGGTTTTGCTTCAATGGGCTGCCTTCATACCCAAAGTATTATTCTTGATTAGGGCTTAGGGTGGGGAGGGTGGAGACGGCTGTGTGGTTTTATTTTTTTAGGTCTGCAGATCCTGATCTTTAGTTTTGCCGTTATGATGATAAAGGAGGCCTGCACCCTAAGGGTCTGGCCACACGGGCAGATTCGGGGAGACTAGTCGCCAGGCGACAAATCTCCTCTTCTTCGCAGCGACTAATCTCCCCGATCTGCCTTCCCCTGCCTTCTGCCGGCTAAAATGTAAATCACCTGGGGGCGAAGTCACCCGAAGTTTCCTTGTGAGGCAATTACGGGCGCGTTTAGAAAATAAAGCGCTCCGTGTGCTTGTCCCCAGGCGATTTACATTTCAGCTGGCGGAAGGCAGATCGGGGAGATTAGTCAGAGCGAAGAAGAGGAGATTTGTCGCCTGGTGACTAATCTCCCCGAATCTGCCTGTGTGGCCAGACCCTAAGGGCTCTTACTCACGAGCGTTTTTACCTGCGATCCCCTGCGTTCCGTTTTTCAGCGTTCAGCCGCAGGGGAGCGCAGGAATAGACGCATTTCATTATTTCAAATGGGCCTGTACTCACACAGGCGCATGTAGGCGTTGAACGCAGGAAAAATGCAGCATGTTGCGTCTCAACCTGCGTTTGGCGCCTACATGCGCCTGTGTGAGTACAGCCCCATTTGAAATAATGAAATGCGTCTATTCCTGCGCTCCCCTGCGGCTGAACGCCGAAAAACGGAACGCAGGGGAGCGCAGGTAAAAACGCTCGTGAGTAAGAGCCCTAAAGGTGGCCATACATTGAGAGATCTGCTCGTTTGGCAATGTTGCCAAACGAGCGGATCTCTCCCCGATATGCCCACCTTGAGGTGAGCAATATCCGGCTTATCATAACGATGGGTAAACGGGCCGTCCGCGATCCAACGGGATTTTTAGTCCTGTCCAATCTACATCTGGCCGACTTTTGTCCAGATATTGATCGGAGAAGCCCGTTAGAGGGCCCCATACACGGGCCAATAAGCTGCCGACTCGGTCTGTCTGCAGCTTTTTTTCGGCCCCTGTATTGCCACCTTCTCCTAGCACTGGCTCTGTAGGAATGTTGGGGCTTGAGCAATAACTGGACCAGGGCATACTGGTATCATGTTAATGCCAGGCTCCTCATTCACAGACAAAAGTGAGATTCCTCGACAGATCCGGTGGTTGACATATACAGTATTTGTAATAATATATACAGACCAGTTATCCAATGGTTCATTTTCCTATGTATACATCTATATAGGCATGTGCTCTATCCACTCCTACTTCTCCTGGTGCAAAGAACTGTGTTAATATGGCCCTGCCAATATGGTTAATACATTTCTTCATTCCCCACTATGAGAAGGAGTTTCTGCCTGCCCCATTATAAATTTCTCTGTCTGGGTGTCTTCATTATCATGCAGTGAATCAATCTGCTCCTTATTAATGTGCAGGGCCTGTCTGCTTTAGTTCTAGCCGTGCAGTGTTCATGGCTCTGAACTATCGGCAGAGCTGCTCCTTCCCAGGGAGGTGCGGTGTTATTATTATCCCCCCAGGAACCAGTACAAGGCTCCCCCCATACCATTAGAATAAATCACTCCAATAAAGAGACTGGGTCAAACAAGGGCAAATGCCTTGGGTCCTGCAGAACTGCAGGTATAGGTAACAAGAGTATGGAAAACTCAATAAAACCACACTGGTTGTGCTGGAACCACTATAGGATAATGGTCTCCAGTAAATGAAAAGTGGTTGTAGGGCAGCAGATATTAGTACTGCATCATATATACAGTAAGTCAAGATGGTACAGCAACACTTTAAAGTAGTATTGGATAAACTGCTGCCAGTCTGCTCAACAATCACTAGTTAGACAGTCACCAGAAGCTCTGGGCACCTTCACCAATGCAAAGACAGGTAAAGCATGATCTCACTCAAACTTAAAATAAAACAGGGAGAGCACAAAGTCTCTGAAGCTCTACCCCCTCATTTGGATATGCAAAATAGGAACCGCCTATAGCAGGGGTTGTCACAGTTTGCATCAGATGTAGAAAAAAAGAGACATTGCCAGCCCATTAGGTATTGAGCATCTGCTGTATGGCAAGGGATGAACATAAAGCAATGGGCCAACACCCTCAGCATCCAAATTATGTACTAATTGAATACAATTAAAGTCAGTTGTAATAAACTTTCATTTATAAGAAGTTTTCCTGATATTTAAAATGATCCGGTAACCATAACCTATGAGTTTGCATAAGCTTTACTTGTCTCTTAAAGATGAACTTAACCATAAAAATGAATATGGCTAAAACTGCCATATTTTATATACTGAACTTTGCACCAGCCTAAAGTTTCAGCTTCTCGATAGCAGCAATGATCCAGGCAGTGGCGTAACTACCGGGGGAGCAGGGGGTGCGATTTGGCCAGGGCCCGCACCCCTTTTAGGACTTCCCGGCAGTAAGTGTGCCGTTGATTACAGTGAGAAAAAATGTAATGTATGGAGGGGGGCCTGGCTGCACGTCCCGCACCAGGGTCTGTCCCCCTCCAGTTACGTTACTGGATCCAGGACTTCAAACTTGTCACAGGGGGTCACCATCTTGGAAAGTGTCTGAGATACTCACATGCTCAGTGGGCTCTGAGCAGCTGTTGAGAAGCTAAGCTTAGGGGTCGTCACTAATTATCCAGCAGAAAATGAGGTTGGTCTGTAATATAAGCTGATGCTACAGGGCTGATTATTAAATTCTGATGCTAATTGCACTGGTTTCTGTGCTGCCATGTAGTAATTTTCTGTATTAATGACTAATCAGCCTTATAGTGTGACATTTCTATTCTATGTGTACTGTATATTGTGAGTGGGTCCCTAAGCTCAGTAAATGACAGCAGCACAGATCATGTGCAGCTTTTGGGATTACCCAAACCTGTCTGATAAAAATGTGATTCACCCACAATGTCAGTTGCTGTTGTTTTAGCTCCATTTGTGGCCAGTCCAGACCAATTAAGCAATCAAAGTTGGCCCGTGTATTGCCAGCATAAGAAGCCAAGCAGTCTTTTAACATAATCTCTAAGGAAAAATAAAACTTTGTTTTATCTGGGCCCTGAAGGTTCCTTTTAAGACCAGGGGAAAGTCACAAAGGCCATAAAAATCCTGCCATGCTTCAGTAATGCAGAGGCACATCTGGCTAATCAATTAGCATGAAAACAAATGGATATTTGGCCATTGATACCGACACGTCTGCGCTGCACAGTCTCTGCCTTCCCAGATCTGCGGGATGTAGTCTAACGCCTGTATCGTCTAGGCAAAGAAACATCAGTATATGAGCCACACTTTCCTTTTGTTCCTTCTAGTGGCTGTTGCTTTGCCTTTTACTCTCCAGGTAGAGCACAGAGTTGGACTTTTGCCCTTTAAATGGGATTTCCACCGAAAACGATTTTTTCTTTTGCATAATGAAATGGAATGGAATTGAAAATGTCGAATGAATGTATCTTGGAAAGTTGCTTAGAATAACATTTTTCTTTCATTATGCCAAAAGAGTTTTTGGATGGAGATCCAATGTCGGTTTTTACTTGGAGTTGCCTGCTCTGCTACTTGAGTATTTGGATGCAGCCTTTGCTGTTCCAGATGTTGCAGAACTACAGCTTTTAAAATCCCTTCATTTGTTTGTAGTTTGACCCAATAATTTGTACCTCTTGTTCCTCTTTTAGGCAGCATACCTCCCAACATTTTCGAAACAGAAAGAGGGATTAAAAGATTTGCCGTGCTCTGCGCGGTGAAATTTTTGACCACGCCCCCTAATTACTATGTTCATTATACACGCCACACTCCACACACAATCCGAGTATCGTACAAATCGAGGATCTTTGCGTCTATGGCCAGCTTAAAGGAGAAATCAACCTGTGGGGAAAAAACCCCCCTACCCCCCACCCCAGGTAGCCCTCCCTCCTCCCCCCAGGCTAACTACCCCCTGGGGAGATACTCCATACTTACCTCTCGGCGCAGATTCTTCCAGCAAAGTTCCAAGCGCCCATCTTCCGGCTCCTCTGTAAGCTGAGAGTGAGAGATCATATTTCTGCGCATGCGCAGTTGGAGCAGTTTGCTGGTTTGCGTAACTGTGCATGCGCGGAATTACACAGAAATTGCCGATCTCTCAGTCAGTTTACAGAGGAGCCAGAAGAACTTCGCTGGAAGAATCTGCGCCGAGGGGTAGTATGGAGTATGGGGCATCTCCCGGGGAGTATGGGGCATCTCCCGGGGGGGGGGAGTAGTTAGCCTGGGGGAGGAGGGAGGGAGGGCTACCTGGGGTGGGGGGTAGGGTTTTTTTCCCCACAGGTTGATTTCTCCTTTAAGTTCTCCCAAGAGACCTCCTTATCTTAAACTGTTACAAAAGTATCTATTTTGGGCTCTCTGCCAAAAGCCAATTAAGTTAGAAACTTTGTATTTTTTTCTGGCTGTTCAGTGCAGGAAATCAAAGAGAAAATCGGGACATTCCAGTAACAAACCCGGGACTGCGGTCTGAGTTGTCAAAATCGGGACTGTGCTTCGAAAAACGGGACAGTTGGGAGGTATGAGGCAGTATCTCTTATTCACTCAATTCACATGCATGTACCTCCTGGCTCCGTCCAGCCTTACTCAGTGATGCCATAAGGCTGCGGTGTCCATTTGGCATTCACTGGTACATCTTATTCCCAGGGATTGGCATGTTAGTATGTCCTAGTAGGAGATAGCAGATGCACTGTCTGTCTGCTCCTATTAATATGTGCAGGCTTCATTTCTGACAGTCAATAATGTTCTATTTCTGTGCTTCCTTCCAGCCAGGCTGTTGCCTGCTAATAACTTGTGTCCCTCCATCCCTTATCCCTGTAAAGTATTGTCTCATAATATTAATCTGCAGCATCTGCCAACTCCAATTAGGTATTGATCATTTCCTATTTACAAATGCTGAGCAACATCATAACAGGTCGGATTATTCTGTTCCGATGGTCTAAAGAACAGGAAAATCTAACAACAAGTAAAAAAAAAAAAAAAGGTTTCCCTATAATTAGGAATTTCTAGAAATATACATATAAAATATAACCCCCCCCCTCCCAGCTTTGTTGCATTTTTTGGCTCTTGACATGAAGTTTTAGGATCAGGGATTGTGTCAGTCATGCTGGGCTGGGGCAGTGCAATCCCCTGACAGGCTGCGGTGCTGTTTACATTTGAATTCTGGCATTTTTGGAGGATTGGACCGCCCCCTGTTCAGTTTGATTGACAGATATGTTAGTGCTGGAATAACAGTGTTAGCATGTGTGAGTATCCCAGTGGGCTGCAGGTGGATAATGGAGGTATTTATAAAATAGGACTGGCTGGGTTCATTGTCTTGTGAAATCTTTACTGGTATAAAGATGAGAGTGATAAATCCATCCCTTGTCAGGAAAAGTTACTACAGCTCCATCACTTGCAGTATGAGCAAGGGACCTTATAGTCTTGCTCCATGACGTCTGTTGCTCCATCATTTTCATTTAGAGAAGGTTCCTAAATCCTCGAAATACTAAACCCCCCCCCCCATTCCATCCCCATAAGGAGAAGAATTGTCCCTTTATCTCTGGTGATACGTAGGACACATCCAGCAATAAATTGGGAATTTCTTCCAATTCATATCTATATGTTGGATGGAACTGTACCCATGATATATTTATATGTTATGTCTTTAGATTCATGCTTCCTAGTAATATGTGATGTGTCCTTAATTTAATCCAGGTAATAGAAATGTGCCCTGTCTGTACCTCCTTTCTTGCTTGATATATTCAGTCTGTCCATATTTATTTTCCAAGAGCTGCATGCTTCCCTCCTTCCCTGTCATATACAGTATATATATACTGTGTGCCCTTCTGTACCAGAAATCCACATGTACTTGTGTCTTTCTCAGTGATATACTTCCTTTCTTCTCTTTAATATACATGCATTACCTAGGTACTTCCTACTGATATTGCTTGGCCCTAACTGCTCTGCTGCTTCTTACTAAGGAGTGAAGTTCCGCCACTAGAGTGAAATTCCGCAGCTTTCAATTAATTTCTATGGGATTTTAAAAGGCGTATTCATCAATGGGTGAAAGTGAAAGTTCAACCTTTGATAAATACGCCTATAAAAATCCCATAGAAATGAATGGAGAGTGGCGGAATTTCACTCTAGTGGCGGAACTTCACTATTAACTTCACTCTTTGATAAATATACCCCTAAGTCAGTCCTCTAGAACTGCACATCTTCTCCCTCCCTTCATTCCAGTAATAGTCTACTATTAATCCATATTTCTATTCTACTTTTCTTTCCTTGCCAGCAATATTTATGTTCTTTGTCAATGCATCTTCCCTTCCCATTAGGATGTGTGTAAATATCCATACCCCCTGGCAGTATGTGAGCACAGTATCTGTACATCTTTCAGTTCCAGTAATATTTATTTTCCATATCTGTGCATCCTTTATTCTCAGCATTATGCCCTATGGCTGCTTCCTATTCTCTTCCACTAAAGTGATTATTCATTACTATTTTCCCCCAATGTGCTTTTAGCACTTAGGCAATAACTGATATTTACCTGATACCTAGATAATTTGGGTAAAGGATTAGGGATGTACTAAAATCTTACATTTTGGATAAAAGTCATATTAAGTTTATGCACCCAGGATTCAACCAGCCATATTATCACACTCTTTATCTGCTGGCTAATCTGGTAGGGCATCTTTATTTCTACAGTAGCTGTACCTGCTGACATATTCACATCATTATGCCATGCTGAGCACAGCATCTCTTATATATTGCAACAATGACTTGATCCATTCCTTAGAGGGAAGTGTGCTCCAGGGAATCTCCAGGCAGTGCACTATATATAAACTAATGAGATGCCTCTGTGGGTGCGTGCAGTATCTCACAGCATTTTGTTGAGTAACCGCTTGTAAACATGATATAGAATATGCGTCCCTTAGTTGGACTTGCTGAGAGCATTGCATCATATTTTTGAGTGCTTTAGTGGTTTCAAAATTCCTCAGGGAAGCCCTTGAGTCTGGTCTGGCCTGGCTTGTTTCTTGAGTCTTTACTATTAATTCTCGATTTGGTTTGGGAAACCAAAATGTCTCTGTCTTGTGTTTTTTTCTTTTTTTTTGCTATGGTTTAAAAAAGGCTTTATCCATAATAAAATTGTCATTAGAGGAACCCAGAGAGGAGCAGTTGATCTTGGCGTCTATAGAAGATATAGGTAAGGATAACAAGAATAGCTCAGTAATGCTCCACTGTAGGTAATTTAATTGCCTCTGTGAAGGAACTGTGGCTGTGGGATATCGGGTATAGTAAGGAGAGATGGCGCCTATAGTAACAGTGGGATAATAGTCTCTAGAAAAGGACCGTGACTGTGGGATAGCAGGTATAGTAGGGAGAGATGGTGTCTATAGTAACAGTGGGATAATAGTCTCTAGGAAAGGACTGTGACTGTGGGATAGCAGGTATAGTAGGGAGAGATGGTGCCTATAGTAGCAGTGGGATAAGAGTCTCTAGGAAGGGACTGTGGCTGTGGGATAGCAGGTATAGTAGGGAGAGATGGTGTCTATAGTAACAGTGGGATAATAGTCTCTTGGAAGGGAGTGTGACTGGGATAGCAGGTATAGAAGGGAGAGATGGTGCCTATAGTAGCAGTGGAATAATAGTCTTTGGGAAAGGACTGTGGCTGTGGGATAGCAGGTATAGTAGGGAGAGATGGTGTCTATAGTAACAGTGGGATAATAGTCTCTGGGAAGGGAGTGTGACTGTGGGATAGCAGGTATAGTAGGGAGAGATGGTGCCTATAGTAACAGTGGGATAATAGTCTCTGGGAAGGGAGTGTGACTGTGGGATAGCAGGTATAGTAGGGAGAAATGGTGCCTATAGTAACAGTGGGATAATAGTCTCTGGGAAGGGAGTGTGACTGTGGGATAGCAGGTATAGTAGGGAGAGATGGTGCCTATAGTAGCAGTGGGATAATAGTCTTTGGGAAGGGACTGTGGCTGTGGGAAAGCAGGTTTAGAAGGGGGAGATGGTGCCTATAGTAACAGTGGGGATACTAGTCTCTAGGAATGTACCGAGGGTGTGGGATAGCAGGGACAGTTAGTGTCAATAGTAGCAGAAGGCATACCACAGAATGGACAAATTATTCCTCTGCAAAGTCTATTCCTGGGCCCCACATTACTAAAGACAGACCTGCCCATATATATAAATCATTACATATTTCAGAATACTGTAGGTGTTCCGTGGTAAAGTACCATAAATCACATAAACAAGCGTGGAGAGGGGCTTCTTGGAGCCGTGTAAAGAATTGGAGGGGTTCCCTACAGCCTAGATTATGGAAGGTTGAAAAGAACTTTTGGTTTAAGCGTTTTATATTTGCTCTCATTAGTCTGTGCCAGGCCCATGGTAATTTAATCTTCTGCAGAAAGCAGATCAGATGAGAGAGGCCTAATTGGCAAGCTTTAAACATTGGATAGAGCTGCAAGAATAAAATAAATCATAGTGTGATCTGTCAGCCTTGAAAATAAGAAAGTTTCAGCAAAGGAAGCAAAAAATTGTATGATCCTCAAAGAAAGTCCTGTGGAGATCCTTTGTTAGATGACTTGTAAGGGATACTTGAACTTAAACTTGTGACTCTCCAGCTTTGAAATAAACCTCCCAGCATCCTCTGACAATCAACTGCCCTTGTTGAGGCTGACTTTAGGTCACCTGCATATAAAGTGCTGATGGTCTTGATTGTTCAGCCCTTGGAGCTTAATTTTTCTGAACTATTACTGTTCCATGGTTCGTCGGTAGGTCTTATCAAGGACACTTTGTTCATATTGCCCCATGGTACAACTAGGGTTGCCACCTTTTCTGTAAAAAAATACTGGCCTTCCTATTTATTTATCTTTAGATTCCTTTACTTCATACACATGAGCTATGACATTTTTCTAGTGTTATTGTTATAGTTTATTTATAAAGCGTCAACATCTTCCACAGCAGTGTGTGTTTTGTGGAGAACACACACAGTACAGGTATGGGATCCGTTACCTGGAAGCCCAATATCCAGAAAGCTCAGAGTTATGGAAAGGTGTTCTCCCATAGGGGTATATTTATCAAAGAGTGAAGTTAATAGGCGTATTTATCAAAGGGTGAACTTTCACTTCACCCATTGATAAATACGCCTTTTAAAATCCCATAGAAATGAATTGAGAGCTGCGGAATTTCACTCTAGTGGCGGAACTTCACTCTTTGATAAATTTACCCCATAGACTCAGTTTTATCCAATTTTTTTCCTTTTTCTCTGTAATAATAAAACAGTAAAATGTACTTGATCCAAGATATAATTAATTATTACTGGAAGCAAAACCAACCTATTGGGTTTATTTTAGTAGAGTTAAAGGAGGTGTTCACCTTCAAACAGTTCAGTTGGTTTCAGAAAGATCACCTGAAATAAAGAATTATTCCAGTAACTTTCTATTTTCCGTTTGATAATTTTTCTAATATTGAAGTGTAAAGTTTCACTTTTCACCTTCTAAGGATAAGGTCACACTGGGCGATTCGGGGAGATTTAGTCTCCCGGCGACTAATCGCCTCTTCTTTGGGGCGACTAATCTCTTTGAACTGCCTCCCCTTATCTTCCGCCTGCTAGAATGAAAAAGCACCTGCGGCATGGCACTCGCCTTGCTTCGTTTTCCGAAGTTGCTCGAAGTTTCTTCGTGAGGCAACTTCGGGTGACTTCGGAAAATGAAGCGCAGTGAGTGCTATGCCGCAGGCGAAAGACAGGGGGAAGCAGATTAATCGCCCCAAAGAAGAGGCGATTAGTCTCCGGGCGACTAAATCTCCCCGAATCTCCCAGTGTGACCTTACCCTAAAGCAGCTTTGGGGATGGGGGTGGGAGTCCCCAACTCTTTACTTTTCTCTTTTATCTCTGTCCCTGCTGAGCAGAATTTTATGAAAAGGCAGCTGTTAGAATTGATACAATAGTTGCTAATATTCCACAGATACTGCTAAGAAATGTATCAACTAATTCTATCAATTAAATGTAGCAAATGGTCCTGGATCACTGAGCTGCCAGACTTAAATTTTAGGAAAATGGTAAAAAATAAAAGATGGAAAGCAATTGAAAAAAAAATATTTGTTTATGGTGAACAATCTGAAAAGAACTGAACTGAAAAAAAGTGTTTTGAAGCTGAACAACCCCTTTAAGGTTTGAAGATCCAAATCACAAAATGATCTATCATCTGGAAAACTCCAGGTCCCGAGCATTCTGGATAACAGATCCCACACCTGTATGATAAAAACCGTTACATAGATGGGGGAGACATAAATCAAGACATGAGGTTATAGGGCCCTACCCTTGAGAGCTTACAATCTATTGGGTAATTAACCTCATCTACTCAGGATTACTCAGTATCTACTATTACATAGTAGAAATGTCTTATTTCCTTTCCAGAATTGCAGAGCACAGTGTTCTCCGACTGTACATCTTATTACCTTGGAGAGGTTTTCCAGTTTATGAATGTACTTGAGCTATTTGATCCTGTCCAAGTCTTGCTACGAGAAGCAGTAATAATTCAGCAGTGTTCATTCATACGTTTATCTCTTTCAGCTACACTGGAATCTTGATGCAAGTGTGCGGTGACTTCACTGTATTTGTATTGTATACTCTGTGGCATTTGTTGTACCTTCATGTTCTTGATTAATTTCTGTAAAATGATTTCTTTTTCTAATAAAAACAAAAGAAAGTGCCTCTACCCATTAGATTTGTTTGCATTCAAATTCAAGCCCATAGTGAATTCTTCTGTGTAGTGTATTCACAGCCAAAAGCTCCTTTTACCTGTGTATTGTATGTGGTTCTCAAAACTGCAGCCTATCAAGGCAATATGTTAGGGAATGAGTTTATTCTTTCCCATTTTTGCTCATAAGTACAGTAATTCAGCCTGTGTTTTTGTAACATATCCATACCCACAATAACCTGCAATGTCTTCATATACAGAGGATCCTGCAAAGCATGCCCATATACAGAATCAGTGCAACACATGCACATATACAGAATCCCTGAAATACATTCCCATATACAGAATCCCTGAAATACATTTCCATATACAGAATCCCTGAAATACATGCCCATATATAGAATCCCTTAAACACATGCCCATATACAGGATCCCTGAAACATTTACCCATATACAGAATCCCTGAAACAGATGCCATATACAGAATAAGTGCAACACATGCCAATATACAGAATCAGTGCAACACATGCCCATATACAGAATTCATGAAATACATTCCCATATACAGAATCCCTAAAACACATGCCCATATACAGGATCCCTGAAACATTTGCCCATATACAGAATCCCTGAAATACATTCCCATATACACAATCCCTGAAACAGATGCCATATACAGAATCAGTGCAACACATGCCCATATACAGAATTCATGAAATACATTCCCATATACAGAATCCCTAAAACACATGCCCATATACAGAGCTGTCTGAAATACATGCCCATATACAGAATCCCTGAAATACATGCCCATATACTGTATCAGTGCAACACATGCCTATATACAGAGCTGCCTGCAACAAACGCCCATATAAAGAGTCCCTGAAACACATGCCCATTTACAGAATCAGTGCAACACATGCCTATATACAGAGTTGCCTGCAACACATGCCCATATAAAGAATCCATGAAACACACGCCCATATACAGAATCAGTGCAACGCATGCCCATATACAGAGCTGCCTGCAACACATGCCCATATACAGAGATGCCTGCAACACATGCCCATATAAAGAATCCCTGAAACACACGCCCATATACAGAATCTGTGCAACACATGCCCATATACAGAGCTGCTTGCAACACATGCCCATATACAGAATCAGTGCGACACATGCTTATATGCAGAATCAGTGCAACACATGCCCATATACAAAATCAGTGCTGCACATGCCCATATACAGAGGAGCCTTTATATACATATACAGTAATCCTGCATTTTCGCTTGACCCAATCAGCAGCTTCTGCATATGGAAAATTTAACTTAATGATACTGTGTTTTAATTAATTTTTTTTACTGGAGGCAACATGTGCACACCACAATAAAGAGAGCTTTCAATCTTTTGGTGGCCATGGGAGTATCAATAATACTAAGCATTGTACCCTGTGCATCTTCGGAGAGTTCCTTGATCCTTCATTATGAGGTCACTATGGTGACAGAACGTTCTTTTGGTTGACTTGGCAACCGTATGAATTAGAGTCTGATGCAAATTTCCCGGTAGGATCCCTTGGCTCCCCACTGAAGCTGCAAAATGTAAAGAACATAAGTACCAGATAAAAATTATTATTAATTTCCATGTTTGGCTTCTCTGATGTTTAGAAGTAGTGTCCCAGCCAGAAGATTAACTTTTTCTTGGCACCAGATTGACACTATCCTTTACTAGACACTTTCTGTTTTGTTACTAGAGTTCAGAGGTTATATTTCCCCCCATGGGCTCGGCTGCTTTCATTATTAAGAGACTCTTGAACGCTTCATTTGAAGATCTCCCTCGTTTCAATGCAGCTTCCCTTTCTGGTCTGAGTAGATTCATTTCCTCATTGTTTTCTGCTTCCCTAGAGCAGATTTTCTTGGCTTTTTCTCCGTGTTTAGGTGGCAAAGAAGTATTCAAGGGTATTCCCACCCAAAAACTGGATTTGGCATTGTCAAAAAAAAAATTACAGTTCTAAGCAACTATCCAGTATACATTCTTTCAACGTGTTTAATCGTTTAAAAGGGCATTTTTAAAAGTTATTGCAGCTGACAGCATTATTTGCTGTCTGTTCATATGTGTTTCTGTGGTTCCGACTCATGAAACATGATATTAATCAGTTGGTTTCTGATTAGTCACTAGGGCTAAGAATATATCCAAAGTAAGAAATCCAGTAACACACTTTAATTGATGCAAAATCCGTAATGATTTATTTAGCCCATATATGAACAAACAAGGGCAACGTTTCGGGCCCTACTGGACCCTTTATCAAGCCTAATGTGATTAGGGCTAAGAATATAATCATAATTAAAGGTGGGCTTTCAGGTGTATCTAGACGAGCAATACACAATTTCTCAACCCATTTCTCCTTAATTGCATTCAGCCTTAAGCTGGCCATAGACTCAAAGATCCGCTCGTTTGGCGACATCGCCCAACGAGCGGATCTTTCCCCGATATGCCACTAACGGCATGGCTATATCGGGAGTAATTCGAACGATCGAATTACGATACGCCAAGGGTCTCCGATGGGTTGGTCGGTTAAAAATCAAACCTTCTCGATCTAATGGTGGCCAGATATCGATCAGGAAGACCCGTCGGAAGCCCCCATATACGGGCAGATAAGCTGTCAAATTGGTCTAAACGACCAATATCTGCAGCTTTATCTGCCTGTGTATGGCCACCTTAAGTCGTCCTTGCTGCTCCAAGCCTCCCACCCCACAGTTTGGGAAGCAATGTATTTTTAATGGATATACAATAAAAAACCTTACTTTTAAGTTATTGCCATAGTATTATAGTGAAGCTGCTTTACCAGTCTTTAGGCTATATGTTATTGTCTTGAAATAGCTTCTCCTGAGTACTGCACAGTGCATATTCTCATGTGCTAGTCCAGGCTTGTATATGATGCCAACGAACAGCCAAGAAGCCAAAGGGCATAATGTTTGACTCAAAGACGATGGGAAGAGCCAGTCTGTAATTTTAAAGGTTATTACATAATAGTAAAAGCATTGTTCTTGGGTGTAATGCAAATTACTATTTTGTTATTAATCCAATTTCTGCATAATAGATTAATTATAGGGATGAGGGGATAAAGCATGGAAAAGTGACAGTTTGCATGTCTGTAGTGAATGTGAAGCGTGGCCCTTCATTCAACAGGTCTGCCCATATCTTATTTTGCAGCCTTTGCCCATTTCAGTGCAGGTTTGGGGCATCACATGAATAAGTGAATAAACAATGGCCAAGTGTGCCTGGATCAGAGGATTACCACATACCGGTACAACTAGTTTGGCCAGAGATCTGTGAATATAAAACAAAATATCAGCTGAGAAATCTGACTTGCCCAATACGCAGGACACAGTAACAGAACAGGATATATATCTGATACTGCGTTTCCCCAGCAGCTAATATCAAGTTTCTCAGCTTTAAAAAAGTATTTTCTATTTATTGTGTATGTAAAAGACATTTGTGATTTGTGAGAAAGGGAACTGCCTAGTGCTCTACAGAGGTATCTCATTTCTGGGTAGGTGCTGTAACTGTGCAGGGGTAAGGCAAGATGGTGTCATGGGAAAGGACTATCAGTTTAGGACTGTGTGTATAGGAAGGCAAAGTGTTGTAAGGGAAAGGGGCCTTAACTGTATATACAGTAAGGTAAGATGGTGATGGGGGTAGGCCTGTAAATTTAGGATTGTGTGTTTAGTAAAGCAAGCTTTTGTAAGGGGAAGAGGATATATCTAGTGATGGGCGAATTTTCAAAACTTCGCTAAAATGTATTGGTCTATGGGCGACAAAATTTCTTTTAATGTACAATAAAATACACATTTTTTACGCATGCAACAATTTTTGTCACCCATTAGAGTGTATGGCCATCATTTTGGTGGTGAAACTATAGGGTGATTCATACTTTAAGATTAGACGGTGTCAGAAAAAGGGGGAGTAAATGTGGGATGGTGACTACAATAAGGCAGGATAGTAAAAGGGAAGAGACTGTATATGTGAGAATATCACAAAAGGTACATAAAGGGTCAGCTTTGATTTAGTCCAGTCTGCAGCCTTCAGCTATTGTTGCAAAATGGGCTAAATGTTGGGATTGCCACTACTGCATTACAGCGGCAGAATGTATCAGTCTCCATGTGGTTGAACTGTTAGAGCAGGGCCTCTCTTTACAAGCTGGAAGTGTAATGTCCTACCCTGTTGTTCAGTAGCTTTACAGTCAGGGGTCAGAGCAGCAATGTGCAGAGTAGAAGGGGAAGTGAAGTGTCTTGTAGCAGGTGCCGTAGGTTATGTACACAGAACAGGGCGAGTTATTAATGAGCTGTTTGTACTCAACAGATTATCATTCCGTTTTTAAGTAGGGAAGGGGCCAGTCACATGGATTTCTAATCTATGAATTTGATTTAAAGGAACAGTTCAGTGTAAAAATAAAAACAGGGTAAATAGGCTGTGTAAAATAAAAAATGTTTCTAATATAGTTAGTTAGCCAAAAATCTAATGTATAAAGGCTGGAGTGACTGGATGTCTAACATAATAGCCAGAACACTACTTCCTGGTTTGCAGCTCTCTTGGTTTACACTGACTGGTTAACAGGCAGTAACCAATCAGTGACTTGAAGGGAGCCACATGGATCAATTGCAAACTCACTGAACAGATATGTCCCATGTGTACAAATGTATAGTCACTGATTTAGGGTGGCCATACACGGAGAGATCCGCTCGTTTGGCGATGTCGCCAAATGAGCGGATCTCTCCGCGATATGCCCACCTTGAGGTGGGCAATATCGGGCTGATCCGATCGTGGGCCCTAGGGCCCAACGATCGGATCCTAACGAATGGTAACGGGTGGTCGGATTGCGGGACTGCATCAACGAACAGATGCAGCCGCGATCCAACGGGATTTTTAGTCCCATCCGATCGAGATCTGGCTCGATGGCGGAAGCCCGTCGGGGCGGCCCCATACACGGGCCAATAAGCTGCCGACTCAGTCTGTCCACCTTAACTCAGATTTAGAGATCTGAAAAGCAGGAAGTTGTGATCTGTTCTGTTCCGTTCAGCCTCTATGGATTAAATTTTTGGCTAACTAACTATATTAGAGACATTTTTTATTTTGCACAGCCTATCTATTTACCCAGTTTTATTTGTACACTGAACTGTTCATTTAAGGCTCACAATAGATTGGCTAGAGTGATCTCGATTCTGTTCTTGCACTTACTGTACCAACTGTGCATGGGCAAACTTTCTCAGAGTGCTTTTCTAAACATTTTTCTATTCATTTTTTAGGGGTTTTCCTTTGATATATGTGTTTTTTTGACAAAAAAATCTCAGGTCTTCAGGTCAGGCGCTGTCATTCATAGCTGCCAGTCGGGGATAACTGACTGTACAGGGGGTGTTACACTAGTGTGTTACACACTTCCTTCTAAAATGCTCTGCTAAAAAAGGCAGTTTATTTTAAATATCTTCAGTATTACCAATATTCGGGAGAATGTAATAAAAGTATGGAAAAAATATTTGCAGCGCGAAAAGTTATGCCTCTGTGTGAACAAATTTGCCTTTGTGCGAATTTAATATAGCTTTTTGCGGAAACTGTTTAGCGACCACTTCCGACAATAGATGGAATTTTATAGTTAGCAACTTTGTGCAGTGAATGTAATAAAACTTCTTACTGAAAAAGTTGTCATGTTTGCTCCAGAAGATTATGACACCTTCAAGCACCTTCTTAAAAGTGGGCAATGCACAATTAAAATTTGCAATGTGCAATTAAATCGCAATGTAATAACAGTTTGAGGAAGAGTATTACATTGCAAAATGAGAATTTTTATTCTTATTTGTGCTAAATGTTTTGCACTTTGCGACTTTTATTACATTCCCCCATAAGTATCTTATTATCTGACTTTTGGGGGATTAAGTCCTATTGTGTTTTTTGTTTTATATTATAGTTTATTTTAAAAGACATGGAAAGATAGGATCTCTGGGGGTATCATATTTTTAGGCAACCCCCCCCCCCCAGTCATTTACTTTGGACCATAGGCTGTAGTGATGTGCGGGTCGGGAAAAATCCGACCCGCATCCAAACCGCCCTCCACCCGCCGCTCCCGACTTCCAGGTTGAGCTCTTCTTCCTACTCTCTCCACTGCCACCTTGCACTCCTGGCTTTTGACTTCCTTTTTTATTGACGCACGCCTGCTCGCCCCACCCCTTTTGTTTCATCACTGGCAGGTCAGGCTAGCCGGCACGCGTCTATAAAAAAGGAAGCCGGAAGCCGGCAGTGCTAAGTGGTGGGCTGGGGGATCAGGAAGAAGAGCTCAACCCGGACCCCGCAAATGGGGGTGCGAGGTCAGACTGAACCGATCGCTGGCCTAAGGTCTGAAGTAAGTGACTAAAATCACTGTATTTTAAATTAGGGATGCACCGAATCCACTTTTTTGGATTCGGCCGAACCCCCGAATCCTTGGTGAAAGATTCGGCCGAACACCGAACCGAATCCGAACCCTAATTTGCATATGCAAATTAGGGATGGAAGGGGAAAGATTTTTCATTTCCTTGTTTTCTGGCAAAAAGTCACGCAATTTCCCGCCCGCCCCTAATTTGCATATGCAAATTAGGATTCGGATTCGGTTCGGCCGGGTAGAAGGATTCGGCCGAATCCGAATCCTGCTGAAAAAGGCAGAATCCTGGCCGAATCCCGAACCGAATCCTGGATTCGGTGCATCCCTATTTTAAATGAACTTGTGCCTTTTTGTTAGTAATAAATTGCTAATACAGTAGTACTAATATCTTCTAATACAGAGGATTGCCTATTTATGGACCATTCTTGAATAACCCGTTCCTTTGTACTTTAATGTCATGCCCACTTAGATTGCCTGACCCTACCCCCTTCCACTACTAATGGAATTATAAATATCAGGAGGCACATGGTTGGTAACAAGGAAGTTTGTAGCCAGTCTGTCACTGAGACAATGGCTGTTTAGGGTAGGCTAAAACTGAAAGCTGATCTAGTAACAACTTCATAGTAGTTTGGGTAAATAAAGAAGAAAAAAATGAAATGTAAGTTAAGGTATAAAAGGAAAATACCCCTGAACAATGTAGGTCTCTATAAAAGATATTGCATAAAACAGCTCATATGTAAAACCCTACATCATGTAAATAAACCATTTTCATAATAAAATACTTTTTAGTAGTATGTGCCATCGGGTAATCCTTAATAGAAAATAGCCATTTTAAAAAATAAGGGCCACCCCCTGGGTTTGTAGGATTCACGGTGCACACAAACAAACCAAACAAACCATACATGTTAGGTCACATGAGCCAATTAACAGACAGAGTTGTGTCTTTTGCTTCCACGCTTCTTCCTGTTACAGTTAGAGTTGTAGTATTTCTGGTCAGGTGATCTCTGAGGCAGCACAGAGACCATCATGAAATGGTAGTTCAAGGCAAGAGAGGTAAAAGGGCAAGATTTACTTAAATATATATTCCAGTGCAAAATAATTGTATTATACTGTATTATAAGAATGAAAACTGAAATAAAAAGATATATATTAAAAAAAAAAAAAAAAAAAAAAATATATATATATATATATATATATATATATATATATATATATATATATATATATATATATATATATATATATATATATATATATATATATTCCAGTTTGGTGAGATTCTTTAATATGCTACTTAATTTGATAATAACTATTTGTTGCTTTAGTATTAATTTTGGGGGTATAGTTTTCCTTTAATGTTTCCATTATAGAATTCCATAGGGAAATAAAAGCAAAATTATCGCCACTTTTGAAAACCATTTTAAATAAACAGCTATTGGAAGGAATTTGTAGCTGTTATTCTGATTTGAGTGCAGGCGAGGTCACCAGCTTACTGAGAGAGTTAAACCTTAATGCCAAGGCAAGCGGCACAAATCCTTTCTGCCTTTAACTCTTAGAAGACCCTGACATCATTACCCCTCGAAAAGAAGACTCGTCAAAATCCTTGTTTATTTCATTTCTAGCCGAAAATAATCTCACAGACAGATCCTGCCTGAGATATCCGCACATTTCTAGTAATTGCTGCTGGAGGAGTCAAGCTCGTTTTCAAATGAAGCTGCAGAATTTATACCAGATCTGAATCAATGTCTTGATGGGTTTCAACGCTGCCACTAAATATGCAAATCTGTTCCCTTAAAGATCTGCAGGAAGGGAAAGCTGTGCCTGGAAAGGATTTCTCAGCCTGGCAATGAAGATTAGACAGAGGAGGCTGGAGCTGCCACATCCGTCTCTTTCTCTGCTCATATCTCAGGCCTGGCATCAATGTGCTCATGAATATCCTTATGTACTGACTGCAGCACGCGGGGGACTAACCTTGTGCGGGGGTGCAAAAAAACATGAGGAAGAAAAGCCATAATGGGCTTGGGTGTGAGTCTGTCTTACCCATAATACGGACTTGGAAGAGAAAACCTATTCTTAGTCAGAGGAATTAGATGTGTCTGTAATGACACTGGGTTACCGGGGTAGGAAAATCAATTAAGTCATAGTTAAATGGGAACTAATGACGTTTCAAATAATGTGATGAAAAAGAGCATTACATGGATGCCTGGGCTTAAAGCAATCCCATCTTTGCGATCTTTGACCTAAATTGGTTCTGTATGAGGAGTGTAATTTAACAGCAAGTCAAAAAGCCTTATAGTAAAAATGGGGCTCAGGCTGAAGATGGCCTTGCCCACAGGTGCTTGTTGCTACCCTTCTTTCAAACTCTGCAGTAAGATGTTTGCAAAGAAAAGGTTAGCTATCATTGAATACTTGCACTAAGGGCCAGCTTGGGCCTAGTAAAGTCAAAGGAAGGGGCCAGAGGAAAGCCAGTATAGATGGGGCACTTGAAGACCACACTGGAGGAAAGGCAGTGCAATGGATGGGGCACTTGAAGACCACACTAGAGAAAAGGCAATGTAACGAATGGGGCACTTGAAGACCACACTGGAGGAAAGCCAGTGCAATAGATAGGGCACTTGAAGACCACACTGGAGGAAAGGCAGTGTAACGAATGGGGCACTTGAAGACCACACTGGAGGAAAGCCAGTGCAATAGATGGGGCACTTGAAGACCACACTGGAGGAAAGGCAGTGTAATGGATGGGGCACATGAAGACCACACTGGAGGAAAGGCAGTGCAATGGATGGGCCACATGAAGTCAGAAAAGAAATTACCCTAGCACACCCTGGCCTTCCTAATCAAAACGAATCCCAGGTGCTCAGTGAAGGAGGCGTTTGGCAACCTCAAGATCCACATGAAAAACAAGAAAACACTGGCACAGCATGGGTTGCTTCTAGCAGGGAAACCCCTTGCTCATTTATTGCGGTTGCACTGTTTCGGGGCGTAACCCCTTTGTCAAGCATGAACATGAAGACCACACTGGAGGAAAGGCAGTGCAATGGATGGGCCACATGAAGACCACACTGGAGGAAAAGCAGTGCAATGGATGGGGCAATTGAAGACCACACTGGAGGAAAGACAGTGCAATGGATGAGGCACTTAAAGACCTCATCAGAGGAAAGGCAGTGCAATGGATGGCTGTAACTGTGCAGCAGGATTGCCAGCTGCCATTCCGGCCTCATCATATCTGGTGATCTGTTGGCTAAAAACAGAGGATGGGGGATTTAGTTCTCCCTTAACATTATAGTTTAGGTTTAGCAATGCTTACTTGTTATTGACCTTTCAAGTTACGACAGGCACCACTGTGGAGAGGGTGGCTGTTAGAAAGAAGTTTGTATGCCTACATTTACTTCATAATACTGACATGTTCCTATTGAGTGTGTCAGTATCAATTTAAGATTAAATACAATCCCTTTGGCTTTGGTTCCTCTGGCTTTGCTTAACTTCCTCCACATCACAGCCAAGTGATCCTATTAATATCAGGTTGCCAATTCTTTTTAAAACCAGAGACACTGCTAATCAAAGCAAGTTGCTGGACCGCAGATTGACATTATATGGAGTCAGTGCAGTTTTTGGAGCTGAATTTTCTAGTGTCCCTGATGTCTGGTAACCTTTTATTTATGGCTCTGCAGCCCGCCGTGCTTAGAAAGGCTGAAGATAGAGACTCATGACTCATATAACTTAATGATAGATGGGGTGGGGGTGGGAGTTCCATTTTGGTTGCAGTGAGAGGGGAGCACAGCGTCTGTAACTGTTTGACTGTCCACATGCAATGCACAATAAGGTCACTAGATTAAAAAAACCGGCGACACTTTTTGTAAATGCAAGAGGCTGGGTTGCATTAATTGCACATAGATTGCATTTCAATTATATAGAGTCAGCCTTGCTAGCTGGGTTTTTTTTGGAAGTGTCCCTGATCAGATAACTTTCAAGTACAGGTATGGGACCTGTTATCAGAATGCTCAAGGCCTGGGCTTTTCCGAATAATGGACCTTAAAGGGATACTGTCATGGGAAAAAACATTTTTTTCAAAATGAATCAGTTAATAGTGCTACTCCAGCAGAATTCTGCACTAAAATCCATTTCTCAAAAGAGCAAACAGATTTTCTTATATTCAATTTTGAAATCTGACATGGGGCTAGACATTTTGTCAATTTCCCAGCTGCCCCAGTCATGTGACTTGTGCCTGCACTTTAGGAGAGAAATGCTTTCTGGCAGGCTGCTGTTTTCCCTTCTCAATGTAACTGAATGTGTCTCAGTGGGACATGGGTTTTTACTATTGAGTGCTGTTCTTAGATCTACCAGGCAGCTGATATCTTGTGTTAGGGAGCTGCTATCTGGTTACCTTCCCATTGTTCTTTTGTTTGGCTGCTGGGGGGGAAAAGGGAGGGGGTGATATCACTCCAACTTGCAGTACAGCAGTAAAGAGTGATTGAAGTTTATCAGAGCACAAGTCACATGACTTGGGGCAGCTGGGAAATTGACAAAATGTCTAGCCCCACGTCAGATTTCAAAATTGAATATAAAAAAATCTGTTTGCTCTTTTGAGAAATGGATTTCAGTGCAGAATTCTGCTGGAGTAGCATTATTAACTGATTCATTTTGAAAAAAAATGTTTTTTCCCATGACAGTATCCCTTTAAATCTACCAGAAAATCATGTAAACATTACATAAACCCAATAGCCTGGTTTTGCTTTCAATAAGGATTCATAATATCTTAGTTTGGAAGTACAAGGTAGTGTTTTATTGTTACAGCGAAAAAGGAAATCAATTTTAAAAATATGGATCCTTTGGATAAAATGGAGTCTATGGGAGACGGTCTTTCTGAGCTATCGGGTTTCCGGATAACAGATTCCCATACCTGTACATGCAAATGCCACTGCACCGAGAAACCTCTGCCACTTTAGAAGCAAAACTGTTGGAAGAAATTACCTCTGTCACACAATGAATTGTCAGTGTGCCCCCCACACATGGCGTAGGGGTATAAATAAGAACAATTTGAAGGCCCTGTGTGTTCTGCATGATGAGCAGTGCTCTTGTTTGGGTCTGAACAAACTCATCTTTCAGAGGAACAGTGTGCAGACTACTTTCACGCCCAAATTGCATCTAATTTATACGGTCATATTTTATATCTGTTCACCCTGCATGATTATATACTAATTAAGGATAATAATAGTAATAATGACATCTGACTGTTCTGTATTGTGTTTTGAAATTTAACAAGCGATTGTACAGTAGGTGCAGATCCCAGTAAATGTGACTGTAGCGAAGCCCAGGTGAATGAATGCCTTTGTGTTGCTATTTGTGTTGCTGGAAGGAATCCTATTTTATGAATTTTCCATTAATGGCCATGAGGCACCTAACTGACATGTACAAACAAAGCAGCTGCTCTCCTAGTTCATTAGAATGTTGCTGAGCGGCAAATAGTCTCCACTAATAGATACAGAGACACGGTAGCCTGCATCTGGCTTTTTTTTTGCTGAAGAATCCAATCAAAGGCCAAATTCAACTTATTTGGAGGGTTATTTACTAAACCTCAATTTTTTCTGGTGGAGGTTTTTTGGCCAAAAACTTGATGAAAAAAATATAGGATAAGCTGAAAAATAGAGCGATTAGGGAGTCAAATCCGAAACATTTGTATGATTTGAGTTTTCTCTTTATTTTATCGAGTTTTTTCCAGACCCGAGTTATTTTAAAAAATCATGGATGGGAGTTTGCTCGAGCTTGGTTCAATAAAATGAATAACCTATGAAGTTATTAATTAACCCCCTTACTTTCTGAGATTTTATAATTGGTCATTTTTTGCCTTTAGTTTTCAAAAGCATGGTCATAAATATAAGCATCAAATCGTTGCTCCAATAGTGCGTAGTTCTGCCTCACTCATGTTTTCGAATACTAAAAAATACTTTAAAACCCACGCCAACTCACCTTTGCTGCCTACAGGAATTGCATGAAAAGTACAGGATAGTCATGTAATTTGTGCCTGAGCTTGATAATGAAAATCATGGCGTGTCAGACTCCCAGCATCCCTCCAACAGCCAATCAGCTTCACAGGCTCCCGTTTCCCCCAAATGTGTTAGCTGCTATGCAAAGTGGGCTCCATGTGCATCATACTAAGTACATTTATTTAAAAACGAACTTTCCCTTTCATCAGGAACTAACACCTCTATGATTTTTTTAATTGTTAGCCCCAGTGCTCACTTCGCATCTGCTCCTAAGTGATCCCTGTACCGCCATATTACACACTTATGGGCAGTGGAGGTGATGCAGTTGGGCAAGACACTGGGCAGTGGGGCTAAAAATTAAATCCATCGTGGGGATATTTTCCCCTTTAAGAGGCAAATTCACAAAAACAACTTCAAAAAAGGGCAAATTCATATTGTATTCGTTTTCATTTTTTTCATTATTGTATAGATGATAAAGTTGTTTATGGGGCAGAGTCAACAGTGCATTGGAGCTAACAGTTAAAGGGGTAGTTCACCCTTTAGTTAACTTCTAGTATGTTATATAATGGCCAGTTCTTAGCGGCTTTTCAGTTTGTCTGAACAATTTGCTTTCTTGCGCTTACTTTTTCTTGCTTTCAAATGGTGGTCACGGGCCCTAGCAGCCAAAAAACTATTGTTATTGTTATTTTTTTTATTACTTATCATTCTAATCAGGCCCTCTACTATTCATTCAAACTACTTATTGGTTGCTAGGGTAGCTTAGACCCTAGCAACCAGATAGGTGTGGACATTTTAAACTGGAGAGTTGAACAAGAAGCTAAAAAACATTAAAACATTATAAATAATTAAAATGAAGACAAATTGCATATTACAAGTTAATTTTAAGATGAACAACCCCTTTGAAAATCCTTGGGGATGAGATAGTTCCCCTTTAAAGTCATCAGCCCCTTTAGAAACACACCCTGAGTGTCTGAAGATAGAGGTTGTTAAAATCAAAACCAGTGTCCATCCCCAGAAGGTTACACAATGAAGTTGTTATAAGTTGGAAACACAGGCTGACGTGTGAGATGTGCTGAGCTCTCCGATCTAAATATATCCACGAGAGGCAGGCAAATGGCTGTGGGACTTGTACAAGGGAGATAAAGGGCATCCCTTCTCTCTGCGCCCAAGATGAAATAAATATTCATGAAGTTTCATTTGTTGCAACTTCTGTCCGTAAAAAACGAAAGACTGGGTCTGTCTGATTTTTCATTAAAGGAGAAGTAAGGTCTAAATAGAAAAAAGGAAGGAAGGAAGGACTGTCTTGAATTTTTTGCAAATGTTAAATGTTTTAATGTGTGCTTGTGTGTCTATATATATATATATATAAATATATATATAAATATATATATATATATATATATATATATATATATATATAAAACTACAAAGCTGTGCATTGGGGCTGTCTCCGTGTTTGCCTGTCTCATCTCCTGTTAATAGCATGATAGGAATTGTAGTTTTATATCTGATGGGCAGACCAAATCAGTGGATACAGGCCCAAATAGAAGAGAGGGTTCTTGGCCATGCCCACATCATGCTCATGCCATGCCCCATGATACCCAATCATGCCTCTTGCTTCATCCCAGTCAAGGTGACTTGAAAAATTCAGAAGGGTTTACAGGTGTGCAATTAGCACTGAATTTGTATCTGGTGCTGCTCTAAATATGGCCCCCTACTCCTTCAGATTAGCACATGTGCAGCTCAGTCTTTTTTAGGGATGCATAGAATCCTACTTCTCGGTATTTGGCCGAATCCTACTTTTCAGGATCATGTTGAATCCTGAATCGAATTTGAATCCCTACCAGTGGGCAAAATTATGTGTTCTGTGCCAAAGAACTGTGCCCGAACTGGTGCACATTCGGGTACAATTGCTGAAGGTTATAGGATTCAGATTCGGTTTGGCCAGGCTCTTGAATTTAGCCGAATCTGTACCCTGCTGAAAAAGACTCCCGATTTGGATGAATCCTGGTTTTGGTGCATTCCTAGTCTTTGTGCATGGAGGAAATACTAATTCCCTTCTCTATCTCCACTCCAGCCTTAACGGCACTAACAGGACCAAGTCAGTAGTTCTACTGAAGGCAGGATGCTATGAATGAGAACCAGCTCTATCAGCCTTCTTTGCTTTGGAACATAGTGTAGCCCATATTGTAAAATACATTTCATGGAGGCTCCCATATGTAATAAATATGCATTCAATTAACACATGGATCCTGTACTGAGTGTTTAGTGTTATTTATATGCCTTTAATGACTAATACTAATGTTAACAGTGCAAATTTGATTCTTATTCATCCAAATGGGGGCATGAGTGGTTGGACCATAATTGATATGTTCCCAATTTATGGACTATTATCGGGGGCGAGTATGAACTAAGTGGTTGGGATTTCTTACTAAAAATGGAAGTGTGAAAGGGCCCCTTTTAAACAGTAGCAGTCAGAAGGTTTCTAGACATAGAACTACTGAGCGGAAGTTAGTGGTGCCACTGACCAAAATACCACTGTCTGTGTCTCCTTATAGCAGAGCTCTAGTTCTGCACAGACTTTCAGTCACTGCTCCTTAAAAAGAAGAAATCTGAGAATTGTACAGCTGCCATGTTGCAGGAAGATACGCTGGATATCAATACAACAAAGCAATTCTTATATATGATTATATGATACAGAATGTATTCATAATATATGTATTCCTTTATATATATATTGTGGTAGAGTGACCAAGACTCTAGTCTTTAATTTCTCCTCAGGGACTGAGATGCTCAAGGAAGGGAGTTTTTAAACAAAAATCTGTTCTCTGTTTAAAGATGGTAGTAGCCAGGCACTCCATTCCCAGATCCAGTCCGGATATTGGCGCTCACTTTCCACAGGAAAGCTGTCCTGTGGAAAAGGTATTTAAACTTGGAGTATTGGAGTGTGTCTCTCAGCAGGGCACAGCAGGTAGGAGACCCGACTGTGTTAAAGGAATTGTTCAGTGTAAAAATAAAAACTGGGTAAATAAATAGGCTGTGCAAAATATCTAATATAGTTAGTTTGGAAAAAATGTAATGTATAAAGGCAGGTTACCAGGCAGTAACCAATCAGTAACTTGGGGGGGGGGCACATGGGCCATAACTGTTGCTTTTGAATCTGAGCTGAATGCTGAGGATCAATTGCAAACTCACTGAACAGTTATGTCCCATGTGGGCCCCCTTCAAGTCGCTGACTAACTCAGAGTTATAGAGCTGAAAAGCAGGAAGTAGTGTTCTGTTCTGTTATGTTAGACATCCAGTCACTCCAGCCTTTATAGATTATATTTTTGGCTAACTATATTAGAATTTTTTTTTATTTTGCACAGCCTATCTATTTACTCAGTTTTTATTTTTACACTGGACTCTTCCTTTAAGGACCCCAGAGGAGCTGGGAGTGCTGCATGAAGCAGACCGGGGCCATGAGCTGGTTGAGGTTGTGACTCTGGCAAGAGTCTGGAGTCCGGACAAAAGAGTGAGGGAAGCCTGGAGGCTGAGGGCTTTCCCAAATGGAGTCTTGTGAGTACAGGGGTGATGCCAAGTGTTTTGTTTGGCTGGTCGTCCACAAGGGGCCCAGTCTAGTCAGAGACCGCTTCAAACGTGTGACGGTAGTGCCCAGTGGGCAAGGTTTTTGTTTTATGATTTATGCTGCCTGCCTACCATTGACTAATTCACCCAAAAGTTACGGGTACAAGCTGCCAGTTTGTCACTATATATATATATATATATATATATATATATATATATATATATATATATATATATATATATATATATATATATATATATATATAATTGCTCCATGCAAATATGCCACAATATAATAATAACTGGTCAATAAAGGAGCCAAGAAAACTACAGTGTTAATTACATTTGCATGTCCAATCACATAAGTAAAAAGGATTACCAGATTTTTCCTTTAAATTAAAATTCCAGATGTGCCTCGCTGGAAGCTAAAGTAGCAGTTTTTGGCTCTCCTTACAGTTTTGGCACATAGGGTTTGCTCCTTTCAGCACCACACTTGTTGCCATGCTTAAAATTCTCCAACTTTTCAACTACTGATTTCAGTGGGAATCAGGGGGAAATTGCCCAAAATCAGTGGGGTGGGGGTTGGTGGCAGTTCTGTTTGTACATGTTGAGCATTGTGTAAAAGCCCAAATTTGTTGCAAATGGCAGGAGTTATATGTAGAAAGCGTGATGCAGCCTCTCTCTCAGCTTGATTGGTTTGCTTTCATAGGAGTCAGGGGCGTAACTATAGAGGAAGCAGACCCTGTGGCTGCAGGGGGGCCCAGGAGGTATAGGGGCCCCACGAGGCCCTAATTCATATACAATTTCAATAAATATTGGAGAAACAAGTCAACCTCTAAACATTTTGGGGGCCTGAAAAATAATTTGCTGTGGGGCCCATTAATATCTAGTTATGCCACTGATAGGAGTGCATCGAGAACATTTCAGGAAGACTCCGGATTTTTTTAGTATTACTAATAATAGTGTAGATAGCAAATTGCAGCCAACTGCGTTCTGTTTATGAGCAAGCAGTCTAGCATCACCCTCCTCATCCTCGCTTTCACCGAAGCGCGCCACACCCTGTGTTGCACAGCCAGCCTGCAGTGCATAAGCCCTTGAGTAGAGAGTGTACAGAACATGGGTCACTAACCAGCTCCAGGATGTGGAATTAGCTCTGAGCTCAGCTGTCAAACATTGATTTTAAACTTTCCCTTACCAGGCCATTGGGTTAACAAGTACCTGGAGCTGGAAAGGTTAATTAAAGGAGTCACAATTTTCCGTGATCTGTCCTCAAATTGTTTTTATGATTCTGGTAAGGGCTCTTACAGACCAGCGTTTGAAGCTGCGCTCCCCTGCGTTCCGTTTTTATGCGTTCAGCCACAGGGGAGCGCAGGAGTAGACGTATTTTTTCAATGGGCTCACACAGGCGCATGTAGGCGTCGAACGCAGGAAAAATGCAGCATGTTGCGTCTCAACCTGCGTTCGGCGCCTACATGCGCCTGTGTGAGTACAGCCCCATTGAAAAAAACTGAATGCGTCTACTCCTGCGCTCTCCTGCGGCTGAACGCATAAAAACAGAACTCAGGGGAGCGCAGCTTCAAACGCTTGTCTGTAAGAGCCCTAACAAAGAAAAGACATTCAGCCACAGAATGTCATTGTAAGTGTACAAATCCCCAAGACACACCTTTGTCTCTCTTTACCTACAACAGGTGAGGGATCCATTATCCTGAAATGCAGAAAGCTCCAAATTACAGAAAAGGTTGTCTCCCACAGACTCCATTATAATCAAATCTAAATTTTAAAAAATTATTTTCTTTTTCTCCGTAATAATAAAACAGTACCTTGTACTTCATCCAAACTAAGATATAATTAATCCTTATTGGAAGCAAAACCAGCCCATTGGGTTTATTTAATGTCTAATTGATTTTCTAATAGATTTATAGTATAAAGATCCAAATTATGGAAAGCTACATTATCTTGAAAACCCCAGGCCCCGAGCATTCTGGATAACAGGCCCCCTACCTGTATTTAAGAGAGAAAAAAGTTGAGGCTCGTCTTGACTTAAAGGGGAAGTAAAATTTAAAACACTGGGGGTCTCATGACTGAAACTTTCTAGTGCATAAGCACCATGGCTGCTCCACTGATACTAGGGTTGACATATTTTCTTAAATATCTATCCACCTTCTTATCTCTTTGGTTTCAAGTAACGTTTTTAACTGCAGGCCCAATAAAATACAGACCAGGTGGCAACTACAGTGAAAACTCGATTTTAAGTGTCCTGATTTAAAGTTTTCCCGCATTTTACATTTTGTTTTTGTGGTCCCACCAATTTATAATATAATGGGTGCATTTCCCCGGTTTTAAGTAATGTTTTCCAGGATTTTACATCAACATTTTGTCCTGATGTACCCAAAAATAACCCTTTTCCCTTTAAAATACTAACCAGATGTTTGTTTTGCCATAGTTCTGCCTGTGAATGGTCAAATCCAATTAGTCTGCCCCTTATACAGTCCTGCACCAATCACTTATTGCTTTAGGCTGTGTGTTATTAACACAGTAAATATTGTATCTCAAAGTAAAACAGACTCTGGTGCTTATATCCTTTCAGTACGTGAAGAAAAAGTAACTTTAACACATTTCCCTAATTTTACATTTTCCCTGATTACATAATTTTTTCCTGGTCCCCTGAAAAACTTAAAATGGGGGTTCTACTGTATAACTAATACAGATCATTGCAAATATGCTGTTAAGAAATATTCTGCACACAATGAAAGCTCTATACTAGGTCTATTCATCTGGCCCTCAAGGGCTCCAATTACTTTTGTGCATGACTTCATCATTTTATGATAGACTGGCCCTCAAACTAGCAGTGTAGTGGATAATTGGCTCATGACATGGAAAAAGTTTGACAGCAGTACTCTATACTTACCTGTCTATTTTAGGAAAGACAGACACTACATAAAAATACCGTGTCATTAGTTAGCACTGCTTCATGGTGTATTCATTGTGTATTCATTGTGTATTCATTGTGTATTCATTGTGTATTGGAGAGCCTCCTTGGCTGCACACTGCTCCATCTGTAAGATATTCTGCCCAGAGAATTACCCGTCCCCATCAGTTTGCTGTTCCGCACACTGACCCTTTCACTGCTTCGCTCATTGTTTATAATCTCTGAGTCGGCAAGAGGAAAACCAATTAGAATCTGACAAAACTGATTTATCTCATTAGCAAATTCCCATCTGGCTGTGGGTAAATGGCAGACTGTTCTGCAACTGCGAGCGATACATCTTTTTTTTTATTATGTGCGTTTCCTTCAAACCATCAAGGCAGTAGTGAGCGCCAGGGAGCTCGGGCAGGGCGGGGATTGAGTCTAGCGGAACGGGAGGGACATCGAGATGGTTGAAGGAGATGCTACTTGATTCTACAGTTCCAAGGATACATTTATTTTTTGTGATTACAGATTTTTCCATTTCATTGCACCAGAACATTTTCAATGTTCCAGAACAATTTATCTAAAAGCGAAGCATTCTAATGCTAACGAACTCCTGCTGCACAAATACGGCAGCCCCCTCATAGAGGAACATGGGGGTAAGAAAGGTAATGTAAAAGCATATGGCAAGATTATAAATAGCATTCAAAGACAATGTTATGATGGATATAAAAAAGGTTATTTTCTGGTGTCAGTATCTCTTTAAGATGGCCATACACAGGCTGCCAATTCAGGTCCTTTAGGTTGTGGGCTGTTTGCTCTGGCTTTTGTCAGCCTGCGTATTTTTGTGCACAAATGCTATTCAGATTCAAATCAATGGGGCAGGGGCACCTATCAGAACTGCTTCTCTCAGCCTGCAGAAATACATAGGCTGACAACAGCCGAAACCAACAGCCTGTGTGCCCGTAGCCTAAAGGTGGCCATAGCCGTTACAATTACAATCTTTCGTGAAAACAATGGCCGATGTTTGGGTACACTCAAAGGCCCCAATTTTCCCTGGGCAGCCTGAATGACGAGCCGACCGATATCCAAGTCTTCTGCCAATATCAGTCGGCTTGGCTCCCACCATACACGCAACAAATATTGTACGAAAATTTGTTTTGTACTATATATTATCTGTGCGTCTATGACCACCTTTAGACCGATTCAGAAGCTTATCTGTATTGGGGCCCTCCTGCAGGCCTCCCCAATTAATATCTGGTCAAATGAACGCATTACAACGATATCGCCACCCAAGTTGGGCCTGTCGGGGGAAAGATTAGCTCGTTTGTGATCTTGTCAAATCTTACAGTGTATGGCCACCTTTACTCATGAACTGGTTGGAGATTTTTTAAGACTTGACCCTTGTGTCATAGTACTGTGTTATCCTGTGAGTATTTCTGGTAATTCTATCACAGTTGTTTCTTAACTGTGGACCTATCCCCCCAGGAGTGGCTTGAACAGCGGCAGAGGGTGAATACTAGAGAATAGAGATCAGGCCTGCATTCCCAGCTATACCTGCATTTCATCATGAAGGTCATCTAGTATGAGTTTCGGGGGAGGGGTAAAACTTTGCTTCCCTATATATTTTGGAACTATGGCTTACTGGGTGATACACCAATATGTTTTTATAATTTCTATGAAATTCTATTATGAACTAAAGGGGGCCCTGACCAAAGGTTGGATCTCAAAGGAGATTCAACTTTAAAGTCTGGCAACTATTTCCCTATCAGAATTAAGCTTGATGTATAGTGATTTGTTTGCAGGCCCATCCATTCCTCTCTTTCTGACATAACTAAGAGGGCATCTCCCATTTCCCCTACCATCAAACATTCAGATTACATGAAGTACGGGCAGATGGTAGTTAAGATGATTGGGTCTCAATAAAAATGTGATCATCAACACTTCTGAGATGGTCAGTGCTCCCGCATGCTCATTGATAGCATATATACTATGATTTTCTCATTGGTGTCTCAACACTGGATTTTTATTGTTTAAGTTGAAGGTAAGGGTCTGGCCACACGAGCAGATTCTGGGAGATTAGTCGCCCCATCGACAAATCTCCTCTTCTTCGGAGTGACAATCTCCCCGAACTGCCTTCCTCCTGCCCTCTGCCGGCTAAAATTAAAATTGTCTGCGGCAATGCACATGCGGCCCTTCGTTTTCCGAAGTCATCCGAAGTTTCCTCGTCTCTCAGGTCAATGGTGGAATATAAATGTATTGGTCAACCTCATGGCTGTTTGTGTTCAGCTTTAGGTGCCTCTGTCGCTAATAATAGAATACCGGGATTTCCCTGACAGAGGGTAATTGATCTTGCTTAAATTATTGATTGTGTCTGTACTCAGTAGTAATTCTGTATGTGTGGACTCTTTCATAAGACACGACTTCTGCTGTCTAACACGGGGACAATTAGACACAAGTCATATGTCAAAGAGGAAATACAGGTCTCCGTGCAAGCAAAGTTACCTTTAAATTAAATCTGCTTCTCTACTTGCAAATGTGACCCATTAAGTTAAACAAAGAATATGCTAATAAAATTGGATTTTTTTGTAGGTTTCAAGTTATTTTCATTTTTATTTTATTTTCTCTATTCCCCATGGCGTAAGGGTAGAGGAAGCTGAGCTGCAGTTCCAGGGGGGAGTTGAGGCCTAATAAGGGCCCAGAAAGCATGTTTATTATAGCATTGGATTTTTTCCCATTTCAATGCCATGCTGTAAGTGTAAAGACATGCAGGGCGGAACTAAACTACAGGTTGGTGAGGACTAGGAATATATATTTTTGCTGGGGAACCCAATGACTCTATTTGTTTCCATTTTAATATTCTAGTAATTTCTCTTTTATTTCCCTCTTTCTCCCTCTTTTTCCACTAATGTTCTCTATGCTTACTGTTCAGCTCTTTATTCCTTGCCCATTTGCTTTATCTAGGTATATTTTTTTGTTACCCATTTGTAGTTAAAACTTAAATGGGTAACATTTGCAAAATGTCAGTATTTTCACAGAATTGTTGTGAATCTGAAAAAGGGGTGGGGCTTATGATAACGTTAGGGTTTGGGAACAAACCAGAGTTGCCATTGGGTATAACACAATAAAGTCCATGTGGATCAGGTTATAGCCTGAAATGGCTGGAACTCAAGATATTTTACGAAGGAAATTTGGGGAGAAAGACATTTCGTATGGACATTGCAATTTATATAGTTAACCTGTAAAGGAGATTTTGGTTTTAATGTAAGAGACCAGATAATTCATACCCTAGGGTCAATATACCAGTGGTGGAGGGATCAATATCTAGGACCATAAATGCAATTACCTAATATAGTTCTTCCATGTTCTCATAATGGCTTAAACTATTGTATGTCAGACATTATTGCAAGCTATTAGAATAAACCCAGAGACAAGATAAGAAAAGCTGGCAGACATTTAAAGTACCAGAAGCATTACAAAATGGTTATATCAGACCTGGAACTAGGGGTAGGCAGAAAGTGCGTGTACCTAGGGTGCAATGGTAGGGAGGCACTTACCTCTTCTACCTACCTACCTCTATTTCTGACCAAAATGTAACTCAGAATGGCTGGACTGTTGGCATCAGCGAATTAGGAAGGCGATTCATATGAAAACAACATTGACCTTCTGTATAATGATAAAACATGTTTTAGCTTGGCTTTTAAGGGTTATATACTAGAGGTAAATAAATGATATTTATAAATAGAATATGTATAATGTATATTTCTCAGTAATGTACAATAATATTGTCAATAACTTTCTTTTTTCTACTTCACTTGAAACACATCCCTCCTTCCATTTTGTTTGAGGCTTCTATGCTACTTTTTTTCCAGTGTTCAGAAACTTAGCTTGATCAGGCTTCTGTCCTGTTCTCTTCATTCAGTAATGTTACCAGTAGGGCTGTCTCTGTGTTGTTTTTATTGGTTGTTTACCATGGGTGTGATGTATTGACTTTGCTTATATTGGGTGCTACACTCCTGATGAAAGGTAGCTTTTTATGTTTGGCTGAGCTATATAACTCTATTTCTTCTTGTACGACTTTAGCCACCGGTGTTTAACTGGACCATCCAGGTACCAGGAATACTCCCTGTGGTCCTAGGTGCCAGTGGCTCACCCAACCATTACCATGGTCATTCCTTATTTCTACATAAGGGCTAAGAGGAAATAGAAGGAATGATAGATAATAAAAGACTAGGAGAATATCATATCATATAGGAGTAAAAATAGCTTGAAGAGTGGACCTGTGGCAGGGCAGTATTAATGTATAGGCACCCAATGCCCTTGTCCTCACCCCCTGCCTCTGGACACTATGGTCCTCAATCATCCCAGTCCAGCACTGGTATCCAAAGTGTAGAACTGAGGTATGCGGATCTCTCCAGGGCTGTCATCTCATTGCCCCCACCCCAGTTACGAAACTTGGAGCAGGCCTACACTCCCCAATTCCTGTGTGCCGCTTTTGTGGTTGCGATCTGGAGGTGGGGGAGGGATGCACAATGTCCTGGATCAGAGCAGAGAGTGGGTCCGGATTGGCTGGTCCACCCAACTGTCCCATTGGACAATTCAGACTCTGGTTAGCCAGTTAGTTCAATATACTATTTATTATGTCTGGAAGGTAGCTTTAATATACAGACATAAATATAAAGGTTATATTAGATTATAGATGTTGTTTTTTTCCAAAATAGAGAAATTGGGAGAATGACTGAATATAACTGAATTACTGCCTTTCCTAAAGCTTAATGACCTGTAGTACCATATATTAAAATAGGTTGTATCTCTTCTGTATATGTTCAGCCATCTTTTATCGGTTGTCTAAAAACACCGCCTTTGATAATTCAATGTCATATACTGCCCATAACAGCTCTGCTATAAGTATTACAGATGCCATTTGCTTTCTAGGAAGGTTTCTGGAATGTTCAAGTGCAGACAGAGTGAACAGAATGTCTAAATGCATTTAGGGCATTTTTGGTTTTCCGGTGTCAGTGGCCCTATAATTGAGACCACATGTTACTGTCAAGTCTATTATTTTGTAAGTACTTGTACATTTAGCTCCATTAAGACTTCTTTTAGCTAAGTCCCACTCTGTATAATTGAATAAAATAATTTCAAATGCATAAACTTCCAATTATCTGCTTTCATTGCCGTCTCCCACTTAGGCTTCCAATCTGTTCAGTACCCCCTGCATTGACACTGTATAGACACTGCATAGCTTTTTGTTTTCTGCATAGACCCGATGCTTAAGTCAACTACTTCTGTGACTTTTATAGGCAGGACCCCGCTGTAAGGACATTCACAAGATAAATCAGATATAGCCTCTGATCACAATTTTTTTTCATAAAACAATTTGGAGTTGGTTTAAAGGAGAAGGAACTTCCACTTGGGGGTGCCAAATGTTATGCACCCCAAGTGATTGTATATACTTACCTGAAACCCCGGGCAGGCTTCATCTTTCCTCTCGCGGTTGCGCATGCACAGTAGAGCGAATAGGCCGAACTTTAACTAAAAAGTTGGCTGTTTCATTCTACTGCCCATCCATCTCCCCCAGGAGATTTAAAGAAAGAAGAAGCCAGAAGAGGATCGCTTAATTTTCATCTGATTCATTAAGAATTCTAGCAGCTAGTATGTTGCAGGTAAAACGTAGTCCCTTTGTAAAATGTATAATGAAGCAATAGAATTCTTAATGAATCAGAAGAAAATTGAGCATAGAACTGGCCAGATATGGGATGACTTTGACGTAGTTGGCCAGCTTAAATATATTGCAATATATGGACAAACAATCCCTGTTTTGTTTAAAGGGTAAGGCATTTTTCAGTAGCAGTATGCACAAAATGTCTCTGTCTTAAATATATTGATAATGGGTTGAGTGCAGAGGACCTCTTGTAGTTGACTTTATTGCTTTGTGCACATTTGTCTAAATCTTTTTGGACTATGGCTTGTTAGTGGTAAGCAAGTACTTATCAAGCTTTTGTACACATTGTGGAGCAATGTCACATTATTCTTCTATAGCCACATATTTATAACATCTAGATGTAAAGCTCTGTGGTGTAGACAAAAGAGTTTCAAAATGGAATGGATACCTAGATATTTTGTAGTCCACTCTCAGCCAGTTCCCAATTTCCGTTCTTCCTCGCTGGTTCATATTTATAAACTGTTGTGGCTTTAGATAAATGAGGTATCAGAGCTCTAGACATTGTGGCAGTTCATCTTCTTCACATTATTGACCAGAGACGTACGCCCTGACAAGCCGTCAACTTGTAGATTTATTCAGATATTGACTGGTGCACATTTGGTTGATGTATCACTGTCTGAGGTGGCCACACAGCTTCAGTGAGTGCAGATAATCATGTTGTGATTTTCTTACTCTTTTTAGTATCTTTTGTATATTATATTGCCCGTTTGTGCTCATCCTAAAATCAGGCCGTCCGGTGTATTAGTTGTGTTCTTTGGTATTCCTTGGTTTAGAAAGCAAGCACTGTGCAGATTGCAGCTCCAGCAGGCAAACGGCAGCCCTTTCAACCCCGGGTAGCAAGAAGTAGGTGCAGGGCTTCATTGTAGCCCTGCTGCCAACTCAGAAACAAAGTTATCTTCTGTTGCTGAATTGAAATCTTTAGGAGAGTGCTGAGATCTAAATCTTGGATTTAGTGATCCCCAAGAGCAGTGGCTCCTAAGCTGAGGTCCCAAAGCAATGCAAGGGGGGACCCAGGAGAGTATCTCTAACTGCCATGTTTTCATATGGCTGTTGCATTGGTTCGAGGAGAGATTGATTATATGTTGAACCACAGAGGGGTACCTGAAACCAGAATGTCTGCAGAGCTCTGTCCTAGAGCAACACTAGTTTGTTTTGTCCTGTATGTAAGCAAAGTATTTCTGCATAACATACATTTAAGGAGAGAGATCAAAAAAGCATCAGAAGTCTATGACATCCTACTTAATGCAAAGATTTATTAATAAAGAAGAATTTTAAATGCAAAATGAAGAATAATGTATATGTCCTTTAGAGAAAAGAAAAATACTGCTGGAATGGCACATTATGGGGCAGATTTATCAAGGGTTGAATTGAGTTTTTTTTTTATGGCCAAAACTGTGAAATTTGACTAGGGAAATATTAAAGTTCGATTTGAGTTTTAAAAGTAATTACATTTTCGAAAATGTATCATATACTGGTCTTTTAAGAACTCAAATTCAACTATTTGCCACCTCAAACCTTCCAAATTGCTGGGATCAATTTGGGGTTGTTTGCAGCCTTCCTTTTTTTTTGGCGAAAAACCCTCAAATCGAATTTGATTCAAATTCGATTCGAGTTTGCGGGTCGATCCTATTCGCCCGAAAATAAAAAAAAATTATTTTGAATTTCAAGTTCATGGGAGTTCATGAACTTGAAATTCAACCCTTGATAAACCTGCCCCTATATGTACTATACGTTCTGATATCCTAATTTATCTCTTTCTGGTGATTAAAAGAAAATGCATTCTCTGTGATAAAAGAAAATGTATTTTGGGAAGGGACTCTGGAAAATGTGATTGTCAGAGAAACAGCCTCTTCCAAAAAATTGGCTTTTTATGTTGTATTTATGGCTTCCTGACATTGTTGTAGCCCAGCAAATACAAGATCTATCTGTCTTTCCTGACTGTCTATCAGGCAAATCCCTCCCAGCCACATTGATGTGGTTTTATTCCAACGGGTGTGCATAATCCCGCATTATGATCCTATCGTTTTTAGCCTGATTTGGCTCAACACATGGATGCCCAAACTGGTTCATTGTAACTTAATCTGTGTGCCAAGCTCTTGACAACCAATGCAACAATGTCACATTTACCAAAAATGTTATTAATTTTAATTCCCTCAAATTTGAATATTTTGTTTTAAGGCGAATCTGTTGTGTAGGATTCATAGCCTGTGATATTATGCTTGTACATGGAAGGGATCCGTTATCCAAAAAACATCTTCCATAGACTCATAGACTTCCATAGACTTATGATTTCCTTTTTCTCTGTAATAATAAAACAGTATCTTATACTTGATCCAAACTATGATATTATTAATCCTTATTGGAGGCAAAACCAGCCTATTGGGTGTATTTAATGATTACATGATTTCCTAGTAGACTTAGGGGCAGATTTACAAAATTCGAGTGAAGAATTCGAATGTAAAAAACTTCGAATTTCGAAGTATTTTTTGGGTACTTCGACCATCGAATTGGTTAAATTCGATCGAAGTCGAACGATTCGAACGATTCGAAGTAAAAATCGTTCGACTATTCGACCATTCGATAATCGAAGTACTGTCTCGTTAAAAAATACTTCGACCACCTACTTCGGTAGATAAAACCTACCGAAGTCAATGTTAGCCTATGGGGAAGGTCCCCATAGGCTTGCCTGTGATTTTTTGATCGAAGGATTTTCCTTCGATCGTTGGATTAAAATCCTTCGAATCGTTCGATTCGAAGGATTTAATCGTTCGATCGAACGAAAAATCCTTCGATCGATCGATCGCAGGATTTGCGCAAAATCGTTCGACTTCGATATTCGAAGTCGAACGATTTTAGTTCCCAGTCGAATATCGAGGGTTAATTAACCCTCGATATTCGACTCTTGATGAATCGGCCCCCTAATGTATGAAGATCCAAATTACAGAAAGATTCATTATCTTGAAAACCCCAGGTCTTCAGCATCCTGGTTAACAGGTCCTATATCTGTACAAGAAATGATTCCTCATAAAGCCATCAGCCATCACAACAACATTGCATCAGGGTATTCCCCAATGTCACTGCCCTCACTGTGAAGAACCACCCAGGTTGCTTCAATTTAAAGTTCTTTTCCTCTAGTGGCCTCTGGTACGGGGATCCAGGGATTTGTATGGTGGTGCCATAGATGCTTGCATTGCATAGTCTCATGAGATGCAGAAAAACGCTTGAAACCTTTATTTTGCACTTTACACATATTAAATAAGCTCTCTTGTTTTTTGGGGGATAGCAAAGCAGAGATCCGTGGTGGTGGTGCCAGGAGCAAAGTGCCCTTTCTACCATAATCCTAGCTCTTTAGCTGCTTTTATTCTAGCACTCTGTTATTGCTGGGGTTGTAGTTCAGCATCAGTGGAGGGATGCAATTGAATTGAAACAGTTTATATATATATATATATATATAACAAACAAGGGAAAGTTGTGCTCACCACTATTTTTTAAAACCATTAGGCGGGGGTGCAATGAGGCTGTGACCACAAAATACATATAGTCAAATACAAGAGTCCTCTGCACTCAACCCATTATCAATATATTTAAGACAGCGACATTTTGTGCATACTGCTACTAAAAAATGCCTTACCCTTTAAACAAAACAGGGATTGTTTGTCCATATATTGCAATATATTCAAGCTGGCCAACTACGTCAAAGTCATCCCATATCTGGCCAGTCCTATGCTCAATTTTATCTGATTCATTAAGAATTCTATTGCTTCATTATACATTTTACAAAGGGACTAGGTATTACCTGCAACTTAACTTGCTGCTTTCAAAGTAAACCTCCATACTTGGCTGCCCTTTTATTAGACACCAGTGGGATCACCTGACTATAGCTGGGAAGGGTGGGAGCTACAACATGGAGCTGGTCACTGCTCCTGTATAAACTATAACAAACAAGGGAAAGTTGTGCTCACCACTATTTTTTAAAACCATTAGGCGGGGGTGCAATGAGGCTGTGACCACAAAATACATATAGTCAAATACAAGAGTCCTCTGCACTCAACCCATTATCAATATATTTAAGACAGCGACATTTTGTGCATACTGCTACTAGAAAATGCCTTACCCTTTAAACAAAACAGGGATTGTTTGTCCATATATTGCAATATATTCAAGCTGGCCAACTACGTCAAAGTCATCCCATATCTGGCCAGTCCTATGCTCAATTTTATCTGATTCATTAAGAATTCTATTGCTTCATTATACATTTTACAAAGGGACTAGGTATTACCTGCAACTTAACTTGCTGCTTTCAAAGTAAACCTCCATACTTGGCTGCCCTTTTATTAGACACCAGTGGGATCACCTGACTATAGCTGGGAAGGGTGGGAGCTACAACATGGAGCTGGTCACTGCTCCTGTATAAACTATAACAAACAAGGGAAAGTTGTGCTCACCACTATTTTTTAAAACCATTAGGCGGGGGTGCAATGAGGCTGTGACCACAAAATACATATAGTCAAATACAAGAGTCCTCTGCACTCAACCCATTATCAATATATTTAAGACAGCGACATTTTGTGCATACTGCTACTAAAAGATGCCTTACCCTTTAAACAAAACAGGGATTGTTTGTCCATATATTGCAATATATTCAAGCTGGCCAACTACGTCAAAGTCATCCCATATCTGGCCAGTCCTATGCTCAATTTTATCTGATTCATTAAGAATTCTATTGCTTCATTATACATTTTACAAAGGGACTAGGTATTACCTGCAACTTAACTTGCTGCTTTCAAAGTAAACCTCCATACTTGGCTGCCCTTTTATTAGACACCAGTGGGATCACCTGACTATAGCTGGGAAGGGTGGGAGCTACAACATGGAGCTGGTCACTGCTCCTGTATAAACTATAACAAACAAGGGAAAGTTGTGCTCACCACTATTTTTTAAAACCATTAGGCGGGGGTGCAATGAGGCTGTGACCACAAAATACATATAGTCAAATACAAGAGTCCTCTGCACTCAACCCATTATCAATATATTTAAGACAGCGACATTTTGTGCATACTGCTACTAAAAAATGCCTTACCCTTTAAACAAAACAGGGATTGTTTGTCCATATATTGCAATATATTCAAGCTGGCCAACTACGTCAAAGTCATCCCATATCTGGCCAGTCCTATGCTCAATTTTATCTGATTCATTAAGAATTCTATTGCTTCATTATACATTTTACAAAGGGACTAGGTATTACCTGCAACTTAACTTGCTGCTTTCAAAGTAAACCTCCATACTTGGCTGCCCTTTTATTAGACACCAGTGGGATCACCTGACTATAGCTGGGAAGGGTGGGAGCTACAACATGGAGCTGGTCACTGCTCCTGTATAAACTATAACAAACAAGGGAAAGTTGTGCTCACCACTATTTTTTAAAACCATTAGGCGGGGGTGCAATGAGGCTGTGACCACAAAATACATATAGTCAAATACAAGAGTCCTCTGCACTCAACCCATTATCAAATATATTTAAGACAGCGACATTTTGTGCATACTGCTACTAAAAAATGCCTTACCCTTTAAACAAAACAGGGATTGTTTGTCCATATATTGCAATATATTCAAGCTGGCCAACTACGTCAAAGTCATCCCATATCTGGCCAGTCCTATGCTCAATTTTATCTGATTCATTAAGAATTCTATTGCTTCATTATACATTTTACAAAGGGACTAGGTATTACCTGCAACTTAACTTGCTGCTTTCAAAGTAAACCTCCATACTTGGCTGCCCTTTTATTAGACACCAGTGGGATCACCTGACTATAGCTGGAAGGGTGGGAGCTACAACATGGAGCTGGTCACTGCTCCTGTATAAACTATAACAAACAAGGGAAAGTTGTGCTCACCACTATTTTTTAAAACCATTAGGCGGGGGTGCAATGAGGCTGTGACCACAAAATACATATAGTCAAATACAAGAGTCCTCTGCACTCAACCCATTATCAATATATTTAAGACAGCGACATTTTGTGCATACTGCTACTAGAAAATGCCTTACCCTTTAAACAAAACAGGGATTGTTTGTCCATATATTGCAATATATTCAAGCTGGCCAACTACGTCAAAGTCATCCCATATCTGGCCAGTCCTATGCTCAATTTTATCTGATTCATTAAGAATTCTATTGCTTCATTATACATTTTACAAAGGGACTAGGTATTACCTGCAACTTAACTTGTGCTTTAAAAGTAAACCTCCTTTATTGGCTGCCCTTTTATTAGACACCAGGGGGATCACCTGACTATAGCTGGGAAGGGTGGGACTACAACATGGAGCTGGTCACTGCTCCTGTATAAACTATAACAAACAAGGGAAAGTTGTGCTCACCACTATTTTTTAAAACCATAGCGGGGGTGCAATGAGGCTGTGACCACAAAATACATATAGTCAAATACAAGAGTCCTCTGCACTCAACCCATTATCAATATATTTAAGACAGCGACATTTTGTGCATACTGCTACTAAAAAATGCCTTACCCTTTAAACAAAAACAGGGATTGTTTGTCCATATATTGCAATATATTCAAGCTGGCCAACTACGTCAAAGTCATCCCATATCTGCCAGTCCTATGCTCAATTTTATCTGATTCATTAAGAATTCTATTGCTTCATTATACATTTTACAAAGGGACTAGGTATTACCTGCAACTTAACTTGCTGCTTTCAAAGTAAACCTCCATACTTGGCTGCCCTTTTATTAGACACCAGTGGGATCACCTGACTATAGCTGGGAAGGGTGGGAGCTACAACATGGAGCTGGTCACTGCTCCTGTATAAACTATAACAAACAAGGGAAAGTTGTGCTCACCACTATTTTTTTAAAACCATTAGGCGGGGGTGCAATGAGGTGTGACCACAAAATACATATAGTCAAATACAAGAGTCCTCTGCACTCAACCCATTATCATATATTTAAGACAGCGACATTTTGTGCATACTGCTACTAAAAATGCCTTACCCTTTAAACAAAACAGGGATTGTTTGTCCATATATTGCAATATATTCAGCTGGCCAACTACGTCAAAGTCATCCCATATCTGGCCAGTCCTATGCTCAATTTTATCTGATTCATTAAGAATTCTATTGCTTCATTATACATTTTTCAAAGGGACTAGGTATTACCTGCAACTTAACTTGCTGCTTTCAAAGTAAACCTCCATACTTGGCTGCCCTTTTATTAGACACCAGTGGGATCACCTGACTATAGCTGGGAAGGGTGGGAGCTACAACATGGAGCTGGTCACTGCTCCTGTATAAACTATAACAAACAAGGGAAAGTTGTGTCACCACTATTTTTTAAAACCATTAGGCGGGGGTGCAATGAGGCTGTGACCACAAAATACATATAGTCAAATACAAGAGTCCTTGCACTCAACCCATTATCAATATATTTAAGACAGCGACATTTTGTGCATACTGCTACTAAAAAATGCCTTACCCTTTAAACAAAACAGGGATTGTTTGTCCATATATTGCAATATATTCAGCTGGCAACTACGTCAAAGTCATCCCATATCTGGCCAGTCTATGCTCAATTTTTCTGATTCATTAAGAATTCTATTGCTTCATTATACATTTTACAAAGGGACTAGGTATTACCTGCAACTTAACTTGCGCTTTCAAGTAAACCTCCATACTTGGCTGCCCTTTTATTAGACACCAGTGGATCACTGACTATAGCTGGAAGGGTGGGAGCTACAACATGGAGCTGGTCACTGCTCCTGTATAAACTATAACAAACAAGGGAAAGTTGTGCCTCACCACTATTTTTTTAAAACCATTAGGCGGGGGTGCAATGAGGCTGTGACCACAAAATACATATAGTCAAATACAAGAGTCCTCTGCACTCAACCCATTATCAATATATTTAAGACAGCGACATTTTGTGCATACTGCTACTAAAAAATGCCTTACCCTTTAAACAAAACAGGGATTGTTTGTCCATATATTGCAATATATTCAAGCTGGCCACTACGTCAAAGTCATCCCATATCTGGCCAGTCTATGCTCAATTTTATCTGATTCATTAAGAATTCTATTGCTTCATTATACATTTTACAAAGGGACTAGGTATTACCTGCAACTTAAACTTGCTGCTTTAAAGTAAACCTCCATACTTGGCTGCCCTTTTATTAGACACCAGTGGGATCACCTGACTATAGCTGGGAAGGGTGGGAGCTACAACATGGAGCTGGTCACTGCTCCTGTATAAACTAGGTCTTCAGCATCCTGGTTAACAGGTCCTATATCTGTACAAGAAATGATTCCTCATAAAGCCATCAGCCATCACAACAACATTGCATCAGGGTATTCCCCAATGTCACTGCCCTCACTGTGAAGAACCACCAGGTTGCTTCAATTTAAAGTTCTTTTCCTCTAGTGGCCTCTGGTACGGTGATCCAGGGATTTGTATGGTGGTCCCATAGATGCTTGCATTGCATAGTCTCATGAGATGCAGAAAACGCTTAAAAACCTTTATTTTGCACTTTACACATATTAAATAAGCTCTCTTTTTTTTGGGGGATAGCAAAGCAGAGACCCGTGGTGGTGGTGCCAGGAGCAAAGTGCCCTTTTAACCTAAATCCTAGCTCTTTAGCTGCTTTTATTCTAGCACTTCTGTATTGCTGGGGTTGTAGTTCGCATCAGTGGAGGGATGCAATTGAATTGAAACAGGTTATATATATATATATATATATATATAAAATAATATATTATATATAATTATATGGTACATTTAATTTTCTTTTTCTCTGCATATATAACATGTACGTACTCTAAAGATAGTGCTGAATTGTGCAGTTACTGGTCCCTACCTCATGGGTCTGCATCCCCTTCCTTCCTCCTTTGGTATCAGGAGCAGATGTGGGGTCATGATAAATTCTGCTAGGCAATGAATATGTGTTATATGAAAGCCATTAACCCAGTAAATTAGTATATTGTGTTTATGTGGGAAGCACAGGCTTAGGGAGATGGATGGAGATTCAGTCATTGAGCTGTGAGATTTATGGCTGGACAGGAATAGGACAGCTGAGGCCTGGGCCGTCTGACAGAGGAAGCACTTTGCACACAGCATGTACAGAGACACTACATATACACACAGCAAGCAGACAAAGAGGCCTCACACTAACAATATACAGTGGGAGAAAGCAGACCTTGACTTTCAACTCAATATAATGTTGAAGAAGAACTCCAGCATTGTAACCCAGGCACAGAAAATGGTTTAAAATACAGATGGCTGTTATTTTGCAAGAATGGATTAAAATAGCTAGAAGGGTCTTTTATTAAGGGGGTCCAGCTTTACTTAAAAGCACTGTATGTCTTCTTGGTGTATATGTGTCTTAATCCTGGTTAGTGTGCTTTTCCCTTCCCTGATGAAATGATTTTCAGTGTTTGCACTCTCAAGCCTCCATCTAAATGCCCTTGCCTTAAATCAGGGGTCCCCAACCCTTTTCACCCGTGAGCCACATTCAATTGTAAAAAGATTTGGGGAGCAACACAAGCATTGAAAATGTTCCTGGGAGGTACAAAATAAGGTCAGTGATTGGCTATTGGTAGCCCCTACGTGGACTGGCAGCTACAGGAGGCTCTGTTTGGTAGTACACCTGGTTTTTGTGCAACCAAGAATTCAAATATAAGCACCTGCTTTGAAGCCACTGGGAGCAACATCCAAGGGTTTGGGGAGCAACATGTTGCTCGTGAGCTACTGGTTGGGGATCACTGCCTTAAATCATTGTATTTGTTTTGGTGATATCCTTTACTAGACCATGGGAAAGGCCACTGAGGCTACTAACCAGCTGAGGAATAAAGTCTGCTTTGTAGAAGTGGCCTGAATGATTAGCACGGATATTCATAGTAATTTGGATTACAGATGCACCGGTTTTGCTCCTTTCCCTTTCTAATTGTCACCCAAAACGCCTTCCTACCCGCTGAAAAAAAAAAATTCCATATATTATATGCAATTAGATATACAATCATAGACTGTCCTGCATATTCACAGGACAGTCTATGCATCGTCTTTGCCAGCAGCGATGTACCTACAGCAGCCTGGGCAAGGGTGCTAAATTTGCAACCAGCCCCCAACTTGTACCTAGCATCTTTTTCCTTGAACGGAGACCTTTCCAGGGTAGAGTCACACACCTTGCCCAGCCCCAGAAGTTACAACACTGTGCATAGGAGAGGGCTGCCACCTCAGAACTCCTTACTGTGGGGAGTAGTGATCGGCAAATCTGACTCGTTTCCTTTGCCGAAAATTTGAGAAAAAGAAAACATTTGCAAAAATGCATTGAAGTCTATGGGCAACATTTTTTTTGGACGTGTGACAAATTGCAGTAGAGTTTTTGTCACCCAATACAATCTATGGGAGTCATTTTTGGGCAAAACTTGGCAAAAAATTTCCCTCATCAATAGTAGGGAGATTTAAAAAAAAAAAAAAAAATCAGAATTGTTTTTCTTCTATATAAGCAGCAGAGGGTTGCCCACATGAAACTGCCACCCTGGGTTCCTGAGCTATTTGTACTCTCAAGCCGCAGTCTTGATGTCCTTGCCTTAAATCATTGTACAATGGGATCCATTATCCAGAAATATGTTATCCAGAAAATTTAGAATTACGGAAAGGTCATATCCCATAAACTCCATTTTATCCAAATAATCCAATTTTAAAACGTTATTTCCCTTTTCTCTGTAATAATAAAATGGTATGGTGTACTTGATCCAAACCAAGATAGAATTCATCCTTATTTGAAGAAAAACCAGTCTTTTGGGTTTATTTAATGTTTCCATGATTTTCTAGTAGGTGTAAAGATCCAAATTACTGAAAGATCAGGTCCCGAGCATTCTGGATAACAGGTCCCATGCCTGTATTGCCTATTAACCCTTCTTGCTAATTCACATGCAATCACTGGAGGATTTTAGTGAAGGCTTGGGGTGACTGAGCCTCCCCAGACCAACACCAATGAATTTCCAAGAACAAACAATTTGAAGGTGTTTTACATGGAACTGCTCTACCACTGGATTTATGCTACCAAGTGTTATTATGGATGACATTGTCATGGTATTTTCCTGTCATGAGGACTGGGGTATTATACATAGAACTTACTCTGTGATGGTATAAAAAAACCACTGTAGAAAATGTCTTAAAGGGGACCCGTCACCCAAAAAAATTATTCAAAATCCTATTTTATCACATTAGTTAAGCAAAATGAACTTTAATTACAGCGTATAAATTATTTGAATTGTGTTTCCTTCAGTCTGGGAATTCAAAATGATAGCAAGCAGGCAGCAGCCATTTTGTGGACACTGTTTTTAAGGCAAGACTTGCATCATCTCAGAATCTTGTTTGTGCAGCAGAATGGGGGACCTGATGTCCATCCCCATGCCCTGGCTACACAATTAAATGGTGAAGAGAACTGGGGGAATGTGGGGAGAGCAGTGACATCTAGGAAGTGCTGAATGGAAAGTGAAAGTAATTGTCTGCCCCGCCTCTATGCCCATGGCATAAAGGAGGGGCAGACAATATTTGATTGACATCTGAGATTTTTAAATGAGCTTACTACAGCTATGAATGCTTTAATAAAAAATAGAAATTGGATTTTATGTTTAATTTGAAAAGGACTTTTATTATACAGATTTTTGTGTCTGGGTGACAGGTCCACTTTAACTGGCTCAAATGCAAAAATCCTCCTTCATCTATGAATGCCGTTTGTGGGGCACACCATAGAGCACAAAAATACTGTATTGTGGGTAAAAGAAACATGCTAATTAGTTTTTTTTGCATGTTGCATCCATTTGTAAATAAGCCTTTTTTGTGTGTTTGACAAAAGGGAGTTCTTTCCTTTTTTAATAACGCGAGTCTCTGGCTTTATGCTGGCACCGTTTCAGTAGAATCACACGGCTTTATTCCCATCGACGTTCTGTTGTATCACAGTGTTATGATACTCCTGAGATTAGTAAGAAACCAACCCTGTGTTTATGTCAAGGATGCAGCCATCAAAACATATAATTTTATGCAAAATGCCACTCCTAAGAAGCAGACGACTGCACTACACAGCTCTCTCTTTGTTTAAAGGCAAACAGCATTAGCAAATGTTTTGTTTACAGATTACCTTTAATTAATCAGTTGGCTCCCCATGGGGCCAACACCAATCGGATGGGCCTGTCTGGCAGAAATGGGCTCGATTTTATATTGTTTATCAAGAATGCTCAGGAGAGTGACTGTTGCATACGCTAAAGCAGGGTGTTGGGCAACGTATGGCCCCCTATGTTGGTGGAATGCTTACAATTGTAGTTAGTGTTGATGCCTTTAAAATATAAAATACCACTGCAGGTCATAAGCAGTGGTGGAGCCTATAAGTAGTACTTTTTTATTCTGTTTTTAAAGGAAAAGTACATATATAGATATAAAGCAGCCACTCCGAAGGCCACCAGAGGTTGGTGACTACTATGTTGAGCTGAAGTGGAGCATTCTTATTGAAAACCAACACTTTATATACACAAGGCAGCGATCTGGCTAAATAAAAGTGGTAATTTATTGCAACAGGCTGCTGGATAACAAGGCCTGACGCCTTTCGGGCGTAATGCCCTTTAAAGGCATTATGCCTGAAATGCGTCAGGCTTTGTGGTGGAGTTAACCAAATCATTTGAGCACAAAAAGGGGTGACATATTTAAAACAATATTACCCAATATATTTTTTGTTTGGTCCTGTGCCTTTAGCGCTGGCTTTTGTAATAGGTACTTTATCCCTTAAGGGCATTACCCCCAAACAGTCGGGACGCTGGTGTTTGAGCACCTGGAAAGATTGCGGCACATAAAATATGGAGGAGCTCTAAGGCAGGACGCATGGAAGGTGGGTCTCGAGCTGCCTTTTTTATGAACTGTACTTAATGAAAATCCTGGATTTCAGTGCCCATGCTCCTGGTCCACAAACACAGCTTTCGACTCCTGTATGAGATTTGCGCACCTGTAAATATTGTAGGCACATGCACCAATCTGACAGGGAAAGGGTGGACAGAGGGTCGTGCCAGTGCCAGGTACAAATCCAGAACTGGCCCTACCCCTCTGGGACTGAGAGAGAGGAAAAATTTATTTTTATATCAAATGGACAGTTAATTTGATGTATAAGGAACTTGGAAACTGCAAGACTGATGGTTTCTGAGTTCAGTTTCTGAAGTCCAGTTTTCCTTGCATGCTGCCGTGGAAACAATGTCTCCCTGGCAAGCTAACCACATGTTCTTTATTACCTCCCATACACCACCATGAAGAAGGCATGCTCCAGGGGCTTGTTGTGATTTTTCCAGAAAACATACAGCAGAAAAGCATCCGCCCTCCATACTAGGCATAATTCTGCCAGAAAAATGTGAGGTACAGCAGACATTTAAATCTCATAACCTCTTCTATACTGTTTTCCATGTTTTATGTTTATTTTGATGTGGGTTTTTATCCTGGAGGGACAAATTGAAAGAAAAACAAATATAATTGAATATACAAAACAAATACAATCAAGATTTGGGGGGATGTGATGCCCCTCCAGGATGGAAACGTTTAGTTCCCTCTGCATTGGAGTTGAACTTGCTAATGGTCGAAAGCAGAGAAAGTGTTTTATGGAAAATTGGGAGCTTGGAGGCCATCCCGTTCCTTTTGAAGTTTTACCTCCCCTTGCATTCATAATTGCTTTTGAAAATGAATCTAAATGAATGCGAAACAGTGTCGGGCAATTATCCCTGTGAATAATTAGCGAATGTTAATGAGTGCAGATCAGATGTGCCGTGCAGCCTGGCGCTTAAAGCTGATCTGTGGGATCCTGATAGAGTTCTTTAATGACAGATATTCCTGCAGGGCTCACAGTGGGCACATAGCTGGGTTCAGGGGAATATGATAATCTGGTTTTTGTAGGAGTGTATTTTCAATGCAAAGGTCATCGCCTCTGAAGGTCACTGCTATAAGTCAGAAGAAAAGCAATTCCTTTTACTGTGTAAGTATCTGTCTTTTTGGCCAACCACTAATTCCTGCTTTCTTCTGTGGTGTATCACCCATTCTCATGACATTTCAACTCTAATTCACTCACGTATGTCACTCCTCTACTTCCTCTTGCATCATCGTCCCTCTCCTACATCATCACCTAACTGATCCACCCCCTCGTGGGTCCCACCCCTGTATCAATCAAAAAGGTATCAATCCTATGTTCAGTTGGGACTTCTGATGGTCATTGTCAGGAGCGCTACTTATGGAAAGATCACTGGTTTATCCTTTGTTTTTAGAGCGGTTATGGGAACATTTTGGAGGACCCACATGTGGCCCCTGGTTACTCAAAAGCACTGCACCTTTGATTTCACGTCTTACAAGACAAATCATTTGAACAAAGAACACAATTTCTTTTGTACAGCTGGCATGAAGTTGGCACCTGATGGGCCACTTGTTTCACTTTAACATTTGATCGACCCCAGTGAGCTGTTGCCTAACCCTTCACACCCTTGGATCTTTCCTATCCCAAAGCTCATTTGCCTGACAGTTGGAAGCCTTTATATCAATTTCATGTCAGTTTATCATCTTCCCCCTCCTACTGTAGCTTTACTCATCTCATCTTTGTTTTCAGATCTGTAGGCTTGTTTTCCCCTATGTGCAACTCTTGCCAAATTCATTTCTATGTACAGCTTTATCCTACCAAGCACTTCTTCAGTACTCTGTTCTTGGTTCTATTGACTTGTTCTGATGATTTGTGCCTGAAATTGCATTTTTATATCCTTAAATGACCCCTATGGTCTGTATTGAAGTTGGCTCTCTAATACAGGTATAGGATCCGCTATATGAAAACCCATTATCCAGTATGGATGCAACAAATCCACTATTTTGGATTTGACCGAACCCCCGAATCCTTTGCGAAAGCTTAGTCTGAATCTGACTCCTAATTGGCATATGCAAATTAGGGATGGGAAGGGGAAAACATTTTTTACTTCCTTGTTTTGTGACAAAAAGTCGCATGATTTACCTCCCCATTCCTAATTTGCATATGCAATTCGGATTCGGTTTGGCCGGGAAGAAGGATTCAGACGAATCCGAATCCTGCTGAAAAAGACCGAAATCCCGAACTGAATCCTGGATTCGGTGTATCGCTATTATCCAGAAAGCTCCGTATTTTGTAAAAGCCATCTCCCATAGACTCCATTATAATCAAATAATCCAAATTTTAATTCAGTTATCCAAAAATTATTCTGTTTTCTCTGTAATAATAAAACAGTAGCTTGTACTTGATCCCAACTAAGATATAATTAATCCTTATTGGAAGCAAAACTAGCTTATTAGGTTTATTTAATGTTTTTTTCTATTAGACTTAAAGTATGAATTTCCAAATTACGGAAAAATTCATTATCCGGAAAACTCCAGGTCCAGATCATTCTGGATAATAGGTCCCATACCTGCATTCGAATAATTTTATTGTTTGTTGGTGGGAGGCTCAGGCTGTTACTTATAACCCATGCCCATACCCAATAACTAGTTGCATTACCAGTTCATCTGCTTATAAGTTAATTTTATTAAGGCAGCTATTATTTACTTCCCCTGCAGCTGTTCAATGGTTCACATTCCCATGCTGCAATTGCCTGGCACCTGACCTTCACCCAAATAATGTTTGCCAACTATCAGTTGGTGGAACCATTAATTATATAATTTCTCATTCATTTCCCCCTTTGTTCTTTGTTGTTACTGAAAACGTCTATACCTCCCACCTGTACCGTTTTTCGCAAGACAGTCCCGATTTTGACAGCTCAACCGTAGTTCCGAATTGTTACTGAAATGTCCTGACTTTCTCTTTGATCTCCTGCACTGAACAGTCAGAAAAAAGATACAAAGTTTCTAAAACTTATTTGGCTTTTTGGCAGAGCGCCCAGAATACATGGCAGGTGCACTTAGATACATTTATTACAATTTAAGATAAGCAAAGAAACAATTGTAACAATTTAAGATAAGCAGGTCTCTTGGGAAAACTGACTTGCAGCTTAAGGGGCAATTCACCTTCCTACCTGCCAAATTTTTTAAAATGAACATGGTTATTAGGGTGTGTGGCCACAATAATGGGCATGGTCAAAAAAAAAATTGCCACATTCTGGGCGGCACATCTTTTTGTCCCTCTTTCTATTTCCAAAATGTTGGGAGGTATGCATTGTGCAATGCTGTCAGAAGTAGGCGGCAAAGTAATGATTGCAGCAGGTTTAGAAAGCCATAGCATACCAATCAGATATTTGCTTCAAGCAGATGGTCATTAAATGCTTCCTGCTGATTGGTTACTATAGGTTACTAGACCTGGTGCAAATGCTGCAACTATTATTACATTACCCCCCCCCATAAACTCCATAAATATATAAAAGCTTAACCTCTATTGTGACAGGCTATAAGAGAACACTAATATCCTGTGATAATCGAGAATGACAGTAACCCTTGCATTTTACCAGGGCTAGGAGTGAAGAAATGTATCCAAGATGATAAAATAAAGGGTAACTTAACCCCAATCCCATTCTTGCACAATGACAGGAAATGCAATTTAACAAGGCAACAGTTTTAAAGTTGTATTTCCAAATTGAAAGCAGGATTTTTTTCTACAACTCAGTTCCCCCCAGTTCTGCCAATCACTGGCTTCTGTTACATTTTATTCATTCACTGTGCACCCTGCATTTTAGATATTCTGTATATTTTGTAGCTTTGTTGTAACTGTTGTTTCCTCTAATCTCCCATTCTCTCTCCCCCACCTCTCCCGCCCAGTCCCTGCTTTGGCTGCACAAAACTGCAATAGGTGCCAGAGATCCTGTTTCCCAATCCTCCAGACACCTCCAGCTAACTGGCCTCTGACTCTCCCTGCGCATGTTACCGAGCACATGTCATTCGATAAGTCCAACGTTAACCCTATCAGCGCAGCATGAAAACAAATCCCTGCTCCCAAAGCTACCTCCAATTTATTTGGTCCCAGTGGGATTGCAGTGCAGTAATGGAAGATGAGTGGAACGTGGCGGGAAGTGTGTTGGAGGCAGATTTTGGATAAAGACTGTTTCTAATTTGTGTCTGCTAGCCATTGAGCGCTTTAACTTGCTTGCCCGGAAATGGAATTTCAATGATTGTGGGAGCTACACAATGGAATAGGTGCATCACATCCCTAGAATCAGCCAAGAAATACCAGAACACATACAGATGAGCTGCACAACGGCTGCACTCTCATAAACATAATAGCTTGTCTATTCCAAACACCGGTCTGATCTAAATACCCTTTTCTTATGGAAAATTAGATTAGAGGAGGGTTTTCGACGTGACCTCAATTCCTGGGTTCCTTGGCCTTGTTTAGAAATGCTGATTCTCAAATTAGAAACATAGCATCTTTAAGTCGAGGGCTTTTAATCCCCTTTAAATCCATGCCATCCTGTTGTGATTCTCTTTCAGGTGCTAATTAGGGATGGGTGAATTCGATCCATTTCGTTTCGCCAGAAATCCGCCGCCGGAATTAAATTCTAAGGGCGTAAAAAAAATGTTTTGTGGCGAATTTTTTTTTCGACGTGCGTCTTTTTTTTTTTTTTGACGCACGACGCTATACAAGTCTATGGGCGTAATTTTTTGGCGAAACAAGGCATAAAAATTCGCCCATCCCTAGTGCTAATCATTGCGTGTGCATCATTGGCAGTACAGGTATGGGACCTATTATCCAGAATGCTCAGGACATGGGGGCTTTCTGGATCTGTCGGTAATTTGAATCTTCATGCCCTAAGTCTACTAGAAAGCCATGTAAACATTAAATAAACCCAATAGGCTGGTTTTGCTTCCAATAAGGATTTATCATATCTTAGTTTGGATCAAGTACAAGCTACTTGTGGATTATTTGGATAAAATGGAGTCTATGGGAGACGGCCTTTCCGTAATTCAGAGCTTTCTGGATAACGGGTTTCAGGATAACGGATCCTATACCTGTATATATAAGTAGTCACCTAGAGGTCCAGGGTGAGGCTTAACTAAGTTCTGTTGCATGTTGGTGTCAGCTTCTGCCCTGCTATGCGCACTGGGAATTCCATATTTATGGGAGGTTGGATACATACTGGCTTTAGCTATGAATCTGAACATAATGAGCCAACGGGGGAATCAGGGGCCCAGCTGTGGCACATTATGAGTTGACCTTCGATTTTACACCTTTTTGCTGCCCGTAGCTTTTGGTACAAGGAATGAATTTATTTTTATGTTCTGTCTGTAATGGGTAGTCCTGGCTGTCAAAGAGGCAAACAAAACATGCTAAGTAGGCCTAAGTAGTACTGGGCCCCTGGGGATCATTCTTCCTTGTGTTTGCTGTATTATTCTTATTGCACTTTGCAATTGCTTTTATTTTCAGCATCTTATTGAAATTAAAGATCTTATTGATATCACTCTTATGTGCAGCCAAATCCGACAGAAGTTCTTTTTTTGCATGTGCACTAAGGGGGTTACTCTTGCACCTCTGCCTGGGGTAATACAGGTGAACCCGATTATGTCCTCTGAATTTATGTTTTCCTAGATTATTCTCTGTTTATTTTGGGTTCTGAGCTTGTATGATGCATCCATTTTTTCCCCAGGATTTTATATTTGCTGCACTCTGCTCCTTGAAAAACATAAAAGTGGGGTTCTACTATAGTTAAAATGTTCCCTCTAGCCCTGCACCTTAAAGGAGAAGGAATGGTCTTTTTTACTTGGAGGGGGCAAAAGTTAAGCACACCCAAGTGATCACATGTACTTACCTGAAACCCCGGGCCGGTGTACCTATTGGAAGAAAACGTCACCAGTCTGGGGATTCTTCCAGTGAGCACTACGGAGCGATCGGCTTCTTCTTTCAGCAAATTTCCCAAGGCAGATGTTTGCGCAGTAGAACGAAATAGGTGTCTTTCTCGTTAAAGTTCGGCTTTTTGCGCTACTGTGCATGCGCAGCCGCAAGAAAAAATAAGAAGCCAGGAGATGATCGCTCCATGGTGCTCGCTGGAAGAATCCCGGACAGTGCAGTTTTTTCTTAATAGGTACACTGTCCCGGGGTTACAGGTAAGTACATGTGATCACTTGGGGGTGCCTAACTTTTGGCACCCCCAAGTAAAAAGACCTCTCCTTCTGTCAATAAAGCCTAAAGTTGAAAGACAAAAACCCTACACTAACCTGCTTATACAAGATGCCAGCACTGTACATGAGTATTAGTGAATAATAGTCTGGGGTTGGTTTCCCCCTTTCTGCGTTTTGGACAGGCGTGTTACTGGACTATGAAGCTGGAAGCATTTCACTGTAAGTACTACATATTTTATGTGTCACAGCCTAGCACCACACCCAGCAGAATCTGAGTATACAGGTTTCAGATGCTAGTTATTAGTTAAGTGTCAGTATCCCCATAATAATACATGAAAAATGTCATTGCCCTTTCTGCCTGTTCCAGAAAAACACAGGAGGTTAAAATTCTCCTTCTGAGCTGAACCAAAACTAGAGAATATTTTCCTAAACATTAGTTCTTATAGACATTATGTTATGTAAGAAATAACACCCCTCCCCACCCATGGTGTAATGTTGGTGGCCATAGGTCACACAATGACTTTACTCTTTCCCTGCAAGAGGAACCAGTAGCACCATGTTGCTTTCTGGGATCAATAGCGCTACTTGCATTCTTTTTAGCACTGAATGGGTCTGGGTTGGGCTATGTCAGTCCCTGGAATGTTCTGATTCAGCAGATGAGCTATTAAATTACGTTTTCTGCTCACTAAGTAAATCCGGAAAGATCAATATGTTCGTTGGGCTTGGATTGGCTATTGATTAACATTACCCCCTAATTGGTTAATGGAGAAAAGGTTTGTATCCAGTGCATCAGGATTATTAGCTGGATTCACGCTCCGTCTGAAAGATACACAGATGTATGTATGTTTGCCTTAGGGAAGCAATCTGGTCTGTGTACAGATTAATCAGATGGCAGCAATATGACTGGGGAACTAAATATAAAACAGGCCTTATGGCGAATATGAACAATCAGTAGTAATCGGAGGCAAAGTATCCTTATCAGTGCACGGGGCCCCTGCCTAAGGTGAATTACATAGATCAGGTATGTCTAAACTAGGGATGCACCGATTCCAGTTTTTTGGATTCAGCCGAACCCCCGAATCCTTAAAGAAAGATTTGGCCGAATACCGAACTGAAACCGAACCCTAATTTGCACATACAAATCAGCGAGGGGGAGGGAAAAATAGAGCCGCGCACTTTATGCACAGCTAAGAACAATTTTACTTCCTTGTTTTGTGACAAAAAGTCACATGATTTTAAGGATTCGGTTCGGCCAGACACAAGGATTCAGCCGAATCCGAATCCTGCTGAAAATGGCCGAATCCTGGGCAAATACCGAACCGAATACTGGATTCAGTGCATCCCTAGTCTAAACTGCAGCCTTCTATATAGTGTTGAACTTTTTGCGGTCTTTGACATACTGAAGATTGCATTCTGCAATGGCCACTGGATATCCCTGATGTATAGATTGTGGCATAGTGACTGGAAAAACCTACAGGGTAGGTCTGTGTTTCCCAGAATGCTCTATGAGACCCAGCAGATGTGGAGAATAACCAGGGCTGTGTTTATTCAGGCAGAAAAAGCCAAGCACAGGAATTAATAAGACATTAATGAGAATTAATGAGACACACCTGATCAATAGTTCTTTATTTTGTAATAATTTGACCTAATATTGGGTTACCAGATCACTTAAAAACTCAGGGATACATCTAGAACTACAAAGTTGCAGCAATTGCCATTTAATGCAAATGCAATCGGTGCAGTTCCCTGACTTTCTAAGGATCTGGTAACTAGTGTGCAGAATTCGTTGTATATGTTTTGTACCACTGAAACTTTGTGTGCTAAAAACAAAACCCTGCTGTGAAAAAAACACAGACTGTTACCTGCACAAAGTTACCTTGGTTTCTGCTGTGTCTTCTTGAAAACTTCAATTTGAACGAATTCCCGAAATATATAGACAATATCATATATCCTCTGCGCTTTTTGCCCTCAATAGCCCCAGTGGTGCTAGTGAACCAGAGCAAACTCACTCTTTGCCCTACTTTGAAACAGCTCTGCTAGTTCTACTACATCGTCTGTGTTATACAAAGCAGCACTTCCTCCAATTAATTGTGAAAGCGGCTTTTAAATTTGCTACATCGTCTGGAAGACCATGTGAATTATAAGCAACATCCACAGACATAAATTTAACTTAAGGACATAATATTGACCAGTTATGGATTCAGAATGCAGTAACCTTTTATTATGGCTTTTGTTGCTGAGTAAACAAGCCTGAGAGATATATCAGGGGACACTGCTCAGAAAAGCCAAGCATACATGTAAAACTTTTATTTGTTTCCGCTTATTTTCTAAAACACACAAAGACTGTATTGTTTTATCCATTGTTTATATGTATATATTTGCCATTTAATGGCTGTGAGGGTTAAGGGCCTGTTAAGGGCAGCCGAGTGTAAGCAAGAAATAATGCAAATACATTACATAAGGACCTTGTATTACAAAGTTCACATAGAAGTGAATGCACTTTAACTATAATTATCCTTTAATTCTTCAGCCGACAGTCGTTTTCTAGAATTGAGTTTAAATTGCTTTTAGAGTGCTGTCTTTCAGAAGCGGCACAATGTAAGGAGGCAGTTTCTTGTTTGTGGTCTCCTGTATTAGACACTCTGTTCCTCCTTAGCCACGCTCTTGCCACACACAAACCACTTCTCATTGCGGGTGCTGCCACACTGCTGCTTATTACAGATCTCAAAAGCGCAGGAGTAAAATGAGTTCTGGTAATCAGGGCAGTAACCCTATACAGATGCAGAAAAGTATAATTTACTTGCAGAGACCCAGAAGGCTACACTTAAGATGATCCATTTCCTTTCTGGTACCATACTAAAATCTACAGTCCTCCCCTGCATGTTCTGATGAAAACACGTTTGTCTATGTGCCCACCTGGTCTCATGCATGCCACCCTGCCAACATGGCTTCCAGTTTGATATTGAAGCTAGCAATTAGCCTCCTAAATATAACCAATCTTTTTGCTCAAGGAAATGATGATGCATTGCAAGAAAAATAGAAAGTGTGCCTGTTTCCAGGAATTTTTTTGGAAGCCAGTGTGCAAAGTCATGAACGTGTCATCTTGGAGTTCTGACTTAAGAATCCACACACACTGTAGCAGACAGCACCAACAGGAATATCTGTTTAAAAAGCCTTTATTTCGCTTTTGTTAGGCTTAATGATCAGGACAGTTACAATGTTTCAAGCCAAACAATGGCCCTTTATCAATTATCTATTTTAGCTTGATAAAGGGCCATTGTTTGGCTTGAAACGTTGTAACTGTCCTAAGAAAAGCAAAATAAAGGCTTTTTAAACAGATATTCCTGTTGGTGCTGTCTGCTACAGTGTGTGTGTGGATATTCAAAGTCGGTTGGAGTGGACACCAAATGACGTGCACCTAACTACTAAATGGGAGATTTGAGTTCCTGGTGAGTGCTGGCTGAATTGTATTTTTCTGACTTAGGGCTCTTACTGACGAGCGTTTTTACCTGCGCTCCCCTGCGTTCCGTTTTTCTGCGTTCAGCCACAGGGGAGCGTAGGAATAGACGCATTACATTTTTTCCAATGGGGTGTACTCACACAGGTGCGTGTAGGCGCCGAACACAGGTTGAGACGCAACATGCTGCATTTTTCCTGCGTTCGGTGCCTACACCAGCCTGTGTGAGTACAGCCCCATTGGGAAAAATGTAATGCGTCTATTCCTGCGCTCCCCTGCGGCTGAACGCAGAAAAACGGAACGCAGTGGAGCACAGGTAAAAACGTTCGTCAGTAAGAGCCCTAAAGAACCCAACACTTAAATGATTATTGCAGCTGGAGCAGTGTACATTTCTTATTGGATTAGCCAGTACTAGCAAGGAGGAGGCAGTGGAATCTATTGCTGGTAGCTGCAAATACTTTGAGTATATAGCAGGTTGGAAAAGGTGCTTAGTTCTGACTTTCCTGTGGCACTGTATTGAAGGTTACTAGTAGTTGCCTTTTATCAAGAGTAGGGTGGCCCTTTAAGTTCACACAGTCAGTTACAAAACCTTACAGCAACATCATATTATGGCCCCCTTTATGGCCACACTAGGGCAGCGCAGTAGAAGAGGAGCAGCGGGCAAGAGATTCTTGGCCTGCCTTTCTCCGCAGACCAATCTGTTGCTCGCTGTTCCTCTTCTGCTGCGATGCTGCCTGTCCCGGAATTGTCCTGTCTTCGTTAGTATACTTGCGCTTAGGTCAATTTGAAAAGGGCGGGTAAAATCTGGCGAAATGGAAAATTCGCACTGAGCGAAAATGCGCCTGGCGAAAGGTCAAAATTGTCCTCTATGCCTGTTAGGAAATTAGTGTCCCTGCGGAATGGATTTCTGGTGAGTTTTCGCTAGCAACGACCAATTCACCCTTTACTAAATTTTCCCCCATGTGTGCCATATATGTGGCCTCAGCTCAAACAAGCAGTATGGCAGCTCCTATTCGTATGCAAATATTGCAGGGCTCATTTTCTAATATAGGTGCTAGTTTGCAACAAGGCACTGACCAGTCACAACCCATCAGACCTTTGCATTATTTTCTAAAGCTGGCCATACACGTAGAGATCTGCTTTTTTGGCGAGGTTGCCAGACAATCAAATCTCTCCACAATATGCTCACTTTGAGGTGGGAGATATTTGGATGGTCCGATCGTGGGCCCTTGGGCCAAATGATCGGATCACAACCCAGGAAATATAAGGGGTCCAATGGGATTTTTAAACCTGATTGATATCTGTTCGATTTTCGGCCAGATATGGATCTGGAAGCCAGGACAGAGGGCCCCATACACTTCTCAAAAGACTTGGTCTGTCGGCAGCTTATTTCGGCCTGTGTTTGACCAGCTTAATACATAGATCACAATAATGCAGTTGTGCAATTCTGACACCTAAATTGCTAAATGAGTCCCACACATACAAAAATACATTCAGAATCAACCCTTTTTATAAGGTTTACTCCTTTAAACTTCTTTAAGTCTGCTATAATGAGCTCAGCGTGGATTTCAGTGGGGTACAGCAAGAATCCCATGAGGAGCTGTAAGGGCAGCTGTCCAAGGTCCTGATCACAGCCAGGCTTTTAAAAGAGAAAGGTGGAGAGGTAGGTGCTGTAGAAATTGTACATGTCAATTGGCAAATCCAGTAAGTGTGACAGCGACTTGGGGTGTTTAAATTGGTATCCTGTTCATTTATTCTGCTTCTTCCTTGTTGACTGATATAGAAATTGTGGTGACTAAAAAAAGAACCATGATTTTTTTTGTCGCTGTCACTTTAAATAGAACCTATGCATATTAATAGTGGCATTCTGCGTGGGGACCCTTCCAAAAGAATTTCCATATCTCCCTTTAACAAGAGGCAAAATACTCCAAGGAAGGTCAACCGTCAACTAATCTTTTAAGTAACATTTCCCTGCAGGGTGCACTCTGGAAGTGTACTGCAAAGCTTGTATATTTTTTTTAACCTACTACACTATGGGGCACATTTACTTAGCTCGAGTGAAGGATTAGAATAAAAAATACTTTGAATTTCGAAGTATTTTTTTGGCTACTTCGACCATCGAATTGGCTACTTCGACCTTCGACTACGACTTCGAAAAAAATCGTTCGACTATTTGACCATTTCATAGTCTAAGTACTGTCTTTTTAAAAAAAACTTCGACCACCTACTTCGCCACCTAAAACCTACCGCACACCAATGTTAGCCTATGGGGAAGGTCCCCATTGGCTTTCCTAGCTTTTTTTGATTGAAGGAAAATCGTTCGATCGATGGATTAAAATCCTTAGAATCGTTCGAACGATTTTTCCTTCGATCATTCGATCGAAGGAAATGCGGTAAATCCTTCGACTTCGAAGTCGAAGGATTTTACTTCGACGGTCGAATTTCGAGGGTTAATTAACCCTCGATATTCGACCAATAGTAAATGTGCCCCTATATGTGTGCATATATACTGCATATATTGAAATGATAAATATAAGGTTTATATGTAGCTTAATGAAATATTCTCTAAAACCACATAGCATAGGATATGTAAGGGCTCATACTAAATGGTGTTTCACTATCATTGCAGTAGCCAATTGTAACCAATCCACATTTAGCTTTGATCAGTCTAGTAATGATAGATTAATTAAACAAAATGCCCAATTGGATTCTGAGGGACGATGAATGCATGTAGAATATATAAACAGAAAGCAAGGTGTCCCATCCCTTATTCTGTTACCAAATCAGGGTCTGACTGCTCCATATGCAACAAGGTATTATTTGGTGGAAGGAGGTGTATTACCATAGCTGCAACATTGTAGCTGCTACATGCTTTAAAGGAGAAGGAAAGGTTAAAACTAAGTAAGCCTTATCAGAAAGGTCCACCTAAATATACCAGTAAACCCTCAAAGTAATGCTGCTCTGAGTCCTCTGTCAAAAGAAACACCACATTTCTTTCCTGCTATTGTGTACTCATGGGCTTCTGTATCAGACTTCCTGTTTTCAGCTTAAACCTCATTGCCCTGGGCAAGAGCATGCTCAGTTTGCTCCTCTTCCCTTCTCTACTGTAATCTGAGCCCAGAGCAGGGAGAGACTCAGGCAGGAAGTGATGTCACACCACATTAATACTGCAGCTCCTATCCTAAACAAACAGAGAGTTTCTAGAGCTTTTTACTCAGGTATGGTAAAACATTCTACAGAATAAATATAGTGTTTTAGCTTGCACTATTGCAGCTAATCTATTGGCAATAAAATGCCTCTGTAGCTTTCCTTCTCCTTTAAGGTCCCCTTAAAGCATAAACAATCGATTTCAGTGCAATCCGACCAATCCGTCAAATTATCGCGAGGTTAGTGGGAATCAAACGTTTGTGCATCTTACGATCTGTCAGAAAATTGATTGGCCAGGTTAAAGAAAATTTTATCGGTCCCAGTGCAATCTATCTATGTTTGCAGAGCCAAGCAGGCAGCTACCCTCAGTTTTCCTGGCAATATCGCTTGAAATGGCCTTTTTAGTTGATGGACAAATCATACATTAAAAAAAATCGAGATAATCATGGTCTCCCCATACCAAAAAGATCTTTTGAAAATCTATGGCCAGCTTTAGGCTGTGTAGCATACCTTCTTGGCTTTATGCCATCTTGAAAAATGATTGGTCATTGAGTAAAGAATAATATGATGGAAGTCAAGTAGTATGAATCAACTGGGTTGGTTTCAATAATGTAACCATTCCTTTAATCACACAATAATTTATAAAATAAATTCCGTCTGTAAGCGTCTAGTCTAAAAAAAACAACAATCTTACAGAGAAATAAATCTTACAAGAGCAGCAACGTTCCAGAGATTGCTGCCTTTGAGCTTTTTTCACCCAAACAGATTTGTCTTCTGTAGTCAAGTCATAGAATCTATAAGCCTGGAAAAGACTCAGCAAAGACTGTTGGAATCTTTTGGATTGATAAAGATGTTGACACTTTGGGGAGGTAGCTGGCAGTACAATATGAAGTCACTATAGACCAGGATCACCCATACTTTACTAATGCGAGGTCTACTTATAGTGATGATGTCCCATTATGATCTACATCCATAAAAGCATTGTTAGCATTCTGTTCTATGGAAAATATTACTTAATTATTGATTTATGAGAAAATGTGTATATATAAGGGATGTACCCAATGCAAGGCCGAACCCCCGAATCCTTCTCGAAAGATTCGGCCGAATACTGAACCAAATCCTAATTTGCATGTGCAAATTAGGGGTGGGAAGGGGAATTTTTTTTACTTCCTTCATCATATGATTTCCCTCCTGCCCCTAATTTGCATATGCAAATTAGGATTTGGATTCTGTTCTGCTGGGCATCCTGCCTGAATCCCGAACCAAATCCTGGATTCTGTGCATCCCTAGTATAAATGTTATATTTAACAAACAACTATTTGTTACCCTAACATAATAAATATCTGAATGAAAAGCATGAAATAGGAGGGTGATTTAGACAAGCTGTTTGTTGACAATGTCTTGAGATCTTCTGATCACCAACTAAAGGTCTACTGGTAGATCCCTATCTACCTTTTGGACATCCCTGCTATAAATTGTGCTGGGAGATCAATGCTGAAGTGCACTGTGTAGCCAGGAGAATGCAACAGGGCATTGTAGGAAAACCAGTTCATTCAGTGTATACAATATCATACAGTATGTCTTGGTTCCTTCCATGGGATGGTCATGGATGGAAACATTTAGCTCTCTCAATACCACATTTCCTTTCCCGAAGTTTGCCTGCTCTTCACTCATCCTAAATGATACCAATATTAAGGGGGTTATTTATTAAAATCTGAATTTATCAGATTTTTTTAAAATAAAAAAGTCTGACTAAACTAGAATCCATGATTTGACCTTTATTTATTGTTAAAAAAAAGGTATGATTTAATCGGATCAGGGAAAAATTAGATAAAATTGGACGAAAACCCGAATCATGGGATTTTTTTTCCAAATCATTACATTTTTGTTGGGTTTTTCTGGATTTTGCCTGAAAAGTCCAAAATACAGTAGTTGGATTTTTGGCTAATTCCAGCGCAGACCACAGAAACTTCCAAATAGGATAGGGACATCTCCTATGACCTTGACATGCCTGAGATGCCGGATTTTCGGATTTGGCTTTTTGCAGGCTTTTTGAGTTTGAAGCATTCAGACTTTAATAAATAATCCCCTAAAAGTTGAGTCATTAGAGCTCCCATTCTTGGTATTGTTGTTTTGTGTTTAATTTGCTCTAAAAGAAAACTTATCTTTATTCCTATATCTGTTTGTACTTGCAGACCCACAAATGCAGGGCTATTGGTTTGTCAGAAGACCGGAGTTTTATGGTCTTTGCCAGATGGCAGGTTCATTGTATAAAAGCAGAATGTAGACACATAGGTGTGGGATGATTGGGCTTCAGAGTGATATGTAGGTTTTTCCTTGGGGGTCTTCCCAAAAAATGAGGCAGATATCTAATGGGTGACGTTGATACAATATACAAACACATGAGAATCATGGGCTTAGAACATACACAATATAAAACATACAGAGGATGGTTGAAAGTAATATTGCTGCCTTTTGGCTTAGAAAATGTTTCCTTAAATTAAGTTTGTAAAAGGCTCTTAAATGTTCTTTTAGCCTAACATATGGAGTACAGTGCAACTGCTGCTTACTGAGACATTATTTGTAGGTAATGGAAACAATTTAACCTCGTATAGGATGAAACATTGGAGAACTGTGCTTGCTTCTTGTGGCTGAAGGCTGTCGGGAGGTGTTGGATGTTAGCAACATCTGGAGAGCTGCATGTTGCTCATAACTAATTTATTTGCTTTCAGTCCAGGCAGACTGAGCTGGCTGAAATTCCATAAACTTGAATGTATTTCTTCGGGTGCAAGAAATATGTTAGCATGTATCGTCTTATTATTATTTTTTTTGTAACCACTTAGTCATTACATTATTATTTATATATTTATGTTTATATCAATTGTAAGCGAATAATGCATTCTGATATTCCTATTGTCAAGCTTTCTTTTTCTGCTACAAAGGCATTTCAGATGCTTGCTGACTTGCCTATTGAATGAAATAGGGTAAAGGGTATTGACATATGGGACTAATGGTAGAATGGGCGTGGGCAGAACAAGAGCATCAGCAATAGAAGAAAGAAGTTGGAATGACAGACAGACAAAAGTAACTTTTTTGACTCATGGTATATTCAGAGGGAGAATATTTAAGCTAGTCTACTATATCCACTGCTGTGTGTTACGGTGGCCATACAGGGGCAGTTCTAAGCTTTCCCTTCAGTCTAAGTCTTACCTGACAGTGTATGGGGCCCATTAGCTGCGCCTTGACAGCTGATGTCTGGCCAAAAATCAGCCATATATTGATCGAGCAGGATTAAAAGTCGTGTTGGGATAAGGAGGATTGCATCTGCGTATTAACAATGGCCTGCATTTCACAAGTGTAATCCAATCGTTTGCCCATCAGTCCATGATGGCCATTACCCATTTCAAGATGAGCATATCGGAAAGATCCGTTCACTAAAACAAGTGTATATTTCAATGCATGGGCAGCTTTCGGCACAGAGCTTGGCCTGCCAGAGTACTAGAGGATCTCCAAGTGGACCCAGGCCCTATTGGACCCTATACTGGGACAGTTCCAATCAGCCGTTCTTATTTCCACCATAAATGTATATATGTCAGAAGCATATATATCCTACAGTGGTGAAACCAATATGGAGGCACCTGTGGCGTCCACGTGTGTATCGACGTAGTGTTGTCATCTTTCCGTGGTTGGCACCAAATTCAAATAAAAGATGCTAAAGTTCTTGGTTTCAATGCCTAAATATAGGTTCTATTTTCGAGTGTTCCTGGGTGCGCTATATTTCTTGATTGACTGACTCTTGACCCTCCTGCTTTGACTCCTGATTACGACTGACCGCTGCCTTCCCTGATCTTTTGCCTTGGTTAATGTGAATCTGATTATTTCCTGTCAAACCTGTACTCCAGCTTCCTCTTCAGTCCTGACTCCAGCCTTTTAAGCAGCTAGGCCCTAACAATATAACTTTTATTCCATTTTAGTGTCAGGACGGTCCAGTGGCGAATCCAAGATGGAGGTGCCCACTGTGTCCATGTGTGTTTTGGTTTAGTGTTGTCATCTTGCTGCGGTTCTTGGGTTCAATGCCGGAATATAGGTTCTATTGATTGACTGTTTTCTGACTCTTGACCTTCCTGCTTTGACTCCTGATTACAACTGACAGCTGCCTGCCCTGATCTTTTACCTGGATATGACCACAAACTTTTTTAACCCCTTGGATACCGCAAATTGGATTATTTCCTGTCAAGCCTGTACACCAGCTTCCTCCTTGGTTCTGACTCCAATCTTTCAATCAATCTTGCTAGGCCCCGAAATATAACTTTTATTCCAGTTGATGCTGTTTTCTTTTAATTCTTGTACAAGTGGGCTCTTGGAGTCAAATTCTCTGATGGGCTCAGTCTGGCACTAGTTAGGCATGATTTACATGATGGGAGGGGGCTGTAGAGAATGGTTTGAGTTGCAAATCAATACGCATTTGTATAAAATGTATATTAAAGTTATATACTTTAAATACTTTGCCATTGCTTTACCTTTGGATATTGTCTAGCATACTGTAGGTTTGGTTTCTTCAGTTCGGTTGATATTATTTTTTATATCTAACATATAAATCTTATATTGTTGGAGACCTTAGCTTAGCTGTTTTTTTCTGCCATGACTAAATGATTCGGTGGGACCTTACAATGAATAAAGTCCACTAATCCAAAGGGTTATTTTTTTTTGCAGTGATGGTATCTCTATAACATCCTTAAATGTCTTTTTGAGTATGTGCTCCGGAAAGGTACCTTTTATTTCAGCTGTACATATTTAGCCATTTAAACTAGATTTCCCATTTCTTTGCCCCTCCCATTTCCCTCCCTGTCCTGACAAGATTCCCAGTCCCGGCTGATGAAAAGCAGACCCATATTATTATAATGACAGCACCATGTTTGACAGCAGGGATGGTGGGGCCTGGATTTCCTCCAGATTTAATTCATTCCATCCGGCCAAGAGCCAACTTTGCGAATTGATTGGGATATTGTTAAGTTACCGACATTCTCTCTGCTTTCTTCCGCTGAACTTGGAGTTATTGTTGGCCCCCTAGTGGCAAGTGTATTGTGCCCTTGCAAATTGCTCTGTTGGCTGGTCCGATGTGCTTGGTCCTGGTGTCGAATGATACATTGAGCACATTAATGATCCCAACATGTCATAAATACATTTTATTATTTTCTGGGTGGATCTGTGTATTTTCTCTACAGCAGATTTAAAGCCACAAGGCCTGGTTACATATTGTCTTGGGTTTCATTAAATCTTTTAGTATGAACAAGATACGGGTATCAAATCTCCAGTATTTATTGTGCTGTCCTCTTGTATAGTATTACCAGCTGTGAAGTGCCGCAGGCACTGTTGGCACTACATTAACGAATGTGTAATCCAGCACTCACAAGGAGACATTTATTCTGGAATAACGTGTTCCGTTAGTATTGCACCTTTCAACTGTATTACTTGTCAGGGTGAAACTGTGGTTCTGTACCTATCAGCTCCCTTATATTTAATCAGTGCACAAGCCAAGCTCTGCGTCATGTTATAACATATGATTTCTCTTCTGCTTTAGGAAGGGCATTAATGGTGTTTTTGAGGAGCTCTAGTGTTATAGGGTGACCTTTATTCTGTTCCGTTGCAGAGATCCGTAGCCAGCTGGTGGAGCAGTTGAAGTGCCTGGAGCAGCAGTCTGAGTCCCGTCTGGCTCTCCTCCAGGATCTACAGGAATTCTTCCGCAGGAAGGCAGAGATTGAGCTGGAATACTCGCGGAGCCTGGACAAACTGGCGGAGAGATTCTCTTCCAAGGTGCGCAGTGCCCGCGAGCAACATCATTTCAAGTAAGTGGAAGAGATAATTCTGTATTTTTGGACTGGTTGCTATATCATTTTCATACTTCTTGGGTTCCAAATACCCCTCTTTGGTCAAGGTCACATATACAATGTATACAGTGCTGTAACAGTCACCCTGATATACTATAGTTCCAAGAATATTGAGGACATCATAAATGAATTTCCCCTGTCTTTGGTATTGGCCCCTACAGCTACAGTGTCCCTTAGGATTATGGATCACTTGTGGGTGCATTTTAAGAAAGCCAAAAATGGAGCGTTGAAGTGGCCAAAACCACCCCCAATAGACTTTCACTGTTTGTACTAGTGCTCATCATGTGATAGTAACCTGGAAATGCATTAGTACTCTGTACCAGGCAAATCCATAGGGCATGGTTTAAAGAACTTTGGACTAGTGATGGGCGAATGAATTTGGCAGGCACGAATTTGCGTCGAATTTCTGCGTTTCACCACCAGTGAATTAATTTTCCCGGAAAAAGTATGCTGTGACAAAAAAAATCGGAATAGTCACGTGCATAAAATTGTCGAGCGTCAAAATTATTCAGACGCCCTTTACTACAATGAATTTAGACAAAATAGTCGCGCAAATAAAAATTGTCACTTGCATCAAAATTGTTGCGCGTCAAAATTCTTTTTGACGGCCATTGACTTCAGTGCGTTTCACAAATTTTTCGCTGTTTCGCAAATTTTTTGGTAAATTCGCAAATTTTTCAGCAAAGCCAAATGGCACAAATTCACCCATCACTACTTTGGACTACTCAAAAACAAGATGTAAAAGTCAACTCAAAGTGACCCATATGCCGTTATCCCTAGGGGGGCACAGACCATATAACAGTACTCTAAAACTCCTTAAAATCTTATTTAATAACAAGTTGCTATAGTTCCATTACAGCAAATTCTGTACCTGTTATTGCATTACCCCTAAAGTTTTGTTTATTTAGTTTTAATTAACAAAATTCTTGTTACCAGAATCTTGCCTATTATCTTCCAAAAAAAAAGTCCAAATTTAAAGATAATTATGGGGTCAATCATATTCCATTAATCTGTAATGAGTTTTGAATTTATTATCTGGAGTGACAAATTTGATTGAATTAGATCAGGGGTCCCCAACCTTTTTTACTCGTGAGTCACATTTAAATGTAAAAAAGAGTTGGAGAGCAACACAAACATGAAAAAGTCCATGGGGATGTCAAATAAGAGCTGTGATTGGCTGTTTGGTAGCCTAAATATGGACTGGTAGCCTACAGGAGGCTCTGTTTGGCAGTACACCTATTTTTTATGCAACCAAAACTTGCCTCTAAGCCAGGAATTCAAAAATAAGCACCTGCCACTGAGAGCAACACCAAGGGGTTGGTGAGTAACATGTTGCTCGCGAGCTACTGGTTGGGGAACCCTGAATTAGATGAATTCAGAACAAAACCTTCTGAATGAGTCTTATTTAGATCAGTTTTAAGCAATAGGCTAATTGGTCAAAATTCTTACATTCTCCATTGGATCACTGGGACATTTACCCTATAGTTTTTTATTTCCTTTATACATGGTAAGTGATGCATCTTCTAATGCTCTTCCATATCTTCATCTCTCACATACAGACCTTATAACCCGCTTTCCCCTTTACGCCTTGTGCTTTCCAATAAATATGATGGGTTCTTGCTGCTTATAAGCACTCTGTTGCTCAAGGTCATAAACAGCAATTTTTGATCCCTGTGCACCTATTTCTTTTCTGATGAGGCTTCTTATTGCCTGATGAATCATAGAGTCATTTTCTGTGGCCTATATTGGAAAACTTGGATCCTTATAATTAAACTTCTGATTTCCTGTGTTATTCTTATATCCACTGTATATGACTCTCGGAACCTACAGCTGTTAACTCTTTTTATTTTCAGTAGAATTCAGCAATCTGTATTTTCCCTGAAAATAAGGCACAGGGGATTTATACATTTTATCTTTTCACAGGAAGGATCAGCATCTTCTCTCCCCTGTGAATTGCTGGTATTTGGTTCTGACTCAGACGCGACGGGAGAGTAAGGACCACGCCACTCTGAATGATATATTCCTGAATAATGTGATTGTCAGGCTCTCGCACATCAGTGAAGATGTCATGCGCCTCTTCAAAAAGGTGAGGGGGGGACCCAGAAGCAACAGGGATTTCTATAGAAGGTTTAACATATCTTATAGAATAAAAGGAAAATATAGCTGGGGTAACAGTTAGTCTTTATTCTAAGGCTTCAAGCATTTATAGAAGGGAGAGAGTCTCAAGAATAAGATTATCTCATTGGTTGCTGTGGATTACTGCAACTGGGCAAATACCTTTCATTACATATGGGGTATTATATGTGAATCTTTACTGGAAACAATGGATCCTGAAAGTCAGGGAACAGATCAAGATAACTGGGTGGTTCTATAGTGGAGTTAAAATTCCCAGCATCCCCTAGGAGGCTCTCAAGTGCCCTAAAAACTTTCTGAGAATGAAAAACTACATCCAGGAAATAATAAAACACAGCCCAAAATAGCATCTAATGCTCTCGATTCTGCACAATACATTTAGAATAATCTATAAAAAGGCTCCTCATCATTGCTAAATCTGGTTCCTATAAAACTCCCCAGCTCTTAAAAGCTTCTATTTTCCATTTCCTGTAGTATAACGGTAGTTTTCTCCCTTTTTCTATGTACCGTAATATATATTCAGGTGCATATAACATTCCTGCTCAGAATGTAAATGATTGAGGTAGTAGCTTTCCCCCCAGGTTTGCCTGACTATGAACCTAAATTAGCTGGGAGGGTTTGTCTTAGCTTTGACAGTTTTATTTCTATTCTGTGCCCACATCGGTCAGCACAAGCAGCCTTTACTGGGTCTGTCCTAGATATGAGGGATAGGAACGGCCACTGGGATTTCTGGCCATCTTTTCAGCAGTCACTTTTTACCTGTTTGAAATTTCTATTTTGTGTCTGTGGCAGAGCAAAGAGATTGGACAACAGATGCACGAAGAACTGGCAAAGGTCACGAATGAGCTGTATACGGTGAGTCACATGGAGCAAACATAACACAAACAGAGCAAATTAGTAGTAAAAGAGATGGGAAACCATAATGCCAGGGCCAGTGCGAGAGCCCCTCTACACCTGTTTAATTCCCTTTAACTGCTTAGTGCTCTTCTACTGATACACCTTTCCCTGTAGTACCATCTTTATTCTTATGAAGTCCTACTAACTAGCCCCTGTAAGAATGACCACTTAGTATATTTATTTTCAAAGGCTGTTGTACAAGTCTTACGTACAACATCCATGTTATAGAGAATCCAGTGCCCCCAAAGGTGTCCATTCTGTACCTGTCTGCTGCTGAAGGTTTAGCTGGGGTCCCTGATATGTTGATGCCACTGATGTCAGTAGAGTCGTTGTACAATGTAATTATAAGGAGGGCACAGGGGTATTTTATACACAATAACTTGTGTTGGTTAATATATATTTGCTTTCTGTATTTGGCTGGGCAATGCTTCTTGCTTTCGCTATTTGTGAGATTCAGGTCTTTAAGGGGACCTGTCATCCAGGTATAAAAAGATACCAAATGCTATTCCTATTCAAATTAAACACAAAGCCTAAATTGTGTTTTGTTTTGTTTTTTTTAAAAAAAAAACATCCATACTTGTTATAAAAGTATTTAGAAATATCAGCTGTGTTTTGGTTTGAAATCCTGCTTGTTTAATATGAAAAACATTTAAACACAAAATACCAGCTGTCATTCATATATCGCATAGAGGAGGTGCAGGCAATAACTTTGAATTTCTATTCTGCAATTCCAAGATGTCACTGTACTCTCAGACTCCCCCTCCCTCCTCGCCACCTAATTGTGTAGCCAGTGCATGGGTGTCAGGTCCCTCATTCTGGTACATAAACAAAATTTTGGCATTATGCAAAGCTTGCCTTAAAGGAGAAGGAAAGTCGTCTTGCACTTGGGGGTTCCAAATGTTAGGCACCCCCAAGGTATTGTATTTACTTACCTGAAACCTCGGGCTGGTGCTCCTATCAGGATGAAAACGGCCCGGGGTTATACCAGTGAGCACCACGGAGCAATCCTCTTCCGTCTTCCTCTTTCTTCGCGAAAAGTCGAACTCTACTAAAAAGTCGGCTATTTCGTTCAACTGCCCTGGGAAATTTGAATAAAGAAAAAGCCAGAAGAGAAGTTTTCTGTGGTGCTCGCTGGTATAACCCCGGACTGATGCAGTTTTCTGCTGATAGGAGCACCGGCTGGGGTTTCAGGTAAGTAAATACAATCACTTGGGGTGCCTAACATTTAGCACCCCCAAGTGCAAACAGACTTTCCTTTCCTTTAATAACAATGTTCACAAAATATCCCCAGCCTGATGGCTGTGATTGTGTAATGCCAAGTATAGAAAAAAAACAAGATTTACATAATTTATATAGTGTAAGTTAAATTTACTTTGCTTGACTAACCCAATAGAAAAGAAATTGGAATCAATTCATAGGGTGACAGGTCCCCTTTAAATGTGAGAATTTTCAATGTGAAATATACTGCATAGTGAAATAGAAACACTTTGGATAAATTTGCCCACCCTGTCCCAATATGATGTAAAATATACTGCGGCTGAATGTATAATTCTTTTTGTTTTGTATTCTCTAGCTTCTCTGGATGTGTAACTTGCTTAAACTTTCACTGATTGTCCTGCCTAGCCCATCCTTTCATTATCTCCCCTAAAGGCCTTTTATAGTTTGCCTGCCAAGAATTCAGCAAGGATATGGCCTACATAGTGTACTTTGGCATTGTCAGCTGCAAATGAAATACTGAAATACTTCAGGCATAGCATTAGCAGAAATGAGTTCCTCTTAGCCTGTACGGGAAATAGATATTTATTTATACAGGTATAGGATCCATTATCAGGAAACTCGTTATCCAGAAAGCTGAATTACGGGAAGGCCATCTCCCATAAACTCCATTTTAATCAAATAATTAAAATTTTTAAACTTAAAGAACCCTCACCTGGAAAACCCCAGGTCCCGAGCATTCTGGATAATAGGTCGCATACCTGTAGTATACTACTGTGTCTGCATAATATTATACTATGCATGCATAGTATTGCTAAGCACAACTCTGTGTTTTTGTGTTCTTGTGCAGGTGATGAAGACATATCACATGTACCATGCAGAGAGCATCAGTGCAGAGAGCAAACTCAAGGATGCAGAGAAGCAGGAGGAGAAGCAATTTAGCAAAGCGGTGGAGCTCGGCTCCAATGCCCTGCGGCTCGAGGAGAGACCACAGAGACGCAGCTCGGTCAAGAAGATTGAAAAAATGAAGGAGAAGGTGTGTTGCAGACTTGCAGCAATGGAATCAAACCAATATTTATATTAGGAATTGGAATTGTAGCAGCAGCTAGTGGTGTATTTATTATTTTCCATTGGTAACAATGTTGGCCCAAATTTCTGCAATTAGTAGTGTGAACAGTTCCATAAAGATTACTGCAAACACAATTCTGGCAGAGCCCATGTAAGAGCACAGCCATCCTAGGGAACAGGTTTAGGGCATTTTGCTCACTAACCATTGTTTGGTTTACTTTTGCATTTAGAGACAAGCCAAGTACTCGGAAAACAAACTGAAGTGTACAAAAGCCAGAAACGAGTATCTCCTCAACTTGGCTGCTACCAATGGGTGCATCAGCAAATACTACATCCACGATGTGTCTGATCTGATAGATGTGAGCATATTTCTCCCTCTTTCCTGATGCCATTGTGTCACACCCCTGTATTCCTTTTTACTCCCTTTTCTCTTGTTTGATTTAACTGCCTCTCAGGAGTGGGAAACCTCCAGTTTTCTCCTATGTTGTTAATGAAAGTTATTCCATGGCAGTGATCCCCAACCAGTAGCTCGTGAGCAACACATTGTTCTCCGACCTTTTGGATGTTGCTCCCAGTGACCTCAAAGCAGGTGCTTATTTTTGAATTCCAGGCTTGGAGGCAAGTTTTGGTTGTATAAAAACCAGGTGTACTGTTAAACAGTTTCCTGTTGGCTGCCAGCCCACATAAGCGCTATAAATTGCCAAACATATCCCATATTTTGCACCCCTAGGAACATTTTGCATGATTATGTTGCTCTCCAACTTTTTTTGCATTTAAATGTGGCTCACAGATAAAAAAGGTTGGGGACCCTATAGGGGACTGGGAGTTGTAGTTTGAAACATGTGGGAAAACTGCAGGTTGCCCTGCCCCATATATCTTTCCTTGTTGTCTTCCAGTGATTTTATATTTTTTCTTTTTTATCTCGGTACTAAAAGGATACTTGCGGGTTCAGTACAGATGTTTGAAAGAACATACCTATATTACTTTCTCTCGGCTGCTCTGTCCCTGCAGGGGTGAAGCAGATGGCTTCATTTTTCAGCCCTTCAGATGCCTGGTGGAGCCTCATCTTGCTCCTTTTTGCTGCTCTAATTACCTCCTATCTCTGACTGAGTTTTGCTGTCAGAGAAGTCTGGAGCCCAGGTGTCTGATTCCCTTGTGGGGCATGGAGCTGCTTATATACATGTGCCTACATGTGCTGTATGGGCCACTGAGATCAGATGTGACTGCTTATTTTGCATTCATTGCTCATGCAGAGAAAACAATTGACCCTGTCAGTCTGTCCCTGTTCAGCAGCACTCGGTAAATGAAGAAATATTTCATTGGAACTGAGCTGAGCATTGTAGACTGATAATGAAACACATATTTTTTTTTTATACTTTTCCACTTAAGGCAAATCTGACTCCTAATGTTGTTGCTATTTGGTATTTTCACCTGAAAGGCCACTTAGGAACCCAATCTGCTGATTGTATGTGTTAGCAAAGGGCTTTTCAATATCATATAGGTCAGTTTAAAGGAGTTGTTAATCTTTAAATTAACTTTTAGTATGATGCAGAGAGTGATTTTCTGAGATAATTTGCAATTGGTTTTCTTTTTTTTTAAATTAGTAGCACGTAAGGAGAGCACTCACCCGAACTCCAGAGAACAGGCTCCGACCACCAGATTAGGCTGTGCTAACAACGCCGACACGCCTCCGGATAGAGCGTAACAATTTGTATCAATAAAAAAGTCTTGGATCCACGGAGCACCAAGCCAGGTCGAAGATTAATAAATTTTCATTTTATTGAGGATTAAATATTATACATGATAGTAAAACACCAACAGTGCATCAAACGCAGTCCATGCTTAACGCATTTCGTAGCTTCAACGCTACTTCATCAGAAGCATAAACGAACAACTTCCCATAATACCCTTAAATAGTGCAAACCCCTTTAGGCTAATTAGAATCATCAATTGAATTAACTCTTAAAAAGACACCCACAAGTTAAAAACATTCTAGGAAAATGCACTAAATGAAAAATTGTTTTGTTTTTTTTTTGTTTTTTTTTTTTACAAAAATCCACAAAAGGGGTTAAACATGACAAAACGTATCACTACCTCCTACAGTTAGAATAAAAGGGAGGGAGAGAAAGTGCAAATATAAGTACTATAATAAGGCAATATATGATTAGATAAAATATTAATTTAAATAATGCCAAATATTCTAAGGATATATAAATATGCCATTAATAACATTAAATACAAAAGCACGAGAGCTCACACTCCCTATTCAGGCCCCCATAATCCTCAGTGGTTTTCAAATTATATATCCAGAAGGTCTCCAGCCTACTTAATTTGGTTTCATAGTTTCCCCCTCTAACATCTCGCACTGGCTTATCTATGACTTGGAAATTAACCCTTGCATAACCATCATGTTTCTCAACTATATGTTTAGCCACTGCGGATCTAAAATCCTTTCTATCCACCGCCGACAGATGTTCCAAGAAACGGGTGCTTGCCATACAGGTAGTCTTACCCACATATTGGGATTTGCACTCACATGTAATTAAATATATAACTCCCTTAGACATACAGTTGAAATATCTTTTTTATCGTATAATTAGCCCCTGTCACGGAACTTGAAAATATTTTAGATGGTGTCACACTCAAACAGGTTTTACACCTCGTTCTTCCACACTTATATACACCTTTAAATTTAATCCAAGAAGGTTCAGTTTCCCTGGTTTTGGAAGAATATAAGCTTTTAGATATATGCGTGGCTATACTTTTGCCCTTTCTGAAGACAAAACTAGGAGTTTTGTCCAAAGTTTTTCTCAGAACTGGGTCTTGTAATAAGATCCCCCAATGTTTACGCACACTACTCTTAATTGAATTGGCATCCTTGCTGAAAGTGGTGCAAAAACGCACCTTTGTTTCGTCATGTCCTTTTTTGGATTTGGTTTTGGGCTTATAGTGTAGAAGGGTTTCCCTATCTAAACTTACTGCTCTGTCATAGGCATTTTTAATATCTTTAAAAGCGTAGCCCCTCTCTAGGAATCTATCCCAAAGGATCATGGCCTGATCCTGAAAAGCATCCCAGGAGGAACAAATACGTCTAAAACGCATAAATTGTCCCACTGGGATCCCTCTCAGACAAGATGCTGGATGCCCACTGTCGGCATGCAAAAGGGTATTGCGTGTGATTGGTTTTCGGTAAAGATTGGTTTCCACCTTACCATCCTGTATGTAACATCAAGGAAAGGTAATTCAACAGAATTGGTCTCATGGGTAAATTGAATACCCCTCAGGGTGTGGTTACAATAATTAACAAACAGGGCTAGGGATAACTCATCTCCCTCCCAAATCCCTATGCAATCATCGATGTATCTATAGAATTGGACAATATGCCTCTTAAATGGATTATGTTCACTAAAAACAAAAACACGTTCCCACCAGCCCATTACCAAATTAGCATATGTGGGAGAGAAATAGGCACCCATCGCAGCCCCCCTACATTGAAGGAAGAAGCGGCCATCAAACATAAAATAGTTTGAAAATAATAAAAATTTGACTGCCTCTAAGATGAAATCTATTTGTCTCTGCGGGAACATGTTAGTCAACTGCAACCAAAATTGTATTGCGTGGATTCCCACCTCATGCTCAATTGACGAATATAGGGATACTACATACATTGAGAACCATCTGTACTTTGAATCCCAAACCAAACTTGACATTTTATTGAGACACATAGTGGTATCTCTCAAATATGTGGGTAACTGTAACACCAAAGGTAATAATAATTGATCTATATATTTGGATAAACCTTCCAAAAGGGATCCAATACCAGCTACTATTGGACGCCGTTTCACATTTACCAGTGTTTTATGCACCTTAGGAAGGACATGAAAAATTGGTAAAATCGGATTCTCACAAAAGATAAAGTCAAATTCTCTCTGATCTATAACACCATCATCCAGCGCCGACAAAAGTAAAGTTCTTAATTTGGACTGAAAAAACAAAGTAGGATCATTATCCAAAATCTTATAAGTGTCTTTGTCTGACAGTTGTCGCAAAATTTCTGATTCATAGGTAGTAGAATCGAGGACGACTACTTCCCCCCCTTTATCGGCATTTTTCACAATTAAATCTTTATTCTTACCCAAATTCTTTAAAGCTTTTTGTTCACCAGGGCTCAAATTGTTACCTTGCCTATATCGATTTTTCACAGAATTTTTATTTTTCCAGTCCAAAGCTTCAATATCTCTTTGTACCAATTTATAAAACATTTCAATATGGTAACTTTTGGATTGCATTGGATAAAAATTCGAACCCTTTTTTAAAACTGTATGTCTTACTGGCAAATCAACACTGTCACTCAGAAAATTCTCCTGTTTCAAATCATCAAGGGTTTGTAACGTTACAAAATCCCTAAAATCAAAATCATTTGAAACAACAGAAACACTTTCTATTTCCTTATTCACATCTAAGCCCCCCAAATCCTCTATATCAATTGAAGTTGCATCTACACCAGTCTCATTAGGGCTCTGAGTTAATACATCAGCCTTATTATCATTAATGAGAGAAAAGTGCCTTTTAAGGGTTAGAGTTCTAATAAATTTGTTAAGGTCCAAAATAGTAGAAAAAGAGTCACAGTGTATCCTTGGAACAAAATTCAGCCCTCGGGCCAATAGGGACCGTTCATCATCCGATAGAGTATACGAGGACAAATTAATAACATTATCAGTTTTAGGAATAGAGAGTGTTACCGTTTCATCGCCAGTTCCTCGATTACCCAGATCAACAGAAATAGACCCAATAGATAGATTTTGAGTTACCACCGTGTCCTCCGGTTGTAACCCTTGGATCTCGTTGTGCGGTATCCCGATGGTTCTCCTCGGGATACCGCACAACGAGGGGTTCTCCCTGAGTATGGCCACCTTTAGCCATTGTTTCCAGTTGAACTTCAAATCATTCTTATTCATAGCTTGGACCAAAGAGCCCTGCAATGGGAAAGCCAGGGCATTTTTCTCAAATAAACATGCTGCTTTCTAGAAAGGCTTGTGAAAGGCAGATGACGTTTATTTTTCAGGGGGTTGGTTGGGAAATAGCTTGCAGTGTGTTTGTTAATTACACATTGCATATGCCATGTTGAAAGCATTACATCAGGCGGTTGGTCTGTTTATGCCAGAGATGTTGATCAGCTGAAGCAGACTCGCTCTCAGTTATATTGATGTGAGAGACGAATGGGCAGGATGCCAGGAATGCATGTGATGTATGAAGGAAATGAAAAGTCATTTGACCAGCTCATTGTTCTTTTTTTCCATTCTAGATAACAATACATGCATCAGTAATTCCTGGTGAGCACAGTGGCTTTCTCTTTGCCGACTTGTTTGGAACTAATAGATGGGGATGGGGGGAAGGTGATTGGATGGGGGAATGTGTGTGTTGAATGGAAAATAAGTAAGAGGTTGAGTTAAAGTTAGGGACTACTATAAATTATACACTCTTAATGCATAGAGGTGCACTGTCATCAAAGTAAACCTTTAAGTGCCTATAATTTTACTAAAATTATTACAGGAACATTTGCGTGCAGAGCAAAGCAGCTTGAGGTGTGGCTGTGTTAGGCTATGATAGGGGAATCAACTGGGGTGGCACATTTTCTCCCCACAATGGCTTTCTCTCCAGTTTGGTGGTCGGTAGCTCAGTTTTCCTATTGTTATAGTTGCCATCAGTGTTGGACTGGGATGCCAGGGGCCCACCAGAAAACCTTAGCCCGTCGGCCCACTTTCCAAACTATTATTACTTCGCTTCTTACTCAACCTCTATGTTTTTCTAGTCTTTTATCTCTTCATACTATACCCTGTTCTTCCATTATTTAGCCTCTTAAAGAAATAGGGAATGACCATGAAATAGGCCAAATGGTTAGAAACAAGAGGGCCCACTAACACCCGGGCCCACCGGGAGATTCCTGGTGGACCAGTCCGACACTGATGCCATTTCAGAATGGCTGGCTTGCCCAACTCCACTTAAAAATTATCCTTTAGATGAGTAGTAAGCTCCTGATCCCCCTGTCTGGGCCCGGGTAGTGTAGCGTACATTCACAGGGCATCATAGATTGTGTGTGGGTTTTGCATGGGACCAGAACAACAGAAATCTCTCCATTTACTTGTGTGGTGAATTCCTACATGCACTAGTGCACTTTCTCAGTGGACAAGTGATTATACTCAAGCTTACAGGTGATTATCATAAAAGTGAATGTGAAAATGTTGCCTCCCCCCATTGAGCTACATATCACTGGGCAACAGAATACTTGCAGTTCCATAGACTATTTCCCTCAGTCTTCACTCTTCTGCCAGCTCAGCTTGGCTATCTGGCTGCCTCTGCTTAAACCCTTCCTATTTATAAGCACTTGCACAAGCAACATAAATAGAGACTGGTAGTAAGAGCGCTGGTAGTAGGAGGCAAAGAAGGAATAGAAATGAGCAGATTGTAGAAAGGACAACTGCCAGTCAAGCTGAGCCAGAGCGAAACCTGCAGAGAGCATTTGAGATTTACAGGTACAAATCTTCTATATTAAATAAATAGTTGTGTATTGCAGATGTATATATTTGAATTCCACAGAGCTGCACAAAAGGGATTAAAAAAATAAAAGAAAACTGCTTGTAGTGTGATTACAAAGACATGTTAAAAGGGACCTGTCACCCCAAAAAATTATTCATAATCCTATTTTATCACACCAGTCAAGCAAAATGAACTTTAATTACACTGTATAAATTATTTGAATTGTTTCCTTCAGTCTGGGAATTCAAAATTACAGCAAGCAGACAGGAGCCATTTTGTGGACACTGTTATTAAAACAAGTCTTGCATCATCTCAGAATCTTTTTTGTGCACCAGAATAGGGGACCCGATGTCCATCCCCATGCCCTGGCTACACAATTAAACGGTGAAAAGAACCAGAGAACGTGTGGAGAGCAACAATTTCTAGGAAGTGCTGAATGGAAAGTGAAAGTAATTGTCTGCCCCGCCTCTATGCCCATGGCATAGAGGAGGGGCAGACAATATTTGATTGACAGCTGAGATGTTTAAATGAGTTTACAACCGATATGAATGCTTTAATAAAAAATAGAAATTGGGTTTCATGTTTAATTTGAAAAGGACTTTTATTATACAGCTTTTTGTTTCTGGGTGACAGGTCCACTTTAATATGTAGGAGGCCTTACTTGTTGGAGCTTTTTTATACAACCAAAACTTGCCTCCAAGCCAGGAATTCAAAAATAAGCACCTGCTTTGAGGCCACTGGGAGCAACATCCAAGGGGGTTGGAGATCAACATGTTGCTTGTGAGCTACTGGTTGAAGATCACTGGCATAGAGTTTATGGTGGCCTGGAAAGTGCTTACACTGATGCACTGACAGAGCATTTGGACTTTCAGATATTCCATAGTTTCCATTCCAAGCTCTTCCATGTGTTCATTATTGCGTAATGGAGTATGGGTATTAACATGAAGAATTACTCTTAGCATATGTATCTATGGTTCATAAGTCATCTCGTCATGTTTTACTAACTCTGTATACTGTAATATTTATTTTTATTACTGATAGTGGAAAGTGAAGGACCCTATGACTCTTCTCCTTTTCCTCCATGCAGTGCTCTGACCTTGGCTTCCATGCAAGCCTTGCCCGCACCTTTCGCACATACCTCTCTGCTGAGTATAACCTGGAGACCTCGCGGCACGAAGGCCTCGACATCATCGAGAATGCCGTGGATAATCTCGACGCCCGCAGTGATAAGCACAAAATCATGGACTTGTACAACCAGGTCTTTTGCCCCCCACTCAAATTTGACTATCAGCCTCATATGGGAGACGAGGTATGTTTAACATCTGACTTGGCATTTCTCATATTTAGTGCAACCCTAAAAAGAAGAGCACTGTGCTAGAAAGTGTCTTACCTAAAGCTTTTAAAGCAGTAGGATGTAAGGCTGAAGAAGACTTGTCCACAGAGTTTCGCTTTTCTCAAGTAAATCCTACATAACTTCAGCAACAATCAGAAAGTTATTTGTTGAAAGCTCCTGCTATAGTGTATACTGTGATTCTGAAATCATTATGACAGCATATTGGGTTATAATCTTTACTTTTTCATGCATCTTGGTATAGAGAATGACTTTGCTGTAGCCAACAAAAAGTAGTTAAATCTTGGTTTCAAAGTATGTGTTAACCACCAAGTGGTTCTTTCTTCATATTTAGTTCCAAGGCAGAGTTTTAGGAATTGTTATGGTGTCTCAGGAATCCCAAGGTTATCATTAGTACTATATCAATAATCCACCATACCTAAAAACATCTTACTTTGTTGAACCTGGGGCCCAAAGGTCCACTTGTTCCTCTGTATAATGGCTACTGATATCCTTGTTGGGTCTTCCACTCCAGGTTTTCCAGGTGAGTGCCCAGCAGCCAGTACAGATGGAGCTCCTCATGCGATACCACCAGCTACAGTCTCGTCTCACCACCCTGAAGATAGAAAATGAAGAAGTGAGTCTGGTTCCTTCTATTTGTCAACTTCTGTAACTAATTTGTGTCTCTAGGTGCTATTTAGAGTGGACCTTTCTTAGGAGTTAATTTGTATTGATTCTGACTTCTTCCTAAAAGTTTTTACTCTCCACAAAGATCAGTTTATTGCTTGTCTTGGTAGGTGCGGAAGACTTTGGATGCCACCATGCAGACCCTGCAGGACATGCTGACGGTGGAGGACTTTGATGTGTCAGATGCCTTTCATCACAGCCGCTCTACAGAATCCATCAAATCGGCTGCCTCTGAGACCTATATGAGTAAACTCAACATCTCCAAGAGGAGGGCCAACCAGCAAGAGACTGAGAGCTTTTACTTTTCTGTGAGGAAACTTTTGCACTTACAAATGATATATTGCAGTCAGGTTATGAATATTACAGCCAGGTGTTACACATTGCATCCGATTGGTAGAGATCAGAAATTAAATACTGAGGGTAAAGATATAGGTATCTTTGTCTATTGACCTGGACAGTTTATTTTGTTTGGCTTAGATGCTGCGCATAACTATTCAGTTCAATATAAAAATAGGCCTGGTGGTGTGCTCTCCACTTATTATACTCTAAGGGCTCTTACAGATGATCGTTTTAACCTGCGCTCCAGTTTCATGCGTTCAGCTGCAGGGGAGCGCAGGAGTAGACGCACTGAATTCTTTTCAATGGGGCTGTACTCACACAGTCGCATGTAAGCGCCGAACACAGGAAAAATGCAACATGCTTCGTCTCAACCTGCGTCCGGCACTTACATGCGTCTGTGTGAGTTCAGCCCCATTGAAAAGAATTCAGTGCGTCTACTCCTGCGCTCCCCTGCAGCTGAACGCATGAAACCGGAACGCAGGGGAGCGCAGGTAAAAACGCTCACCTGTAAGAGCCCTAATGGTGAAATTAAATATGTTTGGTTAGAGCAAAAAAAGTTTGCAAGCACCTTTGCGAACGTTAGTGACCATGTTTGCTTCATTTGTGACAGATTAAAGACCTCAACGACTATGACTTTCCTTCTGCTTTAATAAAACTCCAGAGCATGTGTTAAAGGTTCGCAATGGGCAATTAAGATTCGCAATGCAATAAAAGCCTAGCGAAGAAAATTACATGGCAACAGGCACATTTTTATTCACAAAGTTTTGCTCTTTGCAAATTTTATTACATTTCCTCCAAAGAGTTTTAGAATGTAAGGCACAGGAAATGTAACATCTTTTGCTTAGGCCACAAACATAAGGACTTGTTAATCCAAGGGACGCATTGAATCCAGGATTCAGGAATTTGGCCAGAGTTCGGTAATTTTTAGCAGGATTCAGATTCAGCTGAATCCAAGGGGCAGATTTATTAAGGGTCGAATTGAAAATTCAAATTTGAATTTTCTAATTTTTTTTATGGTCAAAAAGATCAAATTCGACTAGGGAGTTATCCAAATTCGATTTGAGTTTTTAAAAAAAAATTTATTTGATTTTCGAGATTTATCATACTCTGGCCCTTTAAGAATACAAATTTGACTATTCGCCACTTAAAACCTGCTGAGGTGCTGCTTAAGTCAAAGGGAGAGGTCAGGGATCATTTTGATGTTTGCAGCCTTCTTGACATTCAAGTTTTTTTCGGAGAAATCAAATTTGATCGAATTCGTTAAAGTATATATATAAGTATATTTTCCATTAGTTTGATGTTGTAATCATGTATTTGAAATCATTACATTTTGGCATGGATACCATGTATTATATAGAAAATCATCTTGTCTTTATATGACAGTTGGAAGATCTGAATTAAAGGGGTTGTTCACCTTTGAGTTAACTTTTAGGGGCAGATTTATCAAGGGTCGAATATCGAAGTGGAAAATACTTCAAAATTCGAACTTTTTGTACTTCGAAAATTCACTCGAACCTTAGTAAATCTGCCCCTAAATATGATGTAGAGAGTGATATTCTGAGACACTTTGGAATTGATTTTTATTATTTGTGGGTTTTGAGTTATTTCGTTTTTTAATTCAGCAGCTCTCCAGTTTGCTGTTTCAGAAATCTGGTTGCTAGGGCCCAAATTACCCTAGCAACCATAGAATGATTTGAATAAGAGACTGGAATATGAATAGGAGAGGGCCCAATAAGAAAGATTTGTAATAAAAGGTAGCAATAACAATACATTTGTAGACTTACAGAGCATTTGTTTTTAGATGGGGTAAGTGGGGAAAGCTAGAAGAAGGCAAATAATTAAAAAAAACTGTTAAAAATAAATAATGACCAATTGAAAAGTTGCTTAGCATTACCCCTCCTATAACAGACTAAAAGTTAGTTTATGCAAAGGGGAAGATAACTTTCTCTGAGCGCAAAATAGCCTTGTGACCTACAAATGTGAATGATCAGCAACTCTGCAATAGAAATGTATCCATTGATGCAGAATAACATAGAGAACATTGATCTCACTTAACTGCCCCTATCCGTTCTATAAATCCCGTTTGCCTGACTTGTCATTTCATGCATCACTCACCCATCGCGTCTCTTCTCACCTCTAGAAGTTTAAAGAGTACTTGAATGGAAGTAACCTCATCACAAAGCTTCAGGCCAAACACGACCTTCTGAAACAGACTCTAGGAGAAGGTGAGAGACTCAATAGCAAATGCACATTTTCTGGCTCTGGACTGCCTGGACAGGGTTATAATGTTTGATAGTGTACAAATGGTGCTAGAATATATTGATCCTTGGGAAGATGTATTAGCCTCGTGGTCGTACTTTTTAATGGCCTGTATGATTTTAACACCTGTAATTATTGATAAATGTACATCTGCTTTCATTCCAGGAGAACGAGCAGACTATGGAACCACTAGGTAAGCCTGTTATCAAGTGTTACTTTCTAGAACCTGGGAAGCAGATCTGAACACATGTAATGCTTTATCACTGCTACAAGTCTGTTATACTTTCTGACCATTTACCTGATACATTACTGGTTACTTATTGTTAGTTACTGGTTAGAAGTTGGTTACGCCTTGGAAGTGGTAAGAAATCCTAGACACTAAAGTGTGTGTTACACATGTGTCATTTTTGCCCACCGACACCTGGCCCATTAAAGGGGTTGTTCACCTTTAAATTAACTTTTAGTATGATGTAGAGCAGGGACCCCCAACCTTTTTTTTACCCGTGAGCCACATTCAAATGTAAAAAGAGTTGGGGAGCAACACAAGCATGAACAAGTCCCGTGGGGTGCCAAATAAGGGCTGCGATTGGTTATTTAGTATCCCCTATGTGGACTGGCAGCCTATAGAAGGCTCTGCTTGGCACTATACTTCGTTTTTATGCAATTAAAACTTGCCTCCAAGCCTGGAATTAAAAAATAAGCACCAGCTTTGAGGACACAGAGAGCAACATCCAAGGGGTTGGAGAGCAACATGTTACTCACGAGCTACTGGTTGGGGATCACTGATGTAGAGAGTGATATTCTGAAACAATTTTCAACTGGTTTTCATTATTTATGGTTTTTGAGTTATTTAACAGCTCTGCAGTTTGAAATGCATTGATTTGAATAAGAGACTAGAAAATGAATGAGAGGCCTGAACAGAAAGATTAGTAATAAAAAGTAACAATGACAATACATTTTCTAGCCTTACAGAACATTTGTTTTGTTTAGATGGGGTCAGTGACCCCCTATTTGAAAGCTGGCAAGAGTCAGAAGAAGAAGGCAAATACATCACAAAAACAATTTAAAAAATTAAGACCAAAGTTGCTTAGAATTAGTCATTCTAAATATTACCCTAAAGATAGTGATGAGCACATTTATTTAGCAGGCATGGATTCGTGGCGAAATTTTTTTTGCAAAAACTGTGGCAAAATTTTGCAGCGGCAAAATTTGATGCGACAATAAATTTGCAGCGACAAAATTGTTGCAGAGACAAAAAAGTTGTCATAAGAAAAAGCATTGACTTTTCGCTATTTCATGAGTTTTTTTCGAGATTTTTTTAGCGAAGAGAAATGGGACAGATTCACTCATCACTACTTAAAGGTGATCCAACCCTTTACGTAGGCCATACGTATGGTATTAAGTCCTGGTTCGTATTTAGAATGCAGAACTGAAAGCTGCTGACATTTCCATATGTTGTCTCTGATGTATTTGATACGTTGTTCCCTTTCCACCAGGCCCCCATTACTTCCCCCTAAACCCCAGAAAATGAGGAAACCCCGGCCTCGGTCATCCTATAGCCTTAAGCTCTTTCATGGAGACATGGAGCTGTTCATTAAGGTACCAGCAGAAGGTGCTGTGTGAGGACTGAGTCTGCTCTGCTGCCTCTGACTTTCTATGCACCGCTCCCTTCTCACTGCTGGCCCTGTGTGTTGAGCTCAGTCTTTATGTATCTTCTTCTGTCCTGTGGATTCTCCTCTACGCGCCTGTGTGTCAGCTAGTGGCACCCCCCAGTAGTGGCCAGAGATAAAAAAAAGAGAGGGACACTGGAAAAATAAATATTTGGAGCAGGCTTAAAGGAAGTCTCATGAAAAATATTCCCAGTAAATATATTTGTCCATATTTCATGTCATCCATATTGGTGCTGTACAATTAGGGTGCCACCTGTCCGGTTTTGACCAGAACAGCCGGTATATTGAAGGGCAGCCGGTGTCAAAACTGCCTGCCTGGCTTTCCAAATTAGAAAAAACTGGCAGGATTCCCTATAATTGATACGATGATTGTTCAATCACAAACCTCATAGTCCCGCCCCCAACATCACTGCCCACCCACAAATTGTCACGACTCCGCCCCCTGCCCGGTCTCCCCCAGGCAGTGGCGGGCCAAGCCTGCAGGGCACCCTAGGCAACCCGGCCGGCTATTTCTCCCCCTTCTCAAGCACATGCATGCGTGCATACGCGCAGACGCGGAGGCGCATGCGCACACAAAGTATATCATAGAGGCTGCCGGCGAGCCAGAGGACATGTGCGCGTGCGTATGCAAGGAAGAGCGCAGCCGCACACACTAAAGAGACCAGAGGCGCTGCCGGAGAAGAAAGACACAAGGGTCGGAGGCTGAGCTAGGGAAAAGCGGCAGAAGAGGTACCTGCCTGGCGCCCCTCCCTTTTGCGCCCTAGGCAGCTGCCTCTTCTGCCTACCCCTAGTTCCGGCCCTGCCCCCAGGCTAAAAGCTAGCAACCCTATGTACAATAGATATGCTATAAATATTCAATGGTTTTTTTTTACAGTGAGGGCTTTGAAGATGTGGAATTCTCTCCCTAAATCAGTTGTACAGGCAGATACATTAAATGGCTTTAAAAAGGGGTTGGATGACTTTTTAGCAAGTGAGGGAATACCGTAGTGATGTGCGGGTTGAGCTGGAACTGTGTCCTGAAGATTTTGTGCAGGAGTTGGCCCGAACCCACCCGACCCACACATCACTAGCATACAGGGTTATGGAAGAAAGCTCTTCAGGACCGACATCAGAAATCACAGGGCCCCATACGACAAAATTTCCTGGGCTGAGCCCACCGCAAGCCCCACTTACAGGTCCGCCTTCCCCACCCCATAGGTCCACCCCCCACCACACAGTAAAAAAAAATATTGGTGGCTAGGGTTCCCACATGTTAATAAAAGATAAAAAGATATTGGTGGTCTGGGCCCCCCATAAAAATACATTTGTGTCCAGGACCCCCCCATTAAAAAATATTGGTGGCTAGGACCCCACATGAGAAAAAAAATTGGTGGCCAGCCCCCCCCCCCACATTATAAGAAAATTGGTGGCCAGGGCCCCTTAAACATCCAATGCCTTCCCGAAGTCAGCAGCTCTCAGAAAGATGGGTGGCCAGACTAATCAAGTAAGTGTGGCGTGGCCGGGCCCCCTTACCCTCGGGCCCCCTACAACTCTCCCCCCTGTCCCCCCCTGATGGTGACCCTGTAGCTCATAGCTCAAGTTGATCCAGGGACTTTTCCGATTGCAATCTTGGAGTCAAGAAGGAATTTTTTCCCCCTCTGAGGCAAATTGGAGAGGCTTCAAACCAGGACCTGAACTAGTGGTAGGCAGTAGAGGCACCTGCCTAGGGCACAACAAAGGTTGGAGGTGCTGGGCAGGTAACTTTTGAAGACTTCTGCCTAGCCCTAGTCTGGGTTCGCTTGCTGCCTGTGCTCCACCCTCCCTTCTCAACGCGGCGGGGGGAGTTGCTTGCCCCACCCTGCTTCAAACAGGGGTTTTTTTGTTAGCAGTTAGGCAGGTTATATATAAACCTAAAAGGTTGAGCTTCATGGACATGTGTCTGTTTTCAACCTTACTTACTATGTATAAAACGATCAGTAATTGTATGCAAGGCTTGGGACTAATTAACACATACAACAGCCCTCTCCTAACAAAGTTTTGACATCCTCCTTTTGCCTAGTTGTACTCTCCCCGAGTCTGGCACAACATTTTCCTTGTGCTTAATTATGGATTGTTCACTTCTGTGCCCCAAGCCCTGAGCTATCGTTTGTACACCAGGGTTCTCATAAACGGCCTCAATGCTTTCAGTATATTTTAGATGATTTGCACCAGGCAAAGTTATGCTGGGATGTAAGGGTAACAGCACTATGACTGACTTAGGACAGCGCAGGGAACATTAGTACCTAGATATATGCCTTTAAATGATTCATTATATTCTAAAATCCTAGAGACTTCTCTTAAAGTGGATCTGTCACAAAAATCTGTATAATAAAAGTCCTTTTCAAATTAAACATGAAATCCAATTTCTGTTTTTTATTAAAGCATTCATAGCTGTTGTAAGATCATTTAAAAATCTCAGCTGTCAATCAAATATTGCCTGCCCCTCCTCTATGCCTTAGGCAGACAATTACTTTCACTTTCCATTCAGTACTTCCTAGATGTCACTGCTCTCCCCACATTCCCCCGTTAATTGTGTAACCAGGGCATGGGGATGGACATTAGGTCCCCCATTCTGGTGCACAAACAAGATTCTGAGATGATACAAGGCTTGTCTTAATAACAGTGTCCACAAAATGGCTCCTGCCTGCTTGTTATAATTATGAATTCCCAGACTGAAGGAAACAAGATTCAAATAATTTATATAGAGTAATTAAAGTTAATTTTGCTTGACTAATGTGATAAAATAGGATTTTGAATATTTTTTTTGGGTGACGGGTCCCCTTTAAATATCTCTGAGCTCTCCAGATTTTTTACAGATCTATCATGTGCCTATTGTATGCAAATATTTTTTTACCACATTGAAATGTGTGTCCAATTAAATGCTGTTTAAATGGGTTGCTCACCTTCCAGCACTTTTTTCAGTTCAGCTGTTTTTATCAGAAATAAAGACTTTTCTTCAATTTACTATTACTGGCAACCTTTTTTATTTTATTTATTTAAAGTTTAAATTTTCATTTTCTTGTGTCTTTCCAATGGGGGGGGGTATAACTGTTCTACATTGATACATTAGTTAGTGCATTTGTTATCTTTGCCCAGAATCCCGGAGTTTCATTAAAGGCAGCTGTTAGAATTGATACAATAGTTGCTGATATTCGACAGATGCTGCTGAGAAATGTATCAACTAATGTAGTAAATTGAATCTGAGCCTGGATTATTGAGCTGCCAGACTAAAACACCAGAGGCAGGAAGATTAAACTTTAAACTTCAATTTGGGAAAAAAGGTAAAAGTTAAAAAAATGGATGCAACCCAAAAAAAAGACTTTCCGGCGAAAAATATGAACTGAAAAGCATTTAAAAGGTGAACAACCCCTTTAAATAAAGTAAATTCTCAGTTTAGTGTCTGTGTATATTTATTTTATGCCTAATTACATATAGCTTTCCCAGTGACATCTGCTGGGAGCTGAAGAGTTCTAAATCTAGGCAGGCTGTATGAGTCAGCTCTCACTTATTGTCACCTCCCTTCAGGTAAACCACTGACTTTACCCTGTACATTGTCAGCAGTAATCTTGTTGTTTATTTTACCAAGGCTTGCTAGCATTTACAGGGTAAAGTCAATAGTTATGTTGAAGGCAAGTTAACTCATACAGTGGCCTATATTTGGCCCCTGCTCATATTGTACACTACCTACCTGTCATGGAGGCACCAATATGCAAGCATTTATTAAATAAACACACAGATACTAAAGATTATCATTAGATACAATTAATGATTAAATGGTGATGGAAATTATTATTTACAACCCAATCAGCACCTCACTGATTCCCTCTAAAATTGTCTTGATGGTAAGAACACCGGGGCTGATTGATTAGTTGCTTCGTTTGAGATTTCGTCAATCTCCAAAATTAAGTTTCTCTTAAATTAAAATTCTATTTTGCTAGTGCCATTTTGAATCCACCCCTTCCTAACCCCGAGTTTATGAGTATTTTGAATTTTCCTTTTTTTTTTTTTTTAATGGGAGCATTTCTAAATACAAATAAAAGCAACATCATGTCTCTTCTAGGATATGACCATATATAGATTTATTGTTTCATTCCATAGTGTAGCCTTTGCAAGTATGACAGTTCTTCTGTACTGGGGCAGCATAAACACATTTTATGTTCTGCTGGTTCTTTCTTACCCGATGGATCTCTGCTGGTGGGGCAACACCCGCCCCAGATTTCTCCTGTCTATTTCTGTGTCTTAGAGCTTTTCTCTGACTCTCGCTTCCTTTCTTATCTATGTCTCTGCGCTGCTGCTGCTGTGTGTTTGTGTATGTTGGTTTCATCAGAGGAAGAAGGAATGCCCGGAGCAGAATGCAGGTACTATAACAATTCATAGGGCCACTAGCTTACTTTATGGTGGTCCACATAACCATTGTTTGGTCACAATACTCAAATCCAGTTAGATTGGTTCACCATTAAATGAAGCAGTTGAAGTTTTGTAGAAGGCCTTCAACCAGAAAGGCTTCCGATCTTGTTGAATAACTCCGAAGACCCCATATAGCCCCCTAGTTCCCACCATTCACCTTCCATGACATATACAAAGGTAGTAAAACGCCAAACTGTGCTTTACAAAAGTTATATTCCAAAGTTTAACCCCCACTGGCCCTATCAAACAGAGCAGTTTTCCCAATGGTTTAAACCTGTTTTAGGGTTCGCTTAAGCACATATTCACTTGAACATAGAATTTGCATACACATGTGGGTATTCACCATTGGCAGCTGAGAGTTATTATTATCCATGTTGTATTTCTGCTAGGACTCTGGGCAGGCAATTCCTTTGGTGGTGGAGAGCTGCATTCGGTACATCAACTTATATGGTGAGTTCTGCATTTTAGATCTCCTGCTCTATGAAATATACTATAAGGCGAACCCCCCAACGTCTGTGTTTGATGTGTTTCCAGTCTTATAAGTTAAAAAGATTGTTGTGCGTCTGCTTCTGACAAGTAGGCTGAGATGTAACAATAGAGGAAACTTACCCTGTCACTGCTGGGAGAGCATGGAGGTGTTGGCAAGAATATAGAGGGCCACTGATACCTTGACATCTGCAGCTCTAAAATATCTGTGCATATAAGGTCATCTTGCTGTAGTTTTGGGGGCACAAATCAGTGTTTTGGGGCTCAGTAACTTTAGCAGTGTTGACAGAGCACACTGTCAGTGTCTAGACAATATTTATAATCAGATTCAAGTTGATGAAATGATAAGGGTCATTCCTGAGATAAAAATGTTTAAATATTAAACTTTCCCAGCCTACTGCTGTTGCAGATAACTCCGTTGTGCCGTTTGCAGCTGGATATTCCAGATTTCTTACAAACTTACTAAGCATGATTTATAAGAATATATTTTTAATTGGTCGTTCATGGCTTTTGAGCATTATATGCTAATTATTTGAGCTCTAGAAGAATACCCATAATGTTGATAAAGTAAGTCTTTAAAATAAGTGAAAATTGACGAGAGTGCTATTCTTATCAACTTTAAATGTACATTCATTATTGTTTTTTTTATTATTCCAAGTTAATAGGGATAAATGTAATGTTAATATGAACGAATACCTGTGTGTGCCATACTCTGCCTGCCCTATGCTTCACGTGTGTGCCCTATTGTGCTTGCCCTACACTACCTGTGGGATGTAAGCCTGGTAGGGTTTGTTAGCATTTGGAAATTGTTGTTAGGTGCCCCTAAGGAGTTTTATCATGTGCTGGGGTGGGGGGGGGGGTTGCTGTGTTATCAACAGGGGAGGATGCTGCATATGGATTTAAGGTATGTTTATGGTATATTTAAGGGTATGACTTCATCTTTTCACATATGACTACAGTGAGCACCAGCCAATTGTTTTTTTTTGATGTGCTACCGCCATTAATGTGGACATGGTCTTAAAAGCTCTTGAGATAACAAGGGTGTGGTTTAAATGGGTGTGGTTTAAAAGGGGGAGTCATCAACACTGGCTTCCATTATTGGCCCTCCACCACGTAGGCTAGAAAAATGGCTAGAAAAATCCCGGCCCTTGGTACCACAGAAGTTGGACAGCACTGCTCTAGGTTATACCGAGTGCAAGCTCTGTACCTCTGAATGATACCCTCATATTCTTGCAGGTCTCCAGCAACAGGGGATTTTTCGAGTTCCAGGCTCTCAGGTTGAAGTTAATGACATCAAGAATTCATTTGAAAGAGGTAAGACATAAGGTCCCCAGATGCCCATTAAAGCTGCCAACACTATCTGTAAGTACTGTTTCCAAAGATGGCACAAAGTACTTGCTGGGAGGCTAAAACAGCCTAATTAGGCATCAGTCCTACTAGTACAGCAAGCTTCTGCCAAGCAGTTTATTGAATACATATAAATATAGATAATATTACGTTTGGACTATAGTTGGGGGAACTCTACTTTGAACACTTGATTTTTTATGAGAACCTGCTACAATGAAAGAAATAGATTGGGGTGATGATTAAAATATTAACAGGATCTAATATTGTCTGAAAGCCTTGGCAAAACTATTTCTGACTCCCACAATTCGCTCTTTGGGGGTCACACCATTGAGTTGGCCAGGTGTTTGCCAAGGCTGGACCAGTGACAGAACATTAAAATGGACACTTTTTTATAGTGATAACCGCCCTATATATATCCAATTAGATTAGAGAGTTAGAGATGACTTTTATCTTCCAGCTGGAGTCACTTTCTTTTTGTAATAATGAACAAAGGTGATTATAAGTACACTGATTGTAATTAATTGAGGTGACTGTGTCCTTGTCTGTAGCCATATCATGCTGTTATATGTAAATCTGAAGTGCACTGTGTGTAAAAGGAATGGTTTAATTAATCAGTGTGTGTAAAATACTTTCTCTGGGTTAAGCACAGGGAGTGCTGAGATTAGGAAGGTGTCAGTAATGCTCCCCATAGACGCGACGATTCTTCTTGCCGAACGACCGATTTTAGGGAAGTCCGACCAATCCTTCGAAATTATCGTGCGGTTAGTGGTATTCGAACGATCGTACATCTTATGATTTTTCGGCCGACATCTGTCGGGAAATTGATCGGCCAGGTCAAAAAATCTTTGTCGGTCCCAGTGCAATCTCTCTATGTTTGCAGGGCCAAGCAGGCAGCTCCCCTTTGTTTTCCTGCCAAATTGGTCTTTTTAGTTGATGGTCAATTCGTACGATCGTTCTGAGAAGATCGTGGTCTCACGATCAGGATCTGATCTTTTAAAAATCTCAACATCTATGGCCAGCTTTAGACTTATGCTGTTGTCTTCTGATCAGGTGAAGACCCACTTGTGGAAGATCACAGTGAGCGTGACATTAATTCGGTGGCAGGTGTGTTGAAGCTGTACTTCCGAGGCCTGGAAAACCCACTCTTTCCTAAGGAAAGGTTTCAAGACTTGATGTCAACAATCAGTAAGTATCTGTAAAGTCAAATACTCTGTCTACTTGAAAAACGTTGCTCATTTTATGTGCTCACTGTCCACATAAAACTAGGTCTGAGTGCTCCCAGTTGGATATAACAATATGTAAAAGGCAGAGGTACCCCCTGCCAAATCTCTATAGTATAGTAGTATATAGAGTATAGTATAGCAAGGCTCAGGCCTCATCTATTTAAAATTTATTTATCCAAATATCAGTTAGCGTTACATTGGTCATTATTAGTATTTCTTTGCGACATGTCTAGATTAGGTTGAGTTAGAACAGTGATCCCCAACCAGTAGCTCACAAGCAACATGTTGCTCTCCAACCCCTTGGATGTTGCTCCCAGTGGCCTCAAAGCAGGAGCTTATTTTTGAATTCCAGGCTTAGAGGCAAGTGTTGGTTGTATAAAAACCAGATGTACTGCCAAACAGAGTCTCAATATAGGTTGACAATCCACATAGGGGCTACCAAATGGCCAATCACAGCAATTATTTGGCACCCCAAGAACATTTTTCATGCTAGTGTTGCTCCCCAACTCCTTTTACTTCTGAATGTTGCTCAAGGGTTCAAAAGGTTGGGGATCCCTGAGTTAGAAGCTCTATAGCTCACTGTATCTAGTTACCGCAGTCAACTTAATGTGTTTAAGACGATCCTATACCTAAGCATTGTTGTATAAACATAAGACAGTGTATGACAGTGATAGTGAACCTGACAGCTATGTGAGAAATATTCGGTCTGTTTAGCATCTCAGTATTTGTCCTGTTTCTCAGTATAAACCCTTTGGTCAATATGTTTGCTCAGCGTTACTGTGACTCAGGTGGAACTGTTCAGCCAGTGCTGCCTCATTGTCATAACAAGTGTCTTTCTGTGACTTGCTTGTATCAGAGATAGAGAACCCTTCAGAGAGGGCACATCATATCCGTCAGATCCTCATCACGTTGCCCAGGTCCGTCCTGGTGGTCATGAGATACCTCTTTGCCTTCCTCAACCAGTAAGTGTTTATCTTCATTCCAGTTGCTACTAGATTTGACACAATGTAGATTTTTTAACATTAAGGGTAGGGGCACAATGGGCGATTCAGGGAGATTTAGTCGCCTGGCGACTAATCGCCCCCGTCTTTGCGGTGACCAATCTCCCTGAACGCCTTGCCTCTGTCTTGCACCGGCTAAAATCGCATGCGCTAAAGCATACACGGCGCTTCGTATTCCGAAGTCGCCCAAAGTTTCCTACCCTAAAGATCCAGAGTTTCCAGATATGGGTTGAGTAATGCCTTGTGCTGATCTCTACACAAATGGGGTGATCATGAACATCAGCTGACCGTTCAATATCATTAGCTACCTGTAAGTCTCCAGATTTTATTGTTCTACGTCTCCCAGTTTCCTCCTTGACAGCTGAAGTTAGATGTTGTATGGTCCTCTATTGGTCTCCAGTACTTGTACTTTTATCGTTTCCTTCATTATATAGATATTAAACTTTAAAGAGCATATCCACATAGGTTGAAACAATGTCCTACTTTACTCTAGTAGTAGTAAAAAAGTAAAGTATTTTAAAATAAATCAATTATATTGTAGTGTTGCGATGTACTAGTAAAACTGGTGTTTTTGCTTTATAAACTCTATTATAGTTTATATACTGTAAACAAGCAGCTCTGTAGCCATGGGGGCAGCCATTTAAACCTGAAAAGGCACAGGATACTCAACAGATAGCATATAAACTCTGTAGTATACAATGGGATCCTTCAAAATGTATCTCATATCTACTGTGTATCCTGTGGTTAAAGGAAAACTATACCCCCCCAAACAATGTAGGTCTCTATTAAAAGATACTGAGTAAAACAGCTCATGTGTAAAACCCTGCTTCATGTAAATGAACCATTATCATAATAATATACTTTTTTAGTAGTATGTGCCATTGGGTAATCATAAATAGAAAATTGCCATTTTAAAAAATAAGGGCCGCCCCCTGAGATCGTAAGATTCACTGTGTACACATACAAACCACATGTAAGTGAGCCAATTAACAGACAGAGTTGTGTCTTTTGCTTCCTCACTTCTTCCTGTTACAGTTAGTGTTGTAGTATTTCTGGTCAGGTGATCTCTGAGGCAGCACAGATAGAGTCACGAAATGGTGGTTCAAGGCAAGAGATGTAAAAGGGCAATATTTATGTAAATATATATTCCAGTTTGGTAAGATTCTTTAATATGTCATTCAATTTGATATAAACTATCTGTTGCTTAAGTGTTCATTTTGGGGGTATAGTTTTCCTTTAAATGGCTGCCCCCATGGCTACACAGCGGCTTGTTTATATAAACTATAGTAGAGTTTCTGAACAGGGTTGGACTGGGACGGCGGGATACCGGGAAAAAAAGGGGGCATGTTTTTACAGGCCCATAGAGATATTCGCAGTGGTAAGACCTCCCTTAACTCCATGTATATACAAACCCTGCACCCCAAGCCTAACTATATGTAAGAGAAAAGGTCTAGAGCAGGCAGTACAGAGAAACCCAGCTCTACCCCTGGGGTAACAATTGATTTATTCACCCCAGGGAAGGGAGTACATAGTGTATGTAATGCAATTGAAATTGGAGTTACTGAGAGAAACAGCCAAGAATGCAGTGCTTGCTGCTAATTGTGCTTTATTGCCACGACATGTTTCGGGCTCAAGGCCCTTTATCAAGTGTTCACACTTGATAAAGGGCCTTGAGCCCAAAACATGTCGTGGCAATAAAGCACAATTAGCAGCAAGCACTGCATTCTTGGCTGTTTCTCTCAGTAACTCCAATTTCAATTGATTTACTCTACACCTGAGGTGGGGGTGTACACTGAGATAAAAGAAGCCTATTAAACCACTCTCCCAGAGCACAGTCACTTCTATAGTGTGGATAGTGTATGTAATGGTAATGGGCCAATGTTTCATCTCAGGTGGTCTCACCCTCAAAGCTTAAACATTCAGTTGCAAGTGACAGATTTGATAGCGCTTGACGTAAATCCACTCTTATTTATTAAAAGTTGACATTTTCAGCTTTAGAGATTAAAATACCGTCCTATTTATACATTTCTAGCATTACCTTGAATGGCAGGTTCTTCTAGTGAATTTCTATGTACAATTGATAGCGACAATATATACACTGCCATGTCGGCCTACGCTTGTAGATATAATATTTCCCTGAGCTCAGAACAACATATTGAGCTGTTTCCAGGGTTATTTTTAGTCTCGAAATTCAGTCTACAATCTGTTTAGTGCTATTCATACAGCATCTCCAGGAATGCCATGCTTCTCACATTTTGCTATTAAGGAGATACCAGATTGCTTGCGTTATTATAATCCCACTCAGCCATAATAGTGTAAATGTTTCCATACTGTGACACCAATTTATGGGAGATTTCAGGAAGACATTTTTGTGTAGGATTTTTCGGTTCCTTTTTAGCTGTCTGTTCTGTGTACGAAGTGGTTTAGGAGGGTATTTGCTTCTACCATAAATGAAGTAACGTGTGCTTTAATAAGTGGGCAGAGTAACACATTTTGTATAGCTTTGTCTCAAAGGACCTCAGGTCCCTTGCATTCTGGATAATAGATCCTGTACATATGTAATTCTCAGAAACTCATGCCAGATGGCCAGATCATATGCATATTATGTATATGGTCAATATATTGTGGTTAAATGTTGTATGTCAGGTATAGTGTGGAATTTAACCTCATAGATGGGTGCAGAAAACCCTCTAATGTGACCTACTGTATGTTCATGACTTATTAACTCATGCCAACAGTCCTTATTGCTTGCCCATAGCTGAGCAGCTAAATAAAGTGATCTGTTTTTGGCTGATATAAAAAGTTGATATTTCAGCAGCTCAGTGACTGGTATCTCAATTAAATGTGCCACAGTTTATCACAGTACAGCGATGAGAACATGATGGATCCATACAACCTAGCCATCTGTTTTGGACCAACTTTGATGCCCATCCCAGATGGGCAAGATCCTGTGTCTTGCCAAGCGCATGTCAACGAGGTCATCAAAACCATCATCATCAGCCAAGAATCCATTTACCCAAGTCATCGTGAGCTGGATGGGCCAGTGTATGAAAAATGCATGACCGGAGGAGAGGATTACTGGTGAGCACTTTATTTTAATTGTACCCTGGATTGTTCACATTTTTTTAGATTGCAAGATAATAAGAACAATATGTGCTGCTTAAATAATGAATTTTCTTACAACAGCGCCACCTGCTGGTCAGTTTCTGACCATAATTCAATTGAATAACTTGTCAGAAGAAACAAAAAGGACGTTTTTGATGTTCCCCTGTTAGGAAAGATGTGATACTGTGGTTTCTGATGTCCTTTCTAAACAAAGAAATCTCAGAACAGAACTCATCTTCGATTGGATAAATCTGGGGTTCCTTTGTGTTATTACATACTGTGCTTTGCTCTTGCGCACAATTTATATCTTGTAGTGTCAGATTGCTAGCACTTTTTTATTTTTTAGATTTCGTGATATCAACATGATATTTTTAAACCGAGCAGAAAAGCATCAAAAGACATCTCCTGCATCAGAAACTTCTGTTTGGCCCCTGCCCAGACTACACAGTCGGAGGCGCTGCTGTTACACATTTATTATATCAGCAGTGTAAAATAAAACCATATATATCATGAATCCTACTCATAGGAGAAACTGTGCTGACAGCCCTTTAGTGCTATAACAATGTGCTTTGATGTAAAAACATGCAATTTATATGGTTATTATTTCCAGTGTGCCCTATTGAGAAATGTATTAGGTTATCGTTGTGTTTATAGAGCAGAATATTCCGTTAAATGTGTTTCTTCTCATTTGCTACAGTGTATGGCTGGAAATAGAGTTATTTTTAGATGAGCAAATGACAAATCATATATTGCAGTTAATTAATTAATAGTGTCTGACGAACGGTATAATTAGAGGGCACTGTGTGTACAATGCTGTCTCTCGTATGATTGCTAGCAGCTTATTAACCAGTGAGATGCCAGAGGATATTGGATGTAATAGAGCTTATGTTTTATTACAGTGACAGCCCCCACAGTGAGCCGGGTGCTATTGATGAGGGTGATCACGACAATGGTACAGAGCCTCACACTAGTGATGAAGGTAAGAGCTTACAATTGACTCCCTTTATATATACAGGTATGGGACCTGTTATTCAGAATGCTCGGGACCTTGGGTTTTCTGGATAACGGATCTTTCCGTAATTTGGGTCTTTGTGCCTTAAGTCTACTAGAAATTCATTTAAACATTAAATAAACCCAATAGGCTGGTTTTGCTTCCAATAAGGATTAATTATATGTTAGTTGGGATCAAGTACAAGCTACTGTTTTATTATTACACAGAAAAAGGAAATCATTTTTAAAAATTTGGATTATTTGGATAAAATAGAGTCTATGGGAGACAGCCATTCCGTAATTCGGAGCTTTCTGGATATCTGGTTTCTGGATAAGGGATCATATACCTGTATATATATATATATATATATATATATATATATATATATATATATATATATATATATATATATATATATATATATATATAGACTCCCTTTGTTTTCTAGGAAATGTTTATTATAAGCTGGTCAGTTTCTCCTTTTCTTGATGAGTATCAGAAAGTGCAGGAATCTGATAAGACTTACCCTGAGCACCTGATGAAGGATCTTTGGATCTGAAACATGTCGTGCACTGCGCAATAAACGGATGACTGTATGACTGACAGGTTTTCCAGAAGTGAGATTTGTTATTGACGTATAAAGTTGGGAAGGCTTGACGGATCCTCTACTCTGTATGAAGGACCCTAATACAGACATAACAGGGAGGATATCACCTATTTTATATCTTAAAGGAACAGTAACACCAAAAAATTAAAGTGTTTTAATGGAATGGAAATATTACGTAGTGTTGCCCTGACAGGTAAAACTGGTGTGTTTGCTTTATAAACTCTACTATAGTTTATATAAACAAGTTTACATAAACAAGCTGCTGTGTAGCCATGGGGGCAGCTATTCAAAGCTGAAAAGGGAGAAAAGGCACAGGATACACAGCAGATAACAGATAAGCTCTGTAATATACAATGGGAGTCTACAGTGCATATCAGTTATCTACTATGTAACTTGTGCTTGAATGGCTGCCCCCCATGACTACACAGCAGCTTGTTTTATAAACTATAGTAGTGTTTCTGAAACAAACACACCAGTTTTACCAGTGTGGGGCATCAATACATATATTGTCATTCCTTTCATTTTTAGATGTTACTGTTCCTTTAACCCAGTAATCTTAAGTATGGTAACCCAATTTACAGAAAAATACCAGATAATAGGTCCTATACCTGTAATATCAATATATAATAAATTAAAGGTGATTTTATTTCCTCTGCATAGTATAATGTAGCAATGTCTCTGTCTCCTGGACACCACTACTGTTAAGGAACAGTAACATCAACAAATAAAAGTATTTTAAAGTATTAAAAATATACAGTACTGTTGCTCTGTACTGGTATAACTGGTGAGTTTGATTCAGAAACACTACTATAGTTTATATGAACAAGCTGCTGTGTAGCTATGGGGGCAGCCATTCAAGGAGAAAAGATATAGGCAGAGAACAGATAAGCAGATAGAGTCCCATTGTATTCTACAGATATTTTCTGATATCTACTATATAACCTGTGCCTTTTTACAGACTGAATGGCTGCCCCCATGGCTACACAGAACTTTATTTATATAAACTATAGTAGAGTTTCTGAATCAAACTCACCAGTTTTACCAGTGCAGGGCAGCAGTAACTTATAGTTTCATTACTTTAACAAACTGTCTTGGTGTTACTTTTTTTAAATGCTAAATGTGCGTGATTTGCTTTCAAAGGTACATATGACAATGTTACTTGGATTGAATAAATGACAGTCATCTCACTCATTATATTGCATTATGTCTTCATGTTCTTTATAATCACCTTTGCTTTTGGTTTATCCTCAGAGGTGGAGCAGATTGAGGCCATCGCTAAGTTTGACTACATGGGACGGACGCCCCGAGAGTTGTCCTTTAAAAAGGGGGCATCCCTGCTTCTTTACCATCGCGCTTCTGAAGACTGGTGGGAAGGGCGACACAATGGGGTAGATGGGCTTATACCTCATCAGTATATCGTGGTGCAGGATCTGTGAGTACCTGCTTGTCTATTTGTTATGTGAGTTATAGTCTGTAAGAGGAACAGATGTCGGAACAACATGGCTAATGCAATACAGATGATACCCCGCTTGTATTAGCCAGCTTGTGCCAGTATCTATTCCTTAGATATGGTTATTTGCAGAGGGTGCTGATCCTTCAGGTATACTGTGCATTGGGCATTCATGGAAGAGAGGACAGCGTGTGCTGGTGTTGACTGTTCCATGTGTTTCTGCAGCTGCATATTTTACAGGCATTCTGCCATCAACCCTGATCCTTTTTTCTTGTAGGGATGATGCATTTTCAGACAGCCTAAGCCAGAAGGCAGACAGCGAGGCCAGCAGTGGACCCCTACTGGATGATAAGGCCTCCTCCAAAAATGATATCCACTCGCCTACTGAGCACCTGCAGGAATACAGCTTCTCTGGAGTGTTGGGCAGGTACTCTCAGAATAACGTGATGTACTGCAGCTAAGCAGTTATAAATTGCTATTGGGTTGCTAGGCAGGGGCCCACACCAACTAGGCATCTGTTTGAATGTCAGAAAGTTATAAATTGTCCTTGGCGTGCACTCTGCCTATAGCAGGCACTAGGGGCCTATGTTAAGAAATGATAAAGCAAACATTTCTGATCAATGTTTATCACAGCCAGGTATTTCTCACCAATTACTGGTGATAATTGAGTCGGTTTGAGGGCAATCTTGCTTGTTCATGCTCCTGACCCTTTAAAGGAGAAGTAAAGCTCAACTAAAGAATTAGGCTAGAAATGTTGTACATTATGTTTTGGGCTTCTGTACCAGCCCAAGGCAACCACAGCCCTTTAGCAGTAAAGATCTGTGTCTCCAAAGATGCCCCAGTAGCTCCCCATCTTCTTTTCTGCTGATTCACTGCACATGCTCTGTGCTGCTGTCGCTTACTGAGCTTAGGGAGCCACTCACAATATACAGTACACATAGAATAGAAATGTCACAATATAAGGCTGATTAGTAATTCATACAGATACTTACTACATGGCAGCACAGAAACCAGTGCAATTAGCATCAGAATGTAATAATCAGCCTTGTAGCATCAGCTTATATTACAGGCCAACCAATTTTCTGCTTGATCATTTGTGACAACCCCAAAGCTAAACTTCTCAACAGCTGCTCAGAGCCCACTGAGCATGTGAGTGTCACAGACACTTTCCAAGATGGTGACCCTGTGACAAGTTTGAAGTCCTGGATCATTGCTGCTATTGACAAGCTGAAACTTTAGGCTGGTGCAATAAGTTCAGTATATAAAATATGGTATCTTTGCCTTTATTCATTTCTAGGGTTTAGTTCTCCTTTAAGACAAATATAACTCGCCCATTCATGCTGTGCCAGTTGCATATACCCATTCCATTAACCTATTTTTGCACCCTTTTCTATGTCAGGGTGAGACTAAGATCTGATGGAGCTGCCATACCACGAAGAAGAAGTGGTGGTGACAACCACAGTCCCCCCAGACCTCTAGGTCCTTGTATAGATACCCCTCCCAGAGCCGCCGCCTGCCCCAGCAGCCCACACAAACTGTCGCTAAATAGAGGAAGGGTGGATAGTCCAGAGAAGCGCCGGATGGCAACTTTTGGCAGTGCCGGGAGTATCAATTATCCTGAGAGGAAGGGTCTGACTGACGGAATCTCCCTGCGATCAGTAACAGGAGGTACCAGACACAGCAGTCTTGGAGACCACAAGTCTTTAGAAGCTGAAGCTCTAGCTGAGGTAGGATAATAACCCATACCCAAATAATAATAATAATAATATTTAATAGGCAATAAATATTTCCAGCATAAGCTCTGGTATTCGGTTTGTGTGCCCCCTAGTGTAAAAAGCTGCATTAATCATGAATGTTATTGTTAGGCTTAGAATGCACTGTTTCTGAAACAGGTATGGGACCTGTTATCCAGAATGCTCAGGACCTGGGGGTTTCCGGATAACAGATCTTTCAGTAAGTTGGATCATCATACCTTAAGTCCACTAGAAAATCATGTAAACATTAAATAAACCCAACAGACTGGTTTTGCCTCCAATAAGGATTAATTATATCTGCATTGCGATCAAGTACAAGCTACTGTTTTATTATTACTACAGAGAAAAAGAAAATAATTTTTAAAAATTTGGATAAAATAGAGTCTATGGGAGAAGGTCTTTCTGTAATTCGGAGCTTTCTGGATAATGGGTTTCTGGATAACGGATCCCATACTTGCATATACTGAATATGAACATGACTTGGGTGAGTCCATCCCCCACATGTAATAAAAGGCACTAAGTTTGCCCAGGAGCAGTAACCAGTAGCAACCAATAAGATGTTTTAAACATGTGGCCAGGAAATTCTACCTGCTGATTGGTTGCTATAGGTTACTGCCCCTGGGCAAAATTAGTGCCTTTAATTACATAACCCCATTTGTTTTGTATGTCTCTTGGGTGGTCTTATTTTTCTTGATTTTCTCATATAATCGTATTGTGTTCAGGACATTGAAAAGACAATGAACACAGCCCTGAATGAGCTGCGTGAGCTGGAGAGGCAAAACACGGCCAAGCAGGCCCCTGATGTGGTTCTGGACACACTGGAACCCATGAAACACCCTGCACTGGGCACTCCCAATTCTGAACCGGTTAGTCCTTTGCACACCATTATGATCCGTGACCCTGATGCTGCCATGAGGAGGAGTAACTCCACTACTACAGAGATGATGACTACATTTAAGCCTGCTCTGTCGGCACGTCTTGCAGGGTCTCAGCTGCGTCCTCCACCTGTAAGGCCGGCACGGCCCATGGTCCAACACAGGTCTAGTAGCAGCAGCAGCTCTGGTGTCGGAAGCCCGGCACTAACACCAACAGAAAAGGTGTTCCCCAGCAACCCATCTGAGAAGTCAGGAACCATGTAAATGCCTCCAGACCCCAATATCGTGGATCCTCCTGTGTGATCTGTGGTATACTCTGGATAGTATAAATGAGAACTGGGTCAGGAGACACAGAAACCGAAAGAACTTCAGTTCAAGCCAGTTCCAGTAGTGATAGATAGAATTCCTGTACCTATGTACATACTGTACTCATAAATTTCCTACATGTGACTCCCCCCAGTCTCAGAGTCTATTGCTAATACCTCCACTCTCTGTTCTTGCACCCAGGCATATGGATCCTTAGACACCCAATCCCATGTACATATCTCATAGTCTCTTCATGCACTTATAACCACATCACTCAGGATTTGTCCATGTGCCCAGTAACATGGAACCATCCATAAAGGGTCACTTCTTGTGCCAACCTTTTTCCATGGCTTCATTAGATAGGTGCGTTATCAGCACTCCACATAACTAACGATTATGCCCTTAATAAAACAATATCCATGTCTTTCCCAAAACAATCACACAAGATCTTATGCCATGCTCCCAATAACACAAGATCTCAAACACATGATCCTATGCTATGCATCCAATCACACAAGATCTTAAGCCACGCACCCAATAACACAAGATCTTACACCACGCACCCAATCACACAAGATCTTACGCCACACACCCAATAACACAAGATCTTACACCACGCACCCAATCACACAAGATCTTAAAGGAGAAGGAAAGGTTAAAACAAAGTAAGCCTTATCAGAAAGGTCCATTTAAATATACCAGTAAACCCCCAAAGTAATGCTGCTCTGAGTCCTCTGTCAAAAGAAACACCACATTTCTTTCCTTCTATTGTGTACTCATGGGCTTCTGTCTCAGACTTCCTGCCTTCAGCTTAAACCTCATTACCCTGGGCAAGAGCATGCTCAGTTTGCTCCTCTCTCCCCACCCCTCCCTTCTCTACTGTAATCTGAGTCCAGAGCAGGGAGAGACTCAGGCAGGAAGTGATGTCACACCACATTAATACTGCAGCTCCTATTCTAAACAAACAGAGAGTTTCTAGAGCTTTTTACTCAGGTATGGTAAAATATTCTACGGAATAAATATAGCATTCTAGCTTGCACTATTGCAGCTAATCTGTTGGCAATAAAATGCCTCTGTAGCTTTCCTTCTCCTTTAAGCCACGCACCCAATCACACAAGATCTTATGCCACAAACCTAATCACACAGGATCTTACGTCACACACTCAATAACACAAGATCTCTAACACAGGATCCTGTGCTATGCACCCATCACACAGTATCTTAATCCACGCACCCAACCGCACAAGATCTTACGACACACATCCCAATCACACAAGATTATACAACGCACCTAATCATATAAAATCTTACTCCATGCACCCAATCACACAGGATACTATGCCACGCACCCAGTCTCACACGACCTTGCTCCATACAACCAGCCACAGAAGACCACGCACGCATTGTACAATGTTTATCTCACCCTTGTTACCACTATGATAAATTCATATAGATGTATGTCAGCTGGGTTGCCCTGTTTCCTTCAGTTGTGCATAGTTCATATACAAATCTAAGCAGCGTTTTCTCATTACAAATATATGTACCACACTGGATCTCGTACGCATCTTTCCGCAGAACTTTTCTCCGTGGACTCATCTCATGAACCATCATCTCCTCTTCATCTCAAAGAATTGTACCATAGTGATTCTTAAATCTTTAGTTGGCCTTAAGATGCACTAAGACTCAGTACAATTTTTACTCTATGACGCTGCATTTTGTGCGTGTGTTTGCTTGGATATGCTGGAGAATTTTGGAGGGAGTGGTCCAGTCTAGGCTATTTTTTCCCTCTGGACTGTTCCTGGACACCATGGATTATCACTAAGAGAATGGCAATGAATGTAACAAATGAGAAGTACCTGTGGAATGGCATATTTCTTCTTGATTTATCTTGTTTATACCTCTTTTACCTTGCTCTTATTCAACTGGGTCACACAAATGCCTTTTTTTTCAGCCTGGCCTTGTGGGTTTCCCAATAAATTGCCCATCTGTATGTTGTTCTCTGGACTGTGGCTGTCATGAGAGGGTTAGAGGCTCCTGCTGCCCCCTCTGCCTGTAACTTTGTACAGATTTACTCTTATGTATTAGTTCTCTTATTAACCATGTGTAGGCCAGAGGCTATATATATATATATATATATATATATATATATATATATATATATATATATATATATATATATATATATATATATATATATATATAAACACAGATATAAACACATATATGTATAGTAGTTGAACGTAGGATAATTTGAGTTATGCTTGAACTGAGTTCCAAAAAAGGCTGTTTGTGCTGCCACTGGAAAGGTAATATACTGTATATGTGTAGATATATATATATATATATATATATATATATATATATATATATATAAGCAAAAGGAAGACCAGCAACACCGAGATCTCTTGTGATATAGTCAATTTATGTTGTGAAATCACATGCAAGCCGACGTGACGTTTCGGTCCACACAGGGACCTTGATAAAGGTCCCTGTGTGGACCGAAACGTCACGTCGGCTTGCATGTGATTTCACAACATAAATTGACTATATCACAAGAGATCTCGGTGTTGCTGGTCTTCCTTTTGCTTATACTATATATTACCGTGCACCCGAGGAATGCTGCAAAGGCGGAGTGCTGCCCTCACCAAGTAATTATATATATATATATATATATATATATATATATATATATATAGTGTAAATCTACCTTATCAATTCCTCCTAATTGTAATCCAATAACACCTTCCTAATGCGTCTGGGACTTGAGTTTGGTTAACGAAACCTTGTTTCTCCTAAATGTGAGTGCATAGTTTGCTTCAGGTCAATTAACCCACAGCAACTAATCTATAGGTAGAATTTGCCGGTCTGCTGTTTAAAAGCAAACAGCTGGTTGCTATGGGTTACAAGATGCAGAACTTTGAACCTATCATTGCATTATGCCGTTGTTTGTTTGCAAAGCACCCTAAAGTCTGAACAGGTGTAGGCCTATGGCACATAAGGCAGTTACTGGGCACCATCACCAATATCTGCCATAAGTAGAGTGTTTCCTATTTATATGAATGACAAGGGCACTTGAACAGCTGTTCCATTAACCTGGTTCAGGCAATGGGTGCCAATGAGTACAAAATGCATCAGAATGTGGCCCGACCTTGGTTTCGATGCCTTGTGATGCTCTTTGCAATGAGACACATTATTAGACTTGATGTTCTTGCCTTGTTTATAGGCAATGGGCTTCATTTCCAAATAACATTTCAAGACATTCAAGATACTATAGCTAGATGAATATTTAAAGGGGAAATTCACCTTTGAATAAATTTGTAGTATGTTATAGGCGGACCTATTCTTAGCAACTTTTCATTTGGTCTTCATTTTATTATTATGTATTTTTTATGAACCGTTAGCCATCGTGTTCTGGCAGTCTACTGAAATGCTCCCTGGTTATTAGGGTCACTGACTTAAACAAAAAAAAAAAAAAAGATTGACTGTATTTTATTATTATTTGTTTTATTGCTGAACTTTCTATACAGGCCTACTACTATTCCTGCTTCCATTTGGAGTTGAACCTCCAATCTGAAGCCTGGTTGCTAGGGTAATCAAGCCGTAGCCCACCCGATAGTTAAATTTCAAGCCTGAATACTGCAGAGCAAAAAAAAGAAAACCACAAAGACTGCAGTCATAGAATATCACTGTTTGCAACAAATGAAAGGCCACTTTTAAGATGAACTACCCTTTAAGCCTTTTGTTTCCCAGGATGGGAGGTGAAGCACAGTCTGGAACTTTTCTAGATTATTATACACGACGGCCACTACTGCTACAAAGAACCAATTCCATTGCACTTCTACTTATAACTAGTTCTGTGTAAGAAATGTATAATATAGTTCATTGGGTGTTGACTACGATGATCATGTGAGGCGTTGGTGTATAAAGCTTGGGACCACAGTTCTGGAGGAAGCATAAGGGGCACACGCAAATCTACCCATAACACACTGCTGTGCAGAAACACCACTTGAGACACACACTAAGCTGGTGAGGACTAAAACGGTGAGGTCCATGTGGTCTCCTTGCTCTTCATGGTTGTCTGTAGCTTGTGTAACTTGTGTATAATTCCTGTTTAAAGTGCCAAACCACTGCTCTGATTGTTCTGGTATTGTACACTCAATCTAATCTGAGTTTTGCTTGTGACATGGGTGAGGGCCAGGTGTTGACTCTAATGGGCTAGTGGGACCTTGAGAAGAAAGGTTGAGAGTCACTGCTATAGATACAACACTGGAGTGTATACTAGCGCCTGTCTCTGAGCCAGCCCTCCACAACAGGGCACCCTTACAGGCCAACAGATAAGTTAGTTAGCTTCTTTTTTCGAAAGAAATACCAACTGTCTCTGTTATCCTTCTTCTCTGTTGATAACCTTGACATCCAGGAAGTGTTTACCCACCAGGCTGGTAAATACAGACAAGTAGACAAACCTACAGATATACTGTATAGGGAATAATGCGCCTCCCTCCATAATAAAACTGGAATCACCAACGAAATCCACAGGCATATAAAAGAATAAAGTTCTTGTATACAGAATTCTCATATTTTAAAGGATAAGTAAACCATAAAAAATTATGTCAAATTGCTCAGGGCGCTTTTTCTAGGCACTTTTGCAATTTACGTGAATTCTTTTTTCAGTTTCAGAGCTAAGCTTTTTATTAACTGCCAGTTTAATAGATTTTGCTCAGGAAGGAGATGTGAAAGGTCTTGGGATTTCTAATCTCTTTCCTAAGCAGAGCAACATCAGAACACTTCTCTGTATTCTGATCGCCTATCTCTCTCTGACTGTATAATTAGAAGAACTGACCAGCTGGTGGCAATGTTGTTAATAAATTCATTATATTGGCAGATTTTAAAAACTTAAACAGCTCTGAAATCTGAAATCAAAAAATGGCGATGTTGTTAATAAATTCATTATATTGGCAGATTTTAAAAACTTAAACAGCTCTGAAATCTGAAATCAAAAAATAACTAAAACGTTAATAAGTAGAGAGTGTCTTTTGATACAAGTGACATCACCGAGCAACGTTCATAACTGATGACATCACTAGGCATTATTTACAAGGTTATTTGTATAGATTATTATGGTGTGTTGTAAGTTACTGAATCACATTGATTAGCTGCATTCTAGTGATAACTTACAAATCAATCAGCAGAACTTTCCTCCAACTCCAAGACTGTTGAGGGGTTGGCACTGCTAATAACCACATCATTCAGGGGCATGTTGTGCTAAGCCGCAGATAAAATCTATAAAATCCTGTAAGATCCCCAAGGCCTGGCCTGGATTTGCTTCCTAACTGATACCTGATACTACTTCTGTGCTTTGCATTGCGTGATCTGGCTCAGGTCCCAATGTTGCACGTTAAGTTCTGCGTAGGAGGCCTGGGTGGGGATGCAGACCGTCTTTGCACTCCATATATCTAGTGCAAAATGCACGTTTTCTGTGCATGAGGCCTTGCTCCATGCACTGCCCCTCACTTACTTGCATGTTTTTATTTTTGGCAAAAGAAACACACTGAGAATGATTTAGAGTTTACATAGTAACACAGGTTGAACAATGACATGTGTTCATCAAGTTCAAACTATCAAGCTAGCATATGGATGTAGCAATTAGCATATACAAAGCATGCATTTAATTGACTTAATAAATGCTGCAAATAAAACATGTTTAGAATTTGTAGTTGATGAACCAGGGGCCTCTTAAATCATGTTTGGGCAACTTGTGGCCTTCCAGATGTTATTGAACTATACCTCTCAGAACATCTTTAGCCGTGAAGTTGTTGTTCTACATCATGCCTATCTGTGCCATAAATACAAATGGTGCTCACACCTGTAGATTCAGATACCAGAATGCTAGGGTTTTATTTCTGTGTGACATCATATATATGTATGTATATATTATATATATATATATGTAGGGATGTGACGCTTGGGGTATATCATCTATGTCTACCCTGTGTCCCTCTAGCTGTTTTGAACTTCACTTCCCAGCAGAAATTAAAGTGCTGGGAGTTAAACAGGAGGGTCACACATAGACAATATATGTGCACATGCCATACCCAGACTGAAGCCAAAAATGCTTATTAAAAGCACAAAAACCAGTAATATCTCAAGCAGATCGGCAAATTCCACAAGTGCCCTCAGACCTGGGCTGCTTTGGTTAATTCTGAAATGCCCAACAGGTCTTTGCTGCAAATCCCTCCTGGAAGTGAAAGTGTTAATTAATCAGAGTAATGAACCAGCCGTTGCTATACAGAGGTTATGGCTGGGGGGGGGGACTGAGTGCCAAAGCACAATGTTTAACCCTGTGACATGTGAGTGATTTTATCCATCATCTATCTAGCACCATCCCACTTGTTTTTTGCCTCTAAAATGAAATGTCCACATTGGATGGGCCACCTGGGATTGGTTGAACTATATTGTCTCCACTGTGATGATTATTATAATTGTCACTCCTGCTCTTGAAGCCACGAGTAAACAAAGTACGAGCAGCCTTTTCCCTTCTGTGCCCTTCTTGTGGGTGGCATGTAGATCTGGCAGGGTGCCATCATCACATCATGTCTAATTACAGTCGGTCTGAAGCCGGAAGAAGAAAAAGCAGATAATAAGTTTGTATAGTCACCATACAAATACCTACACATATTATGGCCACAGCAGCCATAATAAACCAAAGTGGTGCTCTATCTGGATACCTTGCTGCATAAACCAGCCTAAATTACCCCACCTAATTCAACATCTCTCCATCCATCTGGTTAGTTCAGCTGACAAGGTGCTCTTGCCGGCTAGATTTTCCAGTGCTTTTAGGCTCATGAACTGAGAGTTTTATCTTAAGGGGCAAATTTGTTTTTTCTTCTGGAACGAAGCTGCCATTGTTGCAGCTGATTGGCAGGCACATTGGGGCTCAGTTACTTAAAGGGACCCGCTTAGTCCTTAATATTCTCATGAAGCAGAACCAAGACATGCTTGCGACTAGGGATGAGCAAACTTTTTCATGTGTTTCACTGTGAAAAATGCCTATAGACTTTAATGTACAGTAAAAATAAAGTTGAGCGTTATAAATATGACGCCCATTGATTTCAATGCATTTGGCAAACTTTTTGCCATTTCACGAATTTTCAGCGAAGCATAACGCATCAGATTCACCCCTCACTACTTGTGACAACCCACCTTTGTTGCAGGTTATTGGATACAGGGTAGGCTGATAGTCCGCCTGTCTAACCATACCACTAAGAGGGTTCGTAGGCTCCAGCCAATCTTTTGCTTTGTCAAAAGGGATCCATTTGATTTTGTGTTAGGAATGTGCTGGGCCGTCACAGCTAAATATAAATGAGAAGAAAGTTTAATTAGCTGTTGCATAGAACATATTGGTTAAAATGTAGCTAGGAAACATTAAATTGACCACACTGTATTAGGGCTCTGCCACTTCCAGTGAATACGGGCAAGGAGTTGTCCACTTAGCATTATAAGGACTACAAATTGAACGTCAACTTGGATTGATTTGACCAGCCTTAGTACTGTATATTACAGCATGTTCAGTTTAAAGCTTCATATCCAAAGGCACTTGGGGCCCGTTTCAAATGAAATGCTGTAGAAGGGCTGACTACTGCTATATATTTCTTGTTATGCAGCTGGAACTACTTACCTTTGCTATTTATACTATAGTATTTATCCTTCCATTAGCAATCTAAAAGTCATGTGTATGTAGCACTGTCTGCAATGAATTCTGGGTACTGTAGTCCAATATACCTTATCTGTATGTACACAAACTGTGCTTATGGCTCTGCATCCTCTCTGACAAGATACTCATGTGCTGTTCCCTTATGCCACTCTCTGGCCTATAACGCAGCTGTACAGACTCTTCTATAATGACTTGTCAGGTCGCCACAGAAAAGCACATGTCTTTCAGCCACTTCTGATTGGCTGTTTCTATTTCAATGGTGTTGCCAGTTAACAGTAGAGGAACCACTAATTGGCTGTCCCTGCATAATAATAATTGTATCCTATAAATATTGTCAATGTTGTGTATGGAGACTGCTCCAGCCGTGTGTCTGATGCAATATGCTAATTATATGCTAATGAATCCCATGTAGAAAAATATGACTGGAATATTAAATAAATGGAAACATTTTTAGGATGTTTGTGCTGTCATTTTTGAGTTGCCGTCACTTCTATGAAAAGGTGCATGGTGGACCTTCTGTGTCTGTTGATTATAGAAAACTGATCTAAAATGTAGTCAACTCCATTGTGGTTTCCTAATTGTCATCCACTCCATTTTGGTTTTATAAGAGTCATCAACTCCATTTTAGTTTCCTAAGAGTGATCAACTCAATTGTGGTTTTCTTAATTGTCATCAAGTCCATTTTGGTTTCCTAAGAGCTAGTACTTCTATTACTGTGACCTAGGGAAGTGTAAGAGCACCAAAAGGTTTTTTTTATAAGAAATGGTGCATTTGAGGCCTTTTGAATCTGTTGATTATGGACACCTGATCTAACATAGTCATGAACTCCATTTTGGTTTCTTATAAAAGTCATCAACTCCATTTTATTTTTCTACAAGTCATCAACTCAATTTTGATTTTGTAAAAGTCATGGGCTCCATTTTGGTCTCTTAGAAGTTATCAACAACATTTCATTTCCTAGGAGTCATTGACTCCATTTTGGTTTTCGAAAAATCATCAATTCCATTTTGGTTTAATAAGAATCATCAACTTCATTTTGGTTTTCTAAAGTCAACAACTCAATTTTTGGTTTCCAAAGAGTCATCAACTCCATTTTTGTTTCCCATGAGACATCAACTCACAAATTAATTTTGGTGTTCTATGAGTCATGAACTTTTTAGTATCCTATTAGTCATGGACTCCATTTTGGTTTCCTAAAAGCCAGCAATTTCTATAACTAAGGTAATTGGACTGAGGTAATTATAAGAAGAACAATAAAGAAGCATGAGCTCATACCTTATTCAGCCAGCACTTTTTCCCTCTGGTTTTGATCTGCACCAAGGATGGCGCAGGCCAGTTTTTGTCCTTAGGACAGAACCTTGTTGCATCCTGGTTCCTCTGCACATCTGAATAACACACAAGTTAGGGGACAGGTAGGGTGTGGGAATTGGGGACAACTACAAGGCCTCTATTCAGAGGTAGCCATAGGCAATTCTAGGAAGGCAGTGTGTGCATTGTGCCTCTTTTGCTCTAGTTAAAGAGTAACTGCAGTTTAGTTTCCAGTTCTGAGGTTCTCTCTGGTTTATAAAGTACAGATTGCCTTTGAATGACATGAGACTTTCTTTGATTTTTGATTTCAATATGATTTCTTTGATTTGATTTTCAATATGATGGATACAATCCTGCACCTTAACCGCTAAGCTCACACCTACTTTCCTATGTGTTCCCTAATGTTGCTCGCAGCCTCAAACCATTACTGTATTAAATTAGATCCTGATGTTAATTCCTAAGCCAACATTCTTTTTCCATTAGAGTAAATAGCACAGCAGCGGAATCTTTCACTTTAACACATTGCCTCGGTGTGACCTTTGGCTGATTTCACTCAGTCGGCAACACAGATGTTACATGGCACAGTCATTGCTGTTATCTCTAATGGTGTGAAATCCTATAGCCCTTAATGGCAGGGATCCACACGGCACATCAATGCAAATTCATATGTACAGGAAGAAATGCATATAGAGTTAGGCTTTGACTAATGACAGTGTCAGGGGAAATCAATTTGATGTATCCATGGGCAGACATCTTGTTGCGTAACTCTCAGCATTCCTTCTCGACCATCACGCAATGGACAGAGGCTGGAACACATAAAACCTACAAATTCTCCTTCTGTGTTATTGCATGAACTGATGTTAAAGTGAGAGGGCCTATCCTACAGCTTCCTACGCTTGTCATTCATGTGGATGGACACAGCTGCCATCAGAGAGGGACATATGGGAGTCTATCATGCCCTGTCACAATGGGGGGTCCAGATTCAAAGGTACACAGATTATTGTTGCCTCAAATGTAGCTGTTTATAATTGTATGCATTTGCCATAACCTCAGCAATTCTGTTCATCAAGACAACTGGAAGCCTGTTGTGTCTATGACATTTTACTGGGAAAAGTCACCAAGTTAAAAATAATAATAGACAGTTGACCTTCTAGATGTTGTTTTCCTTTCCTTTGTTTGAGTTAGGCTTGATAAAATTATACCTGATGTATGCAGTATACCTTTTGTGCAGCCTCAAGTGGTGTGTCAACAAGTTACAGCTACAAATGCCTATTCCCTCTGGCCCAACTTTCCCTTTGAAGAATAAATGTATTTTTCTGGAAAAGCGACAAGTTAATCTGACAGGAATCTAGAGGAGGATAGAGTTCGTTTTCTGCAAGGCAAGAGGTTCACGCCTCATCAAGATCAGAAAGTAACAGAAAAAAAATTACACAACCCATAATACCATAACATCCATGTTTTCCATTCTTTAGCTTTCAGGATCATTTTTAAATGGATATACATTTTCAGATCACATTAAGTGGACAAAAGATTTTGACTGCTATGGGCAGTCAGGCCACGTAAAAATGCAGCGTTCATTGAAATCACTCACATGCCTTCACTTTTAAGGGGGGAAAATGGAAAACTAGGGCCACAATTTGGTGACCAGTTGAAGTATTGGTAAACTTAAAGGGATACTGTCATGGGAAAACATTTTTTTTTAAAAAATGAATCAGTTAATAGTGCTAATCAAGCAGAATTCTGCACTGAAATCCATTTCTCAAAAGAGCAAACAGATTTTTTTATATTCAATTTTGAAATCTGACATGAGGCTAGACATATTGTCAATTTCCCAGCTGCCTCAAGTCATGTGACTTGTGCTCTGATAAACTTCAATCACTCTTTACTGCTGTACTGCAAGTTGGAGTCAAATCACCCCCTCCCTTCCCCCCCCCCAGCAGCCAAACAAAAGAACAAAAGAACAATGGGAAGGTAACCAGATAACAGCTCCCTAACACAAGATAACACCTGTCTGTCAGATCTAAGAACAACACTCAATAGTAAAAACCCATGTCCCACTGAGACACATTCAGTTACATTGAGAAGGAAAAACAACAGCCTGCCAGAAAGCGTTTCTCTCCTAAAGTGCAGGCACAAGTCACATGACCAGGGGCAGCTGGGAAATTGACAAAATGTCTAGCCCCATGTCAGATTTCAAAATTGAATAAAAAAAAATCAGTTTACTCCTTTGAGAAATGGATTTCAGTGCAGAATTCGGCTGGAGTAGCACTATTAACTGATGTGTTTTGAAAAAAACATGTTTTCCGATGACAGGATCCCAACTATTGCCGATTATCAGAAATATCCAGGAACAATAAGGAAAATGTTTCTCTAATCCATCAAGGATAAATGGAGACAAAAAACACAAATAGCTTTAGAATAACATTAAGAGCAGCTAACAAACAAATAAAATAAAACAGTTCCTTCTATTTACTTCTTTTCAACTTATGCTTTCCCTTTGGCTGCATTCTGTATTAGTGATGTGCGAGTCAAGAAAAACTCAACCACCACTCGACCCTAACCTGCAAAACTTTAGCCTCTACCCAACCCTAACCTGCAAAATGTTGCAACCCGCGTCTTCAAGCTTTGTGTGCTACTTCTGTGTGCACCTCTCTTTCCAAGACAGGGAAGCTTTGGGAGCAGTGGAGTAGTGTACTTCTCCAGTCTGTCCATCACCCAACCCTAACCTGCAATGGCTGACCAAATCTCAATCTGAAATCGTGCAACCGATGGGAAGCCCACTGGTCACCATGGGTTTCAGGTTGACTCGCACATCACTATTCTGTACCGCTCTTTCATTCTCTGATGATAGACATGGGACCTCTATACCATTTTTAATCATCACACAACTATGGTTATATATAGGTCGACATTTTCATCAAATCCAAATTCCAGGCAAACATCGGGTGACAGCTGTCACAATCTGTAATGAAAAATAGGCACAGAAACAAGAACAGACAGGCAGGAGTCACAAAATGCCCATTTAGGTACATAAATGAACCCTGACATGTGAAGGACACTTGACAAAGAGCCTTCTATGGTTGAAACATGTAGTGTTGGCAAATAAACACTGATGGTTTAGCAGTTAATCCTGCCTCAGCGCCTATCTTCTTGTGCTCTATTTATTGGTGGATGTGAAGGAGTATGTTGAGGGCTCACCAAAAAGTGCAAAAGTTCTTCTGTATTAATTATCACATATGCTTTTCATTTTGGGGAATACCAAGTGCCCCAGACAATGAGAAATGAAAGGCAAATTAGTTCCAGTAACTGCAGATCATCTACTCTATATAACATCACGAATCTGTGAATGCTCCAAACGTGCCGCAAACGGAACTAGGATGAGATCAATAATAAGTGGAAAGGTGGAATATCTATGGGGTAATGTATAGCACTGCTACAAGCATGGGGGTAACAATCAGTTCCCAAGAGTGGGGGAAGCAAATACTGGAAGAAAACTGAAAAGGGGACACAGAAGCCAATGGAGTTTTAAAGACAGTTTATATGGTAAGGCATATATTGTATATGGTTGCTGGGCGCTTTGTTGCACTTTTGCAAGTGCAATTTTTTTATAGGAGTACATGACCCCAGGAGCACTGGGGTCATGTACTCCTGTACGGGTTATCCCCAATCTCAGGTGCTATGACCTAGCCCAAGGCCAAATCCTGGCCTGAAAATAATACTGACAACATCACAGAAAGGATCAGCAATCTGTTTAGACGTATACTGTACCTTAATGGTTTATTGTGACTGTAACAGATTAATTAAACGACTGTAATTGTAATAGAGTGCAGGAAAGTGCCCGTCTGTCACTGGCAGTGGCTGCCATAGTCACAGCATTTCCCATCATTGTGGTTTAAAAGCTTTGACCATGGCAGTGTTCCTTGAGATTGCTGCACTTTTCTACACCAATGAAACTGAGTTTAGCCTATAGGGAAAATTGTGCTCCGAACAAAACAATGTTACATTATTATGTACAATCAAAAGCGGAGAACAGAGGAACAAACTTGCAGAATAACTGCTAAAGTGCAAATTTATTATAGTCCACACAACATGTTTCGGGCGTCACAGGCCCTTTTTCAAATGTTACATTATTAATTGGGGTGCAATGAGGATGTGACCATACAAATCATACAAGGCAAATACTCTGCACTTAGTGTGTTATAGAATGGCGAATTCTATCCAACTTTTCAAATGGCCTTTATTTTTCTTTATTATAGTTTTTGAATTATTTGCCTTTTTTTTTTTTTTACTTTTTCCAGCTTTCAAAAGGCTGGGGGACACCGACCCCATCTAAAAACAAATGCTCGTTAAGGCTACAAATTAATAGTTATTGCTACTGTACTTTGTATTACTCATCTTTCTATGCAGGCCTCTCCTATTCATATTTCAGTCTCTTATTCTAACCAATGCATGGTTGCTAGGGGAAGTTGGATGCTTCCTGCTGATTGGCTGCTATAGGTCAGTGATCCCCAACCAGAGGCTAGTGACCCTTGGATGTTGCTCCCAGTGGCCACAAAGCAGGTGGTTCTTTTAGAATTATTGCCATAAAGGCAAGCTTTTGATGCATTGCTAAATAGGGCCTTCTGTAATGCTGCACATCCATATAGGGGGTACCAGTAACCAATCACAGCCCATATTTTGCACCAGCATGTTTATGTTGCACTCCAACATTGGATTTGTATGTGGCTCCCAGGTAAAAAAAAAAAATGGTTTAATAAACTGTTAAAATAAGTGAATGTCAGGAGAAAGAAAGAGGCTGCTCTCATGTGCTTTTGGTAAGGAAAAAAATTGGAAACCTTTCTAAAATCTTTCCTATGCAGAAGAACAGAGCAGCCTCTTTCTTGAATACTTGGTGGGCAGAATGGGCAGAAACTGACCAGCAGGTGGCGTTGCTGTAGCAAAACTAATTCATATTAACATTATTATTAATACAAGTATCCCTTGATATCTTGGAATATAAAAACAATAATGAATGTATATTAAACCATTTCTTAGAATAGCACGCTCATCAATTTTACATTCACTTGTTTTAAAGGTTTACTCTCTGTGTAATATATACACGAATGCCCTCGGATAAGTGGCCTACATTAGAAGAGTTAAACAATACTGCAACCTCTTTGACACTGATATATTAATGTTTTACTGCCTGAAGCATGTTTTACACAATCTTACTTTATAGAAATAACGAGCCCTGCAAAGTTTTGCCTTTTACAGGCACCTTAATCAGATAATTTACAGTGGGTTTCTTCTGCAAGGGGATGATGTGCCAAGCTCTCACCAGTGGGTGGCACCAAAACTTCAGTAACGGCTGCACAGGGTTGAAATATTCAGGGAAGTCCTGATGTTGTGTTTTTTTGCCAAGTCAATAGAAGTAAACGTTTTGTTCAGCAAACAGGCTGGAAACAGTCATTGATGACAGATAGGAACCATTTGGCCCACCTAACGTTACTCTGATTCTGTTGGAACTGAGAGGTTCCTTATGGACAATTAAGTATTAAGGAATTTGATGGCAGATGACCATTTGGCCTACATTTGATAGTATGATGATTTCCCTATCCAATTCCATAGCACAGATATATTATAGAGTATATAACCATGGTTCAGAGAAGAGTACATCGGCTTATATTTCTCTTCAGTGCCAAAAGCCTAATGGAGCAGCACGCCTTCCCACATTTCCCAAATTTCCCAAAAGGAGCAGCGCAAGGCATTGGAGCAATCTCTGCAGGGCCCCCTTAGTCTCTATGTTGCAAAGCTTACACCTGATGCAGGGCTGCAGAGAGTTCAGCATTCTGTATTGTTGCGTTTTTAAACTTGGAAATTTTAAAGGTAAGTACTTTTGAGTCAATATAGTTTCTCCAATCAGAATCCTATTTGTTGTGGTGCTGTCCCTCCATCCCCACATAATGAACACTTGTTTATTTTGTTGGATTGTGTTGGTTACTAAATACAAGTGTTATTGCATCTACTTTGCATGCACTAAATTTGTTTGGGCAGTTTGACTTATTTTGACCATCATGAGTGTGCAAGTTTGTCCAAAGTGGAAATGACCCTGCAGGTTAAATGAAATGTAAACCCTTAATGCAAATTCATGTTCAAGTGCTGATAGCAGTCTTCCGAGCACTTTTTCAGGCCTTCCTTGGAGAGGCTTCAAATGTTTTTTTTTTTTGCCTTTCTCCGGATCAACTGGCAGTTAGTCAGGTTAAAATAGAGTTAAAAGGTTGAACTTGATGGATGTGTCTTTTTTCAACCTAACTTAACATGTTACTATTATGTTACTATGTTGCTCCACTCAGAAATGTCACATGACTCTCCTCGTTTTACTAAATTCATTTTCGGAGCAGAGCAACACCACAAGACCTTTCTTTTCTTAGAACTTATTTTTCTACTGATTGTTCAGCTGGCCGATATGGCCACAAGAGGGAACTGTTGGAACTACTACTATCTTAAAAACTTGAAACAAAACTGCTTAAGGTCCCCATAGACGCGACGATTCTTCTTGCCGAACGACCGATTTTAGGGAAGCCCGACCAATCCTTCGAAATTGTCGTGCGGTTAGTGGTATTCGAACGATCGTACATCTTACGATTTTTCGGCCGACATCTGTCAGTGCAATCTCTCTATGTTTGCAGGGCCAAGCAGGCAGCTCCCCTTTGTTTTCCTGGTAAATTGGTCTTTTTAGTTGATGGTAGATTCGTATGATCGTACGATCGTTCTGAGAAGATCGTGGTCTCACGATCAGGATCTGATCTTTTAAAAATCTCAACATCTATGGCCAGCTTTAGAAGGGCTCTCTGACCAATTTTCCATGAAATTGTCAATTAAGTCAATGCTATTTTCCCGTCTATGAGGATATGTGGCTTTATAAGTGAGCTTTAAGCTGGCAGACAACGTAAGATAAAAAATTAGCTGCCTTGCAAAAGTGCAAAAAAGCACCCAGCAACCATATACAATATATGCCTTACCATATAAACTGTCTTTAAAACTCCATTGGCTTCTGTGTCCCCCTTTCAGTTTCCTTCCAGTATTTGCTTCCCCCACTCTTGGGAAATGATTGTTACCCCCATGCTTGTAGCAGTGCTATACATTACCCCATAGATATTCCACCTTTCCACTTATTATTGATCTCATCCTAGTTCTGTTTGCGGCACGTATGGAGCATTCACAGATTCATGATGTTATATAACTCAGAGTAGATGATCTGTAGTTACTGGAACTAATTTGCCTTTCATTTCTCATTGTCTGGGGCACTTAGTATTCCCCAAAATAAAAAGCATATGTGATAACATTAATATAGAAGAACTTTTGCACTTTTTGGTGAGCCCTCAACATACTCCTTCACATGTCAGGGTTAATTCATGTTGCACAAAGGATTGGGGCCTCATTAATCAAGCTCCCTTTCAGTAGCTTTTTGTTCAGCAGCTCTCCAGTTTGGAATTTTAGCAGCTATTGGGTTGCTAGGGTCTTGTTTACTTTAGCAACAGGCAGTGGTTTGAATATAATCATCTTCCTAGGGTATCCTTACTCTGGCAGGTTGGGTATGCTGACAACATCTTTCTAAGTTCTCAGAGGAATGAGTAATTGTTGTTAGGGAGCCTCACTAATAATTCCCACATGCAGATCGGCACACGTCTGTCTGTCCCCAGGCTGCTGGCAGGGACGATGAAAAATACAGAGCCTACGCGGATGGCAAATGTACCTGTTCAATCCCTGGAATATCCTGCTACACATTCCCTTTATAATCTCTGAATTGGAGCTTCTGCCGCCCCAGCCAATAAAAACAGAACTGCTGTTCCAACTCTGTACAAGCAGCCAGTGAAGTGATGATTGCATGGAAGGGATGGAAATGACTGATGATTGCGGGATTGTTTTTAAGGCTCATACAGAGTTCTGCCAACATCCAAAAGGGACAGTTTGGGTCAAGCCCCAATCTAAGTCACAACAATTTTGGAGGCAACAATTAAGTTTTTTTTTCAAATGATGTGTGAAGGAGGGGAAAGAATATATATATATATATATTACAGGTAATGCTAAAATGCACATAAAAAATAAAACAAGTTAGGGACCGCCATTCGGGGTTTACCTTGACGTGGTATGGTGGCTTATCAATTTTATGATCATAACTTTGTAACAAAATAACCCCTGTTTTGGGTACATATGCAATAGCATTTATTATACTTATATAAATATACTTTAAAGCCTTTAGAGTGCTCCCACAACCCCCCTGTTTTGATATTGTATATTTAGCCAGGAGCTGTGGCATAGCTTCAGTGGTTGTAGCACCCCATACCCCCCCTTTTAACTAGTGGTGATCCTATGCTTTTAAAATTGGGCGTTTGTTTTGGGAATATCTCTCCTTTAAAAGCCTGATTGCTGGCTGGGGAGGATTTAGCCCTCAGTGAAAAAACAGCGTTCAACGGACATTGATTACAGGTAATGCTAAAATGCACATAAAATATAAAACAAGTTAGGGACCGCCATTCGGGTTTACCTTGACGTGGTATGGTGGCTTATCAATTTTATGATCATAACTTTGTAACAAAATAACCCCTGTTTTGGGTACATATGCAATAGCATTTATTATACTTATATATACTTTAAAGCCTTTAGAGTGCTCCCACAACCCCCCTGTTTTGATATTATATATATATATATATATATATATATATATATATATATATATATATATATATATATTGATACTGACATCCTGGCACTGGAGTCCTTTCTAAGGTGTACCCAGGGCAACTTCTTTAGGATAGTGGCCCTTGGGTGCCTATTAGTGATGTGTGTGTTGACCTGACCTGTTCCAACACTAAGCCAACGCCACCCAACCTGAAGCTGACCCATCCTGCTCTCATAATTTATATACCTGCATCTCTGATAATACAATTATTTCATTTTAGTGCAGTTATTACACAGATTAATAATATGCATTGACTCTTTTCAACCATGGGCATTTTTTGTCTAAGGGTCTACTCGAAGACTGGGGCCCAGTTGAGCCCTACCTACTATAGAGACATTGCACATATTTATTTGAAGAAGTTACTGGAATGGCAGTTTTGTCCCTATAGAACGTCAGTGATGAAATAGATGGAGCATAGATAGGATTCCTGCCTGTGTGAGGGTATGCAGGGAATGACAGTAGGTACAGCTGCTACAATAGGTCTGCACTGCGGAATCATGTGCTGGATTGCTCTGCCGCTCTACTTCTGTTTGCCTTTCATTAGGGAGAGGATTACTCACTCACACTGAATTCCATTCTCCAAGATCAAACGTTCTTTCTCTTTTTTTTGGACTGGAAGGGGATGACAGGTCTGTCCTGGGGTCTGCACATTTAATACAGTGCAGACTTCTTGGAAGTGCATTCAGGCAGCAGCAAGCATCACTAGGTGTCATCAATAGGGATTTTTATTAAAATAAATGCTAACAATAAAGAAACAAAACAATACAATTCTTCAACTAACATAACAAAATTAATGGCAGGTTAAATAAGCCTTAGAGAAGTCCACTTAAAGAAAAAGTAACAGCAAAAAAATTAAAGTGTTTTAAAGGAATGACAATATGACTCTGCACTGGTAAAACTGGTGTGTTTGCTTCAGAAACTCTACTATAGTTTATATCAGTGTCTTGTGGGCCCCGCCGGCCCAGTTCCACTACAAAGTGACGGGACCCGTCTTTGTCAGGGGTCGCAGACTCATGGTGAAATCAAAATTTTGCGCTTGCACACTGACGTCACGCTGTGCGCATACTTAGAAACCGGCACCGTGTGCGCGTACGGACAAGCATGACGCTGCGCTCCGGAGAAACAAGGGGGGCCCTCGGGCAGTAGCCCCGGTGGGCCCCAAGCCCCCCAGTATGACCCTGGTTTATATAAACAAGCTGCTGTGTAGCCATGGGGGCAGCCATTCAAGCACAGGATACACAGCCATTAAATCACATAACTTCTGAAGAATCCCATTGTATTCTACGGGGCATATTTGTTGTCTGGTGTGTAACCTGTGCTTTTTCTCCTTTTTCAGCTTTGAATGGCTGCTACATAGGTCTCTGTGTTCCAAAGTTATTTATAGGAAAATGGGCACCCTTGCACCCATGGTGTAAAGTACAGTGCAGGGTGCCCTGCCTAAATTAACCCTATTTACCCTGAATATAGATTTTAATGACTATTATTCCTTCTGTTCAGATTTTCTCATCTTCTTCTTTCAGATGTCATTAAACTGCTGCAGGGTCGGACTGGGCCGGCCAGACCCAGTCCCCGCCGGGCTGAAAGTACTGTACGTTTACTATATGTGCGCTCAGGGGAGGGGGGAGGACGGGTGGTGGCGGTGGTCCAGGTAGGGGGGTGTAGGGGTGTGGGGGCCATGCATCCACCTGTCCGACCCTGAACTGCTGTATGGTTACTAAGATAGTGGGACCATAACAATAAGATAATCTGAAATTCTAATGAGTAGTCGCATCTCATTTAAACCAGACAGCTGTGGTGCAGATCTACAGTATACTATTGGGAAAGTATCAAATTTGTTTTAGGGAAAGGAATAACTTTTCCATTCTTATTTAAGCCTTTACAGGTCATCTGCTATCTTTTGCCTTTGATTTGATTGCCTCCAATAAATCTGCTCTCGCTCTGGTATTCTCTATACAGTCAGACTCCATTCTTTAAAGTGTCTGCTGACAGATGCTTTTTTCTACAGTCATGTCTGCAAACCGAGTTCCCGTGTGCGTTTCATCATACTGAATAAGTACAGCGGCTGATCCATATCTAAACTGCACACATCAAATAATAATTCCTTTTCAGTTACACACAGGGAAACTATTCTTTCAGCTCCTCTATGGAAAATAAAAGGCTGCCTGTCACTTAGGGAACTGTGGCTGACAGTTGATACATTCTGTATATATTTGTGCCACCCATTCTGCACACCACACTTAAAGCAATGAGACATGGGAGAGGTGCTGTATCATGTGACCACACACACCCCAAGGTCACAATAAGGGAATAGACCAATTGGCAAATGGTTTTCATTTTTTATTTTTATTATTTGTGGTTTTCGAGTTTGTTGGCTTTATATTTCAGCAGCTCTCCAGTTTGCAAATTCAGCAGTCTGGTTGCTGGAATATAAATAGGAGACACCTGAATAGAAAGGTGAGTAAAAACAAAGTAATTTGTAGCCTTACAGAACATTTGTTTTAAGATGGGGTCTGCGACCCCCTACTTTGAAAGGTGGAAGAGTCAGACGAAAATGGCAAATACTGTAATTCAAATACTATAAAAAAGAAAGCCATTTGAAAAGTTACTTAGAATTGGTCATTCTATAACTTAAACGTATAATATTAACTTAGGGGTGAACCACCCCTTTAAGTTTACTTTTACTATGTGATAGAATGGCTAATGCTAAGCAATTTTCCAATTGGCCTTTTTGCTTTTTTATAGTTTTTTTTTTTTAATTTATTTGCCTTCTTCTGATTGTTTCCAACTTTCAAACGGGGGGTCACTGACCCCAATTGATAAACAAATGGTTTGTAAGGCTACAGGTGTATTGTTATTGCTGCTTTTTATTACTCAACATTTTATTCAGGCCTCTCCTATTCATATTCCAGTCTCTTATTCAATTCAATGCATGGTGGTTGCTAGGTGAATTTGTACCCTAGTAATCAGAGCTACTAAATAAAAAAACTAAATAACTCACAAACAAAACAACTGCAAATTGTCTCAAACTATCACTCTCTGAGCCACACTTATATGGGTGGTGGCTGACAGGGAGATTAGTCGCCCAGCGACAACGCTTCTCTACTTTGGGTGACTAATCTCCCTGAAATGCCTTCCCACCGGGAAGAATACGAATCGCCGGTGGAATGGCATATGAATCGATTCTGATTCCGTAAGTTGCCTCATGAGGAAACTTCGGGTGACTTCGGAAATCCAAAGTGATTCATATGCCATCCTGCTGGCGATTCGTATTCTTGCCGGCGGGAAAGCATTTTGGCATACCTCCCAACATTTTGGAGATAACGCCCATTTTTGTGGCCCATGTGAACCATGTTCATTTTACAAAATTTGTCACATATTTCTGTTTTTTTTCAGTTATCACAGTTTTGCGAATGAAGGTGAATTGCCCTTTAAACTGTGAGTCTAACCTGTTATCTTATATTGTTACAATTACTTATTTACTTATGTTGAAAATTGTTACAAAAGTATCTTATCTGAAGCTGTTCTGGGCTCTTTGCCAAAAGCCAATTAAGTTAGAAACTTTGTTTCTTTTTCTGCCCATTCAGTGCAAAGAAAAACGTGACTTTCCAGAGGGACTGTGGGTTGAGCTGTCAAAAGAGGGACTGTCCCTTTAAAAACGGGACAATTGGGAGGTATGATTTTAGGGAGATTTATGGCCTGAAGTAGAGAAGATTTGTCTCTGGGCTACTAATCTCCCTGTCTGCCACAACCCTAAGGGCCGATTCACTAACTTCGAGTGAAGAATTAGAAGTAAAAAAACTTTGAATTTCGAAGTATTTTTTGGGCTACTTCGACCATCGAATGGGCTACTTCGACCTTCGACTACGACTACGACTTCGAATTGAAGGATTCGAACTAAAAATCGTTCGACTATTCGACCATTCGATAGTCGAAGTACTGTCTCTTTAAAAAAAACTTCGACCCCCTAGTTCGCCATCTAAAAGCTACCGAACTCAATGTTAGCCTATGGGGAAGGTCCTTTTTTTGATCGAAGGATTTAATCGTTTGATCGAAGGAATAATCCTTCGATCGCACGGTCGCACTATTTGCGCTAAATCCTTCGACTTCGATATTCGAAGTCGAAGGATTTCAATTCCCAGTCGAATATCGAGGGTTAATTAACCCTCGATATTCGACCCTTAGTGAATCACCCCCTAAAAGTTAATTTAAAAATAAACCACCCCTTTAACAATCGTCCTATTTATACATTTTTGTCCTTATACAGGATTTGCTTTATTAAACACCCATACTTTATTTATTTATTTATTTTAGTAGTTTGGCCCCAGATGAACAGACTGGCCAATAATCTTTTTACTTGCTCATCTGTCAACCAATAGGAAGAGCCCCACCCCTGAATAACTCTACAGAGCTGAGCTATGAGGATATTTACACAGTGGGAGGCAAAATCAGAAAAATCTTCATTCTTATAAAGCAAATAAAAGTGAGCAAGCTTTCAAGGTGGTTCCCTTCCTCAGTTGCATCCAATGAATACAAATATGTAGGGTGGTTGCCCACAAGTCAATCTGAATGCCCTGAGTAATGCTAAACATTTTGTATTGCAAAGAGTAGCTGTCTGCAACGTTGCAGCATCTGGGGCTAGGACCCTTCAGAGAAATGGTAAGGGTGCTTCAAATTTAGTTTAACTTTTAGTATGTTAGAGAATGCCAAATTCTAAGTAACTTTTCAATTGGTCTTCACTATTTATTTTTTATAGTTTTTAAATTATTTATTTTTCTCTTCTTATTCTGACTTTTTCAAATGAGGGGTCACTGACACCATATAAAAAATAAATTAGGCTACAAATGTATTCTTATTGTGACTTTTAATCACTCATCTTACTATTCAGACCCTTGCCTAATTATATTCCAGTCTTTTTTTCAAATCAATGCATGGTTGCCAGGGTAATTTTGACCCTAGCAATCAGATTTCTGAAATGGCAAACTGGAGAGCTGCTGAATAAAAAGCTAAATAACTCAAAAGCCATAAATAATAAATGTAAACCATCTGCAAATCGTCTCAGAATTTAACTCTCTACATCGTACTAAACGTTAACTGGAAGGTGAACAACCTCTTTAAGAACAATGCATTTCTGGAAACGATAAAGACTATAAAACGTAAAAAGTATTTAATTTCAAAACTGAACTACCTAAACTAATAAACCCCAAAGTGTGCTTACTGGGTGTAATGGACGAGGTCACCCCAAGGGCGGCCATGAGAATACTATTCTGCAGTGCCGGGCCAAGTCGGCCGGGCGCCCTAGGCAACCCGGCCAACTACGTTGCCCCCACCGCTCGTGCATGCACAGAAGTGCGCAAGCAGCGAAAGCGTTAGTGCGCATGCACGGAAGATCGACGAGGCTGTGCCAATGCGCATGCGGGAAATAGCACACATGCTGAGAAAGTGCGAGTGTGCATGCCCCAAAGAGCGCGCACTCGCATGAACCACTGCAACCGCTTCTGGAAAAAATGGCGCCCCTCTGCCTTTACGCCCTAGGCACGTGCCTCTTCTGCCTACCCCTAGTTCCGGCCCTGCTATTCTGTAACCTACTGTTCTATGCCAGGAAATGTATCCTCCTGAATGTCCCCCAACCCCTCACACTTAATGGCTGGTTAAATCTGTTGAAATTGTACAGAAATACACTGGCACTCAAGGCAATTGAAGTGCAGGGTTACCCCTTGCTATTTATTTCGTGCATTTTGGCATGAAATAAATAGCAAGGGGTAACCCTGCACTTCAATTGCCTTGAGTGCCAGTGTATTTCTGTACAATTGTCCTTTGGGGGTTGCCGTACCCTCTTGCATTGTGCACCAGGCCACCTGGAGAAAGGAGGGAGTGTGCTCAGCTTTACCTTGTTCCAGTAAATCTGTTGAAAGCAACATTCCCCTTGATACAACTTACCTATGCTGCAAGAGGCTATCCTCAAAAATATGACCTGGTGTGGCGAGAATGGTTGGATGCCACTGAGGAACCCTAACTTCATAAATGTCAAGCTAGAAGGGACACAACCATATACAAATATTGCTCTGGCTGCCTCTGGGTAATAGGCATCAAATCATAAACAAACCCATTACATGAGGTGGAAAATACATAGAATAAGGGAAAAGATTGTATACCTGCAGAGTTTACTATTGTATGGGAATTCAGAATGTATATGCTGTAATTTGACCTTTATACTAAATATGGAACGATAAATTTTTTGTTGCTTGTTTGTTATAAAATGCAAAAATAAAAACCTTTAAAAAAAAAAAAACTATTCAATTAAATTTTCCATAAAAGGTCAACATTATGGTGAAAATATGTTGATGTCTGTGTATAGTTAATGCTGATCGGGTGCTTTGCTAAGTTCTGATGGCCTCTCTCTCGTTGCCTATAAAGCAGTAATCAGTTTAGACATCGACTTGGATTTCACTCTGGTTCTGAAATTAGGCCAATGCTCCCTGTGGAATCTGAGGTAATTAGGAAATGGTATGTGCTATGAACTTTCTATGCGTTATTTATGATTTCTGCAGCAGCTGTTCCACCATTATCTCCACTGTATTACCATAAATATATATTCTTATGAGCTGTATCATGAGCTTAAAGCCTTTACGAGACTGGGTTGTGAAACAAAATATGAACCATATAAAGAGGATGCTATGATCTTACATTTTTGGTGAAATACATGAGATATACATGAAAAATGGGCCCTAAAACCATACGTTGTATTACCATTGAGCACTGTGCCTGCCCAGTGTGTGCGCCTATTGACACAAAGTACTCTGGACGTAGCGCAACCCTGGATGTGTCCCCATTCTTGCACCCCTTACTGCTCTTGTACTTGTACCCTCCAGGGCCATAAATGACTCCTACCAACTTAAGTAGGTGGTTCATCTTTAAGTTAACATTTGTATGCTATAGAACGGCCAATTCTAAGCAACCAGCGGTGTAACTATAGAGGTAGCAGACCACACACAGTAGCAGGGGGGCCTGGACTGTGGGGTCTGCATCCTCTATAGTTAATAAAAAAAAACCCTCCTCCCCAGCTACTCTGTTTTACCAGCGAGGAAGGGGGAAGCAAGTTGGCCGGAGGCAGGAAAGAGGCATGGGCGGATTGGAGGTGGGACAGGTCAGGAGGTGGGCAGGAGGATGGAGATCTGTGTGCACCGGGCCCTGTGTTGTCATGTAATCTAATGTGGATTTTATAGTTTTTGTATTGTTTAATACAAACTTTCTCCAATTCTGCAGAACCAGAGGCTGCAGCAAAATAATCCTCCAAATAGAACCCCCGTTTATCTGTTTCAATCTGGATCCATGATCTGTGTCCCTGCAGCTGAAAACAGTAAAGGGAATGTAAAGGTAAAAATAAAATCCAATACAAATCTCTACACAGTCGCCAACTGCTCTACAGGGAAACAAACAAAGCTGCTTGAGTTCTGCATGGCTGGGAAGTAAGGCGGGGGCTCTCCCTGCTGTTCATAAGTATGATTGTTTCCCTGCAGAGCAGTTAGGGACCGTCTGACAATTCCTATCCACAGCAGTAAACAAAGGGGGAATTTCACTGCATACAGTCAGGTTTCTTATAAAAACAATACTCATTTTTTTAATCAAAGTATATTGGAGATAGGTTTCTTTTTCATTAAAGAAAGTAAAAATTGGATTTTATTTTTTTGCCTTTACAGTACATGCCCTTTAAGATTGGTTGCTACTGGCTATTACACCACTTGGGGTCTTGTTTACTAACATTGGAGAGAAATATCTAAAATATCTTAATTTTATTACATTATTTTCCACCAAGGATATCCATCTGTAATCCCTTTGTGTTGTGCAAATATAGGGTGTCATGCTGTTGTGGGTGTCCCAGGGGATTAGGGTGCTCAGTAAGATTAAAATAATAATGGGGGTCACAAATCAGCCGTGTTGAGAAGGGAGGTAGGCATTAATATTATGTCCCTGGTTGGCTGTCAAAATCCCTGAGAGTTTGGTGTAATCAGATGCAGAATGCACCTACAGCAACTCAAATAAGCCTACTCTACTTCAATGTTTATTTGTTTTTATACCATTTTTTTTTTATTCATCCTAAATCCTCTTGATGTGGGAATGTAGGATTTTGTTAGCACATCAATGCTGCCACAGTCCCAAAATGCTGTTTTATTTGCTTCATAGGTACTAAAGTTCTGCCTGTTTATATATTCACCTCAAAAGTCTCAGCTCTAACCACCAATTACACGCTTTCCCACCATCTGGCCTAGTCCGTGTAGCCCGGCTTTGTGCTATCGGAGGGGCCTGACATTTCTTTGCCAAAGGCCAAACACACATCTGGTTTGTTGAAATTTTAAGAGCAAAATAACTTTCCTCTACAACTAATATAGTCTTGTAATTACTTATTTTTTATTCCCTGTGTATGTATGTTTTGTCTCTGTGGGTAGACTGAATTCCTCTCTTTTCTAAAGTCTGTGTTGTACATGTTATATTAAGCACTTGTGTTATATGAGGCCAGGCGGAGAGATATGGGGAAAGCTGAATATTTAACAAACCTGGGGCCCTCTTAGAGACACAGCGCCTAACATGCAAAAATAAAAAATGGAGGCATTTTAGACCACACTCCCTACGTGCCCCAGCTTCATTGAGTTGCGCCAAGAGATGTTCCAAATATACTGGAACCCATAACCCATACCCAGGGCTGCCATCAGAAATCACGGGCCCCGCACAGCAAAATTTTCTGGGCCCCCCTTTGCCACCCCCCCTTACCCCATCAGTATGAAGGCCACAAAAGACACAGACGTTAAAACATTAAGTGCCCCCCTACAAGTTTTGATGGTCAGGGCCTCCTACAAATTAAAGAAAAAAATTGGTGGCCAAGGACCCCCTACAAGTTTAAGAAAAAACATTGGTGGTCAGGGCCTCTACAAGTTATTAAAAAAAAATATTTGGCCAGGGTCCCAACAAGTTATTAAAAAAAGAAATATTTGGCCAGGGCCCCTTCATATTATTAAAAAAAACATTTTGCCAGGGCAGGGCCCCTACGAGTTATTAAAAAATATAAATTTGGCCAGGGCACCTACAAGTTAAAACAAAAACAAACAAACTGCACTTACCTTAGTCAGGGAGCTCAGGTGCCGGTTTCTTCCATGAAACTACCGCCATCTCCAAAAGGGGAGACGTATGATTGTGGGAGCAAATGCTACTGCCCTTTTTGGTCATAACACTTGCTCTGCCTAAGTTACAAGTAAAGGGCCTTTGCAGCAATGTTCAGCCCAATAAATAGCTAAATAAACTACTGTTGATGAAACAAGCCCTTGGTAGTGATACTGATAAGCTGTACTCCCAGAAGCACTAGGGAATGGATGCCAGTGTAGGAAAGAGCTATACTAAACACAATGACAAATATCGGCTCTTCTTCTAATGCCCAAACTCATAATTGCTCAGTGCTCAAGTAATTACCATGGCTTCAGAGTACACAAGCCGAGCTTGGGGCATGAATAATGGAATACTTCTGTATTTGCTTTTCTCTTTGATACATAAATACACATCCTACTTTGAAACATAAGCAGCCATCTCCATCTATGTTTTGTCTAATCTTAGGCTAAAGCTCCCTCTTAAAAGTATCCCTTTCTCTTTGCCAAAAAATAAAGATCAAAGATTTTCTACGTTAGCTTCAGTTTTTTGTTTTTTTTAATTTTTCTCCAGAGCCGGGACTCCTGGGAGGACTAAAACTTGGGTGTTTATTGCATTCCGTGGATAGCAAAAAAAATTGTAATTTGGGAAAACCTTTCTGGTGCTTATCTGATGTTAGTGGAATTGCATAATAAATATTCTGCCTTTGTACTCTCTATGTCTGACAGGTAGCCGACGAGCCGCCCAAGTTATCCGAGCTCTTAACAAAATCCTATATTTATATCAAGGAGAAATATAGGGAAAACATACCATAAATCTGAATGAAAAAGAAAATATCAATTGCAATTCTCTTTTAAACAGGGCTGTTATTGGGACAGTATTTTCAATGACCCCTATGTCTGTGCCCAGAAATTTTCAGAAAATTATATTTTATAACTATATTTGCATCAGCTTCTGTTGTTACAACTCCTAGATTGCCACCTACACCCAAATACCCTGAGAGTTGTAGCTGGAGGGCGAAAAATTTCCAATTTGGTTTATCCTTCTATATAAATGTTTATAGTTCTGGCCTGAATACATGAGATTTTAGCTGCCAACTCTCCCTCTAAGTGGCTTTAGCAGTACGGCAGATGGTGGTGGCTGTGTGTTCCTGTTTCACTGCCAGACTAAATTACTGACATAATACATCTCTCTGGTGTCCTTCTGGTTACTCATAGTTATTAGATGGAACAGTGTTGTCTCTATGTTTTTCTTTTAGCAGGAGGAAGGTAATTAAAAACATAACAATTGGAGATACTTGGGGGTAGATTTATCAAAGAGTGAAGTTAGAGATCTCCGCAGTCCGCAGAGTGAAATACCGTGTCTCTCCATTAATTTCTATGGGATTTTTAAAGGTGTAATTATCAAATGGTGAACTTTCACTATCATCCTTTGATAAATATGCCTTTAAAAATCCCATAGAAATGAATGGAGAGAGGTGGCATTTTTAATCTGGGAACTGTGGCGATCTCTAACTTCACTCTTTGATAAATCAACCCCCTCGGAGTGTTGAGTGCCCAGTTGTGGTCAAGACTAATGCACAACTTCAATAGTGTAGAAAATATTCTCTCTTCCATGATATGGAGGCGTCGGTGTCCAAGTTACATAGTTACATAGTTACATAGTTAAATGGGGTTGAAAAAAGACAAAGTCCACCAAGTCCAGCCCCTCCAAATGAAACCCAGCATCCATACACACACACACACACCCCTCCATACCTCACATAAATTCTATATACCCATATCTATACTAACTATAGAGTTTAGTATCACAATAGCCTTTGATATTATGTTTGTCCAAAAAATCATCCAAGCCATTCTTAAAGGCATTAACTGAATCAGCATCACAACATCACCCGGCAGTGCATTCCACAACCTCATTTTCCTCACTGTGAAGAACCCCCTACGTTGCTTCAAATGAAAGTTATTTTCTTCTAGTCTAAAGGGGTGGCCTCTGGTACGGTGATTCTCTTTATATTTACTTATATTTACTTATTAGTCTATAACTGACTTTTAACTGTGCTAATGAAAGAAATGAAAAAGGGAAAACTGTTTACCAAAGCCTGCTCATAAACAGCCTGACAAAAAAAATAATGTTTTAAGTAGACTTAAATGGATACTGTCATGGGAAAAAAATCTTTTTTTCCAAAATGCATCAGTTAATAGTGCTGCTCCAGCAGAATTCTGCACTGAAATCCATTTCTCAAAAGACTAAACAGATTTTTTATATTCAATTTTGAAATCTGACATGGGGCTAGACATTTTGTCAATTTCCCAGCTGCCCCATGTCATGTGACTTGTGCCTGCACTTTAGGAGAGAAATGCTTTCTGGCAGGCTGCTGTTTTTCCTTCTCAATGTAACTGAATGTGTCTCAGTGAGACATGGGTTTTTACTATTGAGTGTTGTTCTTAGATCTACCAGGCAGCTGTTTTCTTGTGTTAGGGAGCTGTTATCTGGTTACCTTCCCATTGCTCTTTTGTTTCGCTGCTGGGGGGGAAAAGGAAGGGGGTGATATCACTCTAACTTGCAGTACAGCAGTAAAGAGTGATTGAAGTTTATCAGAGCACAAGTCACATGACTTGGGGCAGCTGGGAAATTGACAAAATGTCTAGCCCCATATCAGATTTCAAAATTGAATATAAAAAAATCTGTTTGCTCTTTTGAGAAATGGATTTCAGTGCAGAATCATTTCTCGTTTTTGACGCTGGCGTCCATTTTTGACGCCGGCACACTTTTTTTTGATGCCGGCAGCCGTTTTTGACACCGGCGTAGGCGAATTTTTTTTTGACGAGGGCGAATTTTCGCTGGTGGCGAATCGCGCAAATTCGCTCCGAATTTGCGCCTTGCGAATAATTTCGCCCATCACTACAAATATGAGCAGAAAGAGACAGCAATCTGCCAGTCTACTTACAGTACATAAAACTAATAGCTTTAGAGCAAGGCTTCCTCTCTAAGCACTGAGCTAAATCATGGGCTTCTGAATCTGTGCAAGGTCTGTATACATCACTATACACACAGGTGTAAGCCTCATAAATCCAAAAGTTAATCAATAAAAGGCTTTTTTATTGCCCTCTACATAAAGACTAAAACTAGAAATAAATTCTTTAAAAAAACACTGTCTGGCCACTACACCAAGCACAAACCTCAGCTCAATTTAGAATCAACAACGTTTTAAATAGAAAAATAGTCAATCAATGGTATCTCACTTGATTGAAATATATGCTGTAAGACTTCATAGCGTAACCCTATCATGGCACCTAGGGTTTTTTTAACTATAAAATGTGAATAATTAGTGGAAAAACTCAAATTTCACGAGATTTATTGAACCCAGAGGATGTAAAAAGTCAGAATCCAAAAATCCGCCATCTTAGACCTGCCAAATGGTTGTATATAAGTCAATGGGAGCGGTCCCTATCCTATTTGGAAGTTTCTGTGGTCTGTTCTGGGATTAGTTTGAAAATCCGACTTTTTTGGTCTTTTTTGACAAAGTCCAAAAAATGCATACTTTTCGGGAATACCTTCCCGATCCAATTAAATCGTACTTTTTAAATAATAATTAAGCTCCAATTGTGGATTCTAGTTTGGTTGGACTTTTTTTTAATAAAAATAGTCAGAAAAATTCGTATTTTGGTAAGTAAGGCCCCTAGTGTAGTATAGGATGTACATTCTTAATACAAATCAATTCTCTTATAAATACAAGGCCTGAATCCCCTTTGTTATGTGAAAGATACTGGGAATTTTAATGCAGTGCCTCCACCAATGGAGCACTGAGGAATTAAACCTCAGGGGAATTCCACTGGGAGAAATAAAACCCACAAGTGCTGTAAGTAAATAGAACTTTATACAGAAATGAAGAAAGGCAAAAATGCAAAAATAACAATTAATCCCTGTACTGGGGAACCCATGTGTAAATCCAACCCTGCAGGCCCGGACTGGCAATCTGTGGGTTCTGGCAAATGCCAGAGGGGCTGCTATAAGGTCACATAGAAAGTCAGTATTTAGTGGGCTGGTAGGGGCCATTTGGGCCTGTTTGTGGGCTGATTGGGCCTCTGTGTATCTGAAATGCCAGGGCCTATTTTAATTCTCAGTCCGGACCTGCAACCCTGGAACTAGGACACAGTCCCACAATCTGTTCCAGTGGACAGTTACAGTTCAGTCCTTTCCCCCAAGAGCTTTTAAACTTTCCCCTGGTAGTGCTACCTGACCCAAAGCATCTCTCCTTTTAGACAAGGCATTAGCTCCCTTGTAGCAGACTCTCATTCAATACCTGTCCTCACGCAGGGCCCACATGCTGGATAAGACATAAGAGTCTCCGAAGAAAACTTTAATATTCAGGTCGGACTCCGAAGCTCCATAGCTGAGCACACAAAGCCTCTTTTTCAGGGTTGGACTAGGCCTGGCCAGGATCCACAATTCGGAGGCCTCGTAATAGAAAAACGTAATGCAAAAATATTGCAGGCATGCCAACACGTGCAATGCATCACGCCAGGGCAGCAGAGGGTGGGACAGGAGGGAAGCCTTGGGGTAGCAGACGACCCTGCTCTTTCTTGATCTTAAAGCCGGACTCCCATGCTTTATAGCTGATCACACCAAAGCCCTCTTTCACAGGAATCCTTCTACAGGCAGCACTTTTTAAATTCTCTTTTGCCTCAGATCTTCAGACATCTCCCTGGTTGAGATTCTCCAGGTCCCGGTATCCCCGAGTTGACCAAGGCTCAGTCCAGCTCAAGCAAGTTTTTGGAAAAGAAAAAGAAAATATAGTCTGTGAAGAAATCAGAGGATGATATTTAAAAAATAAAAGGTTTTAAGGGTCATTTATATAGTCCTAGGTAGTGTGTCAAATGTTTTGTTTTTTTTTTTAAAAAAAGGGTGCATTCCTGCCTTGCAGAATTGCCACATCTCTGCAATCCCTTTTGGAGCACAGAAACCTACATCTGCACTGACTGGGTTCGTAAACACAATATTAATGAGGAGCAGGAGAGAGAGGCGTGTAGCTGTCCCCACTTCTATCCCCTAACTTGTGCATAATTCAGATGTCAGAGTTATTCTCAAGGCCAGAATGCTTCCTGAACGAGCACTAAAGGGGTGCATCTCCCGAGAAGGTTATTGAAAACTGCTGTAATGGAAAAATATGTAGTGAAAGTCCAATTATTCTCACAATTTGCAAATGCTACATGGTGTGCTGAAAGCTTTGCTGTTATGGGGCACAAACAAAATGGCAGCTGTTTCTTCCCACGGAGACGCACAATCAGCTTTCGTGATTATATGTTAGCAGGTTCAGCATATTCCGTCTATATGTGTCTCAGTAAATGGCTGTTAGAACAGCCGAATCTGAGCCGGTAGATATTTGTTATTGTTCAGTGAACAAAAGTTCATCTCATTATAACAGGGAGCAGAGGTGAACCCCGTACAGTGTAAGTTCTCATTAACCTGCAGTCGGTAGGAACCAAACAAAGGCACAGTATAACCAGGTGCAACTGTACAAACGGTAACTCAGAGAGAGACCTTAATCCATCAAAAGAGTTAACTCAAATATCAAAGGCAGATTGCAAATATGACTGGGGGTCTCTGCCCTCCCAACACAATATATGGCCTTATTGTTTCTTATACCTACAATCTGTGAATCTGTACAAAGCCAACAGCTTAATCCTTTATACCCAGTGTGTGTGGGATGAAAGGTGCAGATGGCAGGCAGCATGGAACAGCGACGGTAAAGGATTACAAGCGCAACAATTTTGGAGAAGATTCCAGGGCATTATCTGAACTCTGATCAGATTTGGGGGTGAAAGTGTTATATACTGTTATAGACTAATAGTATTGTTTATCTCTTTATTTAATGTAAAATTGCTCAGAGTGCCCTTCTGAGCACTTTTACAATGATTTTTTTGTCTAGAATCAAACTTTGTTAATATTATAAATGAGTAAGACAAGTGCCACTGCCTGGACAAAACTTCATAAGTTTAAATGGTTTTAGTAGGGTTGCCACCTGGCTGGTATTTGTTGGCTGATCGCAATGTTATTAATAGGGAAAAAAGTTAAATATATAGGAAGGCCAGTATTTTTTTTCCAGAAAAGGTGGCAACCCTACCTTTAAGGTAACTTTTATTATGTTCTAAACAACTTTCCAATTGGTTTTCATTATTTATTTTTTATAGTTTTATAGTTATTTGCCTTTTTTCTTTTGACTCTTTGCAGCTTTCAAATGGGCGTCGCTGACTCCCTTCTAAGAACAAATGCTCTGTAAGGGTATGGCCACACTGGGCGTTTTGGGGAGATTTGGTCGCCTTCCCTGACTCTGCACCGGCTAAAATTAAAAAAACACTGGCGCTAATCACATGCGGCGATTCGTTTTCCGAAATCGCCTGAAGTTGCCTCACAGAAAACAAATCGCTGCATGTGATTTTTTCATTTTAGCCGGCACAGAGTCAGTTAAGGCGTTTGGGAAGATTGGTCGCCACAAAGACAAGTCGATTAATCGCCAGGCGACGAAATCTCCCCAAAACGCCCAGTGTGGCCTGACCCTTACAATGGCGGAACTGTTGGAAAACAACAGACAGAGATTGTTCCAGTGGATGTGACTTAATGCAGGGAGGGTCTATTGTTGTTTAGCAATGTAATATCATGTTTGACCTGTAACCCTGTGTGATTTTCTTCTTCCTGTGTATGCTCTCTATGAAAAGTTCCTGTTGCACACATGTAATGCTGAAGTGTTTATGCTGAGTTCTATAAAGCAAACAAGTTACTGTTCACACAGACGTTGGTGTGTAGAGAAGCTGCAAATGCAGTTCAGATCAGCTCTTTGCTAACAGGAACTACCGGGGGTGCAGCGGCACCTTCAGGTTAACCTTTAGTAGGTTATAGAATGGTAAATTCTGAGAAGCTTTTCAATTGGTCTTTATTTTTTTTCTTTTAATAGTTTTCGAGTTATTTCTCTCCTTCTGAGTCTTTCCAGCTTTCAAATGGGGTTCATTGACCCATCAAAACAAAAAATGCCTTGTAAAGCTATACGTTTATTGTTATTGCTACTTTTTATTTTTTATTCAGGCTCTCTGCAATTCGTATTCCAGTCTCTCATTTAAATCAATTCAAGGTTGCTAGCATGGTTGCGAGTTGAGTTAGGTCCTGCAGCAGGTCGGGTACCCGCGGGTTGCGGGTAGAAGTTCCGGGTGCCGGTATAGACGTGGGTAGGCGGTTCTGCGGGTTTGCGGGTCGGGCTGCAGGTCTTCTCAGTATAGATTTTTACTCTTTTTTTCTGATCACGCCTACTACAGATGATGTCACTTCCGGTTTACAATGACAGCGCTTCCTGTTTTACTCCTTTATTTCTGATCATGCCTACTTCTGATGATGTCACTTCCTGCTTACAATGACAGCACTTCCTGTTTTACTCCTTAATTTCTGATCACACCTACTTCTGATGATGGCATTTCCGGTTTACAATGACAGCACTTCCTGATTCTTGATGGTCAGCGGGTCGTGGGTCCGGATTGCGGATAAGGTACTTGTGGGTCGGGTAGCAGGTCCAAGCAGGTATGAATGCGGGTTCCGGATTGCAGGTTGCGGGTACAGGTACCAAAAAATGGACACCCGCAGGACTCTAGCGCAATTGTGCTCTCCACACTAGTGTTCCTACCACCCCTCCCAATAGGTAAGCTGGCGAGAGGGGGGTGGCATTTGAGGAGCCGCATCAGGCGGCTTCTTCATCAGAATCGGCACTGGTTATTAGGGTAATTTGGACACTAGCAATCAGACTGCTGAAATTGCAAACTGGAGAGTTACTGAATAAAAAGTAACGCAAACCGCAAATAAAAAAAAAAAACAAAAACAAAAAAAAAACAGTTGCAAAGTTTTTCAGAATAAGTACATGTAAAGGTGAATGACCCCATTAATGCTGCACTGATTAACCCTTGTCATTAACACAGTAAAAAATGTATTTCAGACTCCTGTGCTTATATCCTTTGAGTACAGGTATGGGACCTGTTATGCTCAAGACGTGGGGGTTTCTGGATAATGGATCTTTCTCTAATTTAGATCTTCATACATTGAAGTCTACTAGAAAATCATATAAACCCAATAGGCTGATTATACTTCCAGTAAGGATTAATTATATCTTAGTTGGGATCAAGCACAAGGTACTGTTTTATTATTACACAGAAAAAGGGAATTATTTTTAAAAAGTTGGACTGTTTAATTATAATGGAGTCTATGGGAGATGGCCTTTCCATAATTTGGAGCTTTCTGGATAAGGGTTTCCGTATCCCATACCTGTACTAAAAGACTAATGATGCTGTACCAGTTTCAGTAAGTTTAAATACATTTTAAAATCCATTCCTATGGCTTTAGTTCAGTAATTCTGTGTTCCAGCCCAATGTGTGGGGAGTGGACCCAGTTCTAAATTTCCGTAGCAGGGCCCTTAGGTGTCTAGTTACGCCACTGCTCTGTAAGGCTACAAATGTATTGTTATTGTTACTTTTTATTACTGATCCTTCTATTCAACCCCTCTCCTATTCTTATTCCAGTCTCTTATTCAAATCAAAGCATGGTCGCTAGGGTAATTTGAACCCTAGCAATCAGATTGCAAATGGAAGAGCTGTTGAAGAAAAGAAATAAAGAAAATAACTCAAAAACCACAAATAAAAAATGAAAACCAATTGCAAATTGTCTCAGAATATCACTCTCTACATCATACTACAAGTTATCTCAAAGCTGAACAAACCCTTTACGTTGCTGATGCTGGAAGGGTCTCCTGGCACTTCTCGGCTCAGTTTAATTGCTCCTCTCACACCAAGTGACAGAACCTACCTTAAAGGGATGTTTCCTGCATTAGTTAAAGGGCATGTAAAGGCATGTAAAGGCAAAAAAATAAAATCCCATTTTTACTTTATTTAATAAAAAAGAAACCTATCTCCAATATTCTTTAATTAAAAAATGTGTACCGTTTTTATAAGAAACCTGACTGTATGCAGTGAAATTCTCCCTTCATTTACTGCTGTGGATAGGAATTGTCAGACGGTCCCTAACTGCTGAGCAGGGAAACAATCATACTTATGAACAGCAGGGGGAGCCCCCGCCTTACTTCCCAGCCATGCAGAACTCAAGCAGCTTTGTTTATGATGATCCCTAAGCTGCCCAGACCACACTGAGCATGTGTACAGTCTTGGTCTTGCAAAGATGTTTAACAAAGTTACAAGATGGTGACCCCCTGTAGCCAACTTTGAAAGCAGAAATTATTTGTTTGATTAGGCTTGTGGTGCAGTAAGTTCATGTTTATATTTACTATACAAAATACAGCATTTCTAGCCTTATTCTATTTTAGACTTTACATGCCCTTTAAAAAGGCTTTTTGGGTTCTGTCTGGGCCTTGATGTTTGCAAATAAGAGCTTACTTGCAGAACAAGAAACCAATGGCCCAATATATTTATCTTGGCTGAGAGGAGAAGAACAAGGTCATGGGTTTGGTTTGTAGGAATAGCTAATTCAATTGATGTTAATAGCATTTTCATGCCAAATATCTTGGAGAAAAAAACAGATTCCCAATGGGTTGTCTAATAAATATTACCCGTGATGCCCCTGTCAATTCCTTTTTTTTTCTCCAGAAAGTGCTCAATAGGTCAGCGAATTCCAAAAAATGGTTGAACTTTACATAACGGGAAAACTGTATACTCGAATAATACATGGTTGTTAGAAAGATAAACACTGGGGTTGTGAGTGTAATTGAACAGATGAACCAAGGCAGCAATATTAGTATCACATGGTCTGTGTATTATTTTAAGCTTTTACATTTTGGCTGCCCAGAGAAACATTTGCACCAAGGGATTTCACTGGACAGTGATGATTCACACGAGTATCTTGTGTGTTACATTTAAAAAACAATGTCCTATTTTTTCAGAGGGGATTTTGGCAGTTTGTAGAGCACACATTTCATTGGGGAGGTATATGAAATGTGATGTGATAGCAGGTGTGTAAGGTAGATTACAGTGGAAATATATCTATCAATGGGGTAAATTATTTCTCTGAAGGCTGCTAAGTACATTATTTACATTAAAGGAAAACTATACCCCCCTGTACAATCTCCATAAAAAGATATTGCATAAAACTGCTCATATGTAAAACCCTGCTTCATTTAAATAAACCATTTCCATAATAATATAAGTTTTCAGTAGTATATGCCATTGGATAATCATAAATAGAAAATTGCCATTTTAAAAAATAAGGCCCGCCCCCTGGGTTCTCAGGATTCACGGTGCAGACAAACAAACCATACTTGTTAGGTCACATGAGCCAATTAACAGAGTTCTGTCTTTTGCTTCCACACTTCTTCCTGTTACAGTTAGAGCTGCAGTATTTCTGGTCAGGTGATCTCTGAGGCAGCACACAGACCATCACGAAATGGTGGTTCAAGGCAAGAGATGTAAAAGGGCAATATTTCCTTAAATATATATTTCAATTTGATAAGATGCTTTAATATGCCACTTAATTTGATGTAAACTATCTGTTGCTTAACTATTCATTTTGGGAGGATAGTTTTCCTTTAAGTAAGTCAGAATTTATATATATATATATATATATATATATATATATATATATATATATATATATATATATATATATATATATATATATATATATATATTTATTCCACGAATACAGTTGCTCACTATGTCCACCAACTCTTCCTCTATTGATTATGCCAACGATGAAATCTTTTTCCAACAACACTGACATTGCATAAATCTCCCTAACATATCATAGGGCAGATTTACTAAAGAGCGAAGTGGCTAACGCTAGCGACTTTTCGCCAGCGTTGCCACCCGCAGGGACATCGGCAATTCACTAACAGGTGCAGATGCCAATTCGCTATCGAACGGGACCGTCGCTATCGGTCATTCGCACTCTATCGCCATGCGACTTTTCATTATGGCGAACAGACGTTACTCTGTAAATTCACTAAAATGCTGATTTTACTGAACGTTACCTCTTTCAGACCAGGCGACGTGCTATAAAGCAGCTAGATCTTCCTCAATCTTCTGTCACTTACATCATATCCTGTGTTTCAAAAATGCAAGTCCAAAAACGCTGGCGACTTTTTCTTTTTTTAAGTGGGATTGGCTGCAAAAGTCCTAACTTACTTTTTTGGGTAAGCGGTTTTCTCCAGATATTTCATAATACATGGAACATTCATTTTACAGTGGGCTCATGTGTAGGGCATTATATTAACTCTCTTGTCTTTATTAACGTTCCCTGGACATGTTTACTATAAACTGGTAAAAAACCATTTGCAGCAACATTTATAATAAAGACGTCCATACAACTTTAAATTTCCCACCCTATGCAAATAGACCTAAGCGCAAGATCATTAGCAAAGTTTTGCTAGGCACAAATGAATATTAACGCATCTTTGCTATGAAATGCTCACACAGCCGAAGTAACACTAGCAAAAAGTCGCCACCGTTCGATGCCCGGGATGAAACTTCGCATTTAATGAATTAGCGTTTTCTCAGTGTATTTGCACCTGGCAAAGTGGTGCGATGGGTGCGAAGGTGACCCTGGTGAAAATTCTCCCATTAGTGAATCTGCCCCTATGACTCAAGCAATTACTGCACAAACTAATAACCACTCTACAACAATGGCTCAAGCCTCATTACCTTATAACAAGGTGACAATCCTCAATATATCATCCAAAAAATATATTTCCAAGAATATCTAGGACAAGTCTCAACTTAATTGGCTGGGCTTTCAAAATTTCAAAAATTCTCTACAAATTTTAGCGACCCTGGCCTTCAAACTTGCCCCCTCCCCGGTCACATCACTGGGCCAGCACCACAATTTGGAAACCACTGCTCTGTGTCCATCTCTGTTGCACTAGATTAGAAAGATACACTTCTAGCAAGTTATAACAACATCACCTATTGTCTCTGTGCACTCTTTGCCCCATTTCCAATATACCTTGATCATAAATCCATTTTTAAGGTAAGACTAACAGGTTTTCGGCCTTGGTTCCCAGCATCACCCTATGTTGCCATTCAAGGGGGCCCTGTAAGCAGGCTCCAGAGAGCAGGTGGTAAGTATGGGCCACCCTAGTGCTTTGTGTTACCCTTTCTCCTGACATGGACAATCTGATTAATGCTTAATCTAGGGGTTTGCCAGGGGACATCCATGTGCTCCTCATGCCCCTTCCCTTGTGTATGCAGCTTTACCAAGGCCAGGCAGCACATATACAAAGAGAGGTACTCCATTCTGTTATGTCAGAGCAAAGAGTTGCAAATGCCATGGGGCAAAGTGCATAAAAAATGGCACTTTGCTCCTGTCGGCCCCCTTCTTTGTAAATGACCATGATGTTATTCCCTGTGCAGAAAGCAATTTTCCAGCCTAAGATATCCAGGGCTGATAAGACTCTTGTTATATGTTTTGGAATAAGACTCTTGTTAGATCCATCCATGGGGCAAATTTACTAAAGGGCGAAGTGGCTAACGCTAGCGAAAATTTACCAGTGTGACCTATTCTAGCACTATTTCGCACCCTTACACCAGGCAAAGTTGCGCTATGGCAAAGGGACATAACTACGCTAATTCACTAACTTGCGGATTTTACTGAACGTTACCTCTTGCGCCAGACTTGCCTTCTGCACCTCAGACAAGGCGCAGTGCAATAGAATAGATAGGACTTGCTTCAAAAAAAAATTTAAATTTTTCTAAGTCCCAAAAAAACACTGTCGTCTTTTACTTTTTTAAGGGTAATTGGCTGAAAAAGATCGTAAATTTTCCCCCTTCCCCCCTACATTTCCTAACATATGGCACCTAAACTATACAATGGGCACATGTATAGGGCAAATACAAGAGTCCTCTGCACTCAACCCATTATCAATATATTTAAAGGGCACCTATCACAGGCAAAATCAAACATATTAACAATCTGACCAGTACAAGCTAAACACGTTTAATCAAAGTACATATATAGTTTTTTGAAAAAACTGCAGGTTGTAAAAAAATCCCTTACTTTGTCAAATGGGTTCTTTCACTGAGGGAGGCCATACTGAGACTATAACAGAGACTATAATATGCAAATTTCAGGAGCATGCTCAGATTTTAACACTGCTTTGAGTATTCTACCCAGAATGTCTTGTTTTAGTAAACTCCTCCACTAGAAGTATCAGGAGATTTCCCTATCTTGTCCCCTGGTGGTGATGTTATTATGCAAATGAAGGGCACACACTAACTTTCAGCAGGTGGCAGCACTACTGAACGGCAGCTAACACACAGGTTTGGCTGATTTGAAAATAGCTTAGAAGGGTTGATAAGCAATCAAGAAATTTCAACTGAGCATGTGCGAGATTTCAGAGCTGCAGTTGGCTGGGAAGATATAGGTAGGAGGAGCCAGTGAAATCCAAGATGGCTGCCTCAGCTAGAACTGCAGGGGAGATAGGGGAGATCTTGCAGAAGGAATAGTGAGCTGATCATTTACATTATACAAACAATTCTAACTGTTTTAAAAATCGGATTTCTTGAACTTTCACATAGTGTATTTACTTAGTAAATGATTTTGGTCATGATTAGTGCCCTTTAAGACAGAGACATTTTGTGCATACTGCTACTGAAAAATGCCTTACCCTTTAAACAAAACAGGGATTGTTTGTCCATATATTGCAATATATTTAAGCTGGCCAACTACGTCAAAGTCATCCCATATCTGGCCAGTCCTATGCTCAATTTTCATCTGATTCATTAAGAATTCTATTGCTTCATTATAAGGGTAAGGCATTTTTTAGTAGCAGTATGCACAAAATGTCTCTGTCTTAAATATATTGATAATGGGTTGAGTGCAGAGGAATCTTGTATTTGACTATATGTATTTTGTGGTCACAGCCTCATTGCACCCCCGTCTAATGGTTTTAAAAATTAGTGGTGAGCACAACTTTCCCTTGTTTGTCACATGTATAGGGCAAAATAACAACTCTATTTCATTTTATGAAGCTTTCCCAGCCTTGTGTAGTGTAATGTATTTTCTGCTACATATACGTCCATTGTACTTTAACTTGACGCTGTATGCAAATTAGGCATCGCTAGCATAACTTTGCTTTGCTTGACGAAGTAACGCTAGCGCAACTTCGCTACCTTTCGCCTCCCTGATCGCAACTTCGGATTTTAGTGAATTAGCGGCACCCTGGCAAAGTGTGGCAAGGCATCGCTAGCGCATTTTCAGAACTTACTGAATTTGCCCCATATGTGCTGCAGGTGTTGTGCCGTGCAGATACACTTTCCCCCTTCCCAATTCTGTTAGTCTTCTCTGCATAAAAATGTTGTGCATATTGGAATTGATAAATGGTTTGAATGCTATGTCCCAGCACTCTTTGGCTGTATTCTGCACCTAGTATTCCAGATAAAAAGATCTCCATATGATTCAGCCGAAGGCATATTAAAGCATTATTTGTAGATAATGTAGAAGCTTTGAGGAGTGAGATATAACTCTTAAAGCCTCTGTTCATTGGGTAAGAGATGTAGGACTCCATTCTCCAGAGCACTGCAGACCTTTTCTTGCTCAGTCATTTGGCCACCTGGGTCAGAAGACTGACAAATAATTGAGAGTTAAGTGTTGACAATTCATTGTGAAATTTTCCATCCATCAAAAAAAAAAAAAAAGTGGACAGCAAACTGAGGCCAACATCGTCTGTGATTCATCTCCTGATAAACATCTTCTTAATCCAACGTTTTGTGCAGCCTGGAAGTGTCTGAGGACTATTGGCAATGACACTGGAGCACAGGAGAAGGATTTTGCAGAGGTGGGAGAGATAAGCACTGTCAGTTCCTTCTACCTCATAATGGCATAAAGATGGATTGGGTCTACATTTTATCCAAGGTGTTATTATGGAATGAGTTTTAAGCTTGACATATGGCTTAATCAGAGGCAGAATAAAACATAAGGTTGTTATATATACCATAAACCCTAAACACAGAACTCCATACAGTTTAATGTGTTCTTGAGCATACTATTGGAGCATACTCATTTTATTTCTGCTGATAAATCAAGAAAGGTATCGCTTCCAGCTCAGCTACATGGGACATTTGCTATGTCAAGACACATCCATTACCAGGGGGAACAAAAAGGTCAGTCATAAATTCTTGTTCTTCTTACAGTAATCATGTTATGATCCGTATTTATTATATTTGAATTTGCTGCAATTATTACATCATGTCTCTAGAGAGCCATGCGTCTTCTCAGCCCCACATATTTCCATTAAGCCCTAATAAAACTAATTTTCTAAAATATGGTCAATTACAGTAAAACAACAAAAGATGGCATGGAGGCTGGCACAGAACATTTAGCTGCTACATGCACACTTGCACATCAGCTGGAAATAGATTTAAATGGGTTCTTTTTTTTGTGTGCCGCTTTGGGTAAGTTAAGGACAAGTTTCAGTCCCCTGGAAATAGAGGAGATACGACTGTCTGTACAGTGACAGTCTCTAATTTCTAGACTTTCAGTTGCCTTTTCCATAATTTCTAAACTATTTTCTGTTTTATCATTTGAAATATATACAGCATGAAACACATATGAGTAATTACAATATGACTTGCTGTGGACTTGTATCCTTATTCTTTATATATATATAAACTACTGGCTCTTCCATTTCCTTCCTCTATGCTATAGTATTGTTAGAGGAGGAGCTACCATGATGCCTATTTAACTGTAACCTTTAAATGTCACAATCTTCACTTGGTAAGAGTTAAACTTTTTGTGCCTCTTAAATTTCAGGGTAAACAGCGCCTTTCATTCTATTTAGGTACATGAGTCTAGGGTCCTGCACACAGACCCGCACACAGCCTAGACCCGCCCTTCTGAGATCCAACCCAAAATCACTCACCCGCATTGTCTATGGCATCTACCTGAACCTGCTCAAGGAATCCATTCCTAAACCTGCCCACTCCTCACCAAATACACCTGTAAACCAGAAGGGTTTTGGCACTGGAAGTTTGCCAAGAACACCGGGAGCTCAGGTTTTTGGTTTAGTTATAAAACTTCCCCACACTTTCTAGATAGGTACCAACAGGCCCTCTGCACACTCAGGACGTGTTTTTTTCATCCAGAATCCCGAATCCTGATTTGTGGGTACCCAATACGCTGCAGGACTCCACATGTTCCATTGCACCACCGAGGTATACAAATATATATACACAGTTTGCACAGGCACAACTGAAACACCCAATATAACCAGTATAACAGCAGACATATAGTTCTGTGTGTGTTGCATACTTTCTCCTATAGGGAATGTATTTGTCTCCCAGATTGCTCTGTGAGACTGATCACATGTGGAGGCAGTGTCGGACTGGCCCACTCGAATACCAGGAAAACTCCCGGTGGGCCCAGGCGTCAGTGGCCCTCTTGCTTTTAAATATTTGGCCCATTTCATGGTCATTTCCTATTTCTTTATGGGAAAAAAGGAGGCTTAATAATGAAAGAATAGAGTAAGTAGATATAAAAGACTAGGAGAATAAAGAGGTTGATTGAGGAGAGGATGAATAACATTTTGGGCCCACAGCAGGTCGGAACTGAGAATTAAAATAGGCCCTGGCATTTCAGGTACACAGAGCCCACTAAATACTGACTTTCCATGGCACTTTATAGCAGCCCATCTGGCATTTACCAGAAACCACAGATTGCCAGTCCAGGCCTGGCCCACGGTCTAAGGCTTTCTGTTGGGTCCCGGGCATCCCAGTCTGACATTGTTTGGAGGATAACAGGAGCTGTGTTCACTCAGGCTGCAAAGCCAGTACAGATGTTGGAATTAGTCATCAACTGTAATAAAGAGGTGGGGCTGGAAGGGAGTTGTCTGTTCAGGAAGTAGAAACAAGCTGGTTCTGCTGGAAAAGCTGAGGAGAATGGATTTGTCCTAATAGTAGAAAAGAAAGTATTGCCAATACCTGTGTTTGCTTTCAACGGGGTGCTCCCACTTTTATTCAAGGTGCTTCCAGACACTTTACAATGGATCAAACGTTTCGGGACCGCATGGCCCTTCCTCAGTGATACCCAACCATAGAGCGTGTACATATTTATAGACATTTCAACAGCGACCTCTTGTGGTGGTCGATACAAAATACTTTAAAATAATTAAATAACAGTGCAACAGTGTTAAAAGCATCACAGTGTATCCATTTCACTTTCACAACCTGTTTCACAATGTGACTATCATTATAAATACATATGAATGGATTAAAATTACTAAAACACTCCTTTATCATTTGAATCGTGAGTTATTATTCTCTATTTAACAATTGGTAACATTAACCCATTATTAATCAACCTGAGTGATATACTCCATGCTTACAAAAAACACTATTTACACTTTACAAAACATAGTTTGATAAACATACTGATATTTGTTACTCACTGACTATAGTACAATTAGCTGGAAGATGCATACATCTCACTTCTTATTGAACATGTTCCTTATTTTAATGCTGTAAGAAAATATGTACAAATTAATAATGGCACGGACACATTAACATCAATAACGCTTTGGTGTAGGCTTAAAGAACACAATTAAGTCCCCAACTCTCGTTCAGCCCCTTGGGGGCTAGGGTTCCCAGCTTCCATATCCAAAAACATTCCCGCTGCAATAGTTTTTTATCAGAATTAGTTTGCCTGGGACTGACTTCTTCTAGCACTTGCCATCTCAATTGTGCAACACTGTGTCTGTGATCTGACCAATGTTGCCCAACCGAGGTGGCTTTAGTATGTGCATTTCGAATGGAACTTCGGTGTTCATTTAGGCGTAGTCTCACTGGTCTATTTGTCTTCCCTACATACCCCATTCCACAAGGGCATTTTAAGTAGTAGATTACATTTTTGGATAAACAGGTGTGGTACCCCCGTAATTTAATTGATGTTCCTTGTGTGGGATGTGAAACAGTATCCCCCTTTATAATGCTATTACAGTTCTGGCATGAGAGACAAGGAAACGTTCCAATTACTGGTTTACCCAGAAATCTCTGCTTAGCTGTTACTGGGGGTTGCATATCAGTATGTACCACATAGTCACCCACATTTTTTCCTCTTTTGTAAGCAAACAAGGGAAATTCACTGAAAGACCTTGAGGTTGTAGGGTCATTCATCAAAATGGGCCAGTATTTTCTGACCACTTTTTTAACTCGTTTTGAGTGTGTGTCATAAGTGGACACAAAAGGTATCCTTTGGACCCTTTCCTCTTTTTTCTTTGTGTCTAGCAGTGTTTCTCTTGTAAGCTTATCTACCTCAATTTCTGCCTTCCGTAAGATTGACTTGGGGTATCCCTTCTTTCTGAACACAGTTAACATTTTTTCTTTACGGTCCTGATAATTTTCAGTGGTTGAGGTGATACGCTTACATCGCATCAATTGGCTCTTTGGGAGACCTGACATCGTGTTAGGAGGGTGAAAGCTGTCAAATCTTAACATACTATTTTTGTCAACTGACTTTCTATATAAGTTAGTAGACAGTTTATCTTTCACCCTCCTAACCTGAACATCCAGGAACTCAATCTGTGTCTCATCAAAATGTAGTACAAATTTAATAGTATTATGCGTCCGATTAATATATTCTCCAAATTGTAACAATTTATCTCTTGAGCCTTTCCACACAAAGAAAATGTCGTCCACAAAACGACTGTACCAAAATATGGATTCAGAGAACAATGTGTTCTGTAGGATGATTTGCTCCTCTAGATTAGAGATGTCGCGAACTGTTCGCCGGCGAACTTGTTCGCGCGAACATCGGGTGTTCGCGCTCGCCGGAAGTTCGCGAACGTCGCGCGACGTTCGCCATTTTGGGTTCGCCATTGTTGGCGCTTTTTTTGCCCTCTCACCCCAGACCAGCAGGTACATGGCAGCCAATCAGGAAGCTCTCCCCTGGACCACTCCCCTTCCCTATAAAAACCGAAGCCCTGCAGCGTTTTTTCACTCTGCCTGTGTGTGCTGAAGAGATAGTGTAGGGAGAGAGCTGCTGCCTGTTAGTGATTTCAGGGACAGTTGAAAGTTTGCTGGCTAGTAATCGTTTTGATACTGCTCTGTTATTGGAGGGACAGAAGTCTGCAGGGGTTTGAGGGACATTTAAGCTTAGGTAGCTTTGCTGGCTAGTAATCTACCTTCTACTGCAGTGCTCTGTATGTAGCTGCAGTGGGCAGCTGTCCTGCTTCTGATCTCATCTGCTGACTGCTGCAATAACAGTAGTCCTTGTAAGGACTGCTTTTATTTATTTTTTTGTTGTTTTACTACTACTACTACTACTACTACTATAAGAGCCCAGTGCTATTAGTCTAGCAGTGTTGGGGAGTGGGACTGGTGTGCTAATCTGCTGCTCCTAGTAGTTCAGCAGCACCAACTTTAATTTTTTTTTTTAATATTCATTTTTTTTTTATTTTACTTTTTTTTATTTTACTACCGCTGTAGTAGTGTATAAGTTGACCTTTTAGGCATTATTTGCCCTGTAGGCATTATTTGCACACTGTTTTCTTCAACCCGCCATCGAGCTGTGTGACCTTGTTCACATTCTGTCTAAATATCCATAATATTACCGTCTCCAGAAAAAACACCGGAGTGACTTTTTTCAAGCAGCCATAATATATTTTACGTAATCCGTATCCACCGCTGTAGTAGTGTATACGTTGGCCTTGTAGGCATTATTTGCACACTGTTTTCTTCAACCCGCCATCGAGCTGTGTGACCTTGTTCCCATTCTGTCTAAATATCCATAATATTACCGTCTCCAGAAAAAACACCGGAGTCACTTTTTTCAAGCAGCATTCATATATTTTACGTAATCCGTATCCACCGCTGTAGTAGTGTATACGTTGGCCTTGTAGGCATTATTTGCACACTGTTTTCTTCAACCCGCCATCGAGCTGTGTGACCTTGTTCCCATTCTGTCTAAATATCCATAATATTACCGTCTCCAGAAAAAACACCGGAGTCACTTTTTTCAAGCAGCATTCATATATTTTACGTAATCCGTATCCACCGCTGTAGTAGTGTATACGTTGGCCTTGTAGGCATTATTTGCACACTGTTTTCTTCAACCCGCCATCGAGCTGTGTGACCTTGTTCCCATTCTGTCTAAATATCCATAATATTACCGTCTCCAGAAAAAACACCGGAGTCACTTTTTTCAAGCAGCATTCATATATTTTACGTAATCCGTATCCACCGCTGTAGTAGTGTATACGTTGGCCTTGTAGGCATTATTTGCACAGTGTTTTCTTCAACCCGCCATCGAGCTGTGTGAGCTTGTTCACATTTTGTCTAAATATTGATAATATTATCGTCTCTAGAAAAACCACTTGAGTTACTTTTTTTCAAGCAGCATTCATATATTTTACGTAATCCGTATCCACCGCTGTAGTAGTGTATACGTTGACCTTGTAGGCATTATTTGCACACTGTTTTCTTCAACCCGCCATCGAGCTGTGTGAGCTTGTTCACATTTTGTCTAAATATTGATAATATTATCGTCTCTAGAAAAACCACTTGAGTTACTTTTTTTCAAGCAGCATTCATATATTTTACGTAATCCGTATCCACCGCTGTAGTAGTGTATACGTTGACCTTGTAGGCATTATTTGCACACTGTTTTCTTCAACCCGCCATCGAGCTGTGTGACCTTGTTCCCATTCTGTCTAAATATCCATAATATTACCGTCTCCAGAAAAAACACCGGAGTCACTTTTTTCAAGCAGCATTCATATATTTTACGTAATCCGTATCCACCGCTGTAGTAGTGTATACGTTGGCCTTGTAGGCATTATTTGCACACTGTTTTCTTCAACCCGCCATCGAGCTGTGTGACCTTGTTCCCATTCTGTCTAAATATCCATAATATTACCGTCTCCAGAAAAAACACCGGAGTCACTTTTTTCAAGCAGCATTCATATATTTTACGTAATCCGTATCCACCGCTGTAGTAGTGTATACGTTGGCCTTGTAGGCATTGTTTGCCCAGTTTTTTTGGCCACAGCCACTGAAGCACAGAGGCCAGAAAAAATATGCCATATAAATGCTGAAAATAGTCATTTTTTGCCATACGTTGACTCAACGTATATGGCAAAAATGACTATTTTCAGCATTTATGTGGCATATTTTTTCTGGCAACTGTGCTTCAGTGGCTGCAACCAAAAAAACTGGGCAAACAATGTCTACAAGGTCAACGTATGGCGAAAAATTACTATTTTCAGCATTTATATGGCATATTTTTTCTGGCAACTGTGCTTCAGTGGCTGCGTCCAAAAAAACTGGGCAAACAATGCCTACAAGGTCAACGTATGGCAGTTGTTTAAAGAGAACAGTAGATTACTAGCCAGCAAAGCTACCTAAGCTAAAATGTCCCTCAAATCCCTGCAGACTTCTGTCCCTCCAATACAGAGCAGTATCAAGCAGATTACTAGCCAGCAAGCTTACTATCATCTGTCCCTGAAATCACTAACAGCTCTCCCCCTACACTATCTCTTCCAAGCACACACAGGCAGATTTTTCAGATACATTTTTGCCCTTGATCCCCCTCTGGCATGCCACTGTCCAGGTCGTTGCACCCTTTAAACAACTTTAAAATCATTTTTCTGGCCAGAAATGTCTTTTCTAGATGTTAAAGTTCGCCTTCCCATTGAAGTCTATGGGGTTCGCGAACCGTTCGCGAACCGCTCGCATTTTTGCGCAAGTTCGCGAATATGTTCGCGAACTTTTTTTCCGACGTTCGCTACATCCCTACTCTAGATCATACATAAATATGTTGGCGTAATTCGGTGCCATATTAGCACCCATACTGGTACCTTGTTTTTGTAAGTAATATTGTGTGCCAAACCGAAAATAATTCCTTGTGAGGACGATCTCTAACAAGGAGCATATCAATTGTACTAAGGGCGAATCCTGGACATATTCTCTGTGTAAATGTTTTCTTACCGCTTCTACCCCTTCAATGTGTGGAATACAGGTATATAAACTTGATATGTCCATTGTGCATAAAAATACCCGCTCATCTTCACGTAACTTGATGTGAGCAATTTTGTTAAGAAAATCTGTTGTGTCTCTAAGACACGTGGGTAATTTCTGCACAATGGAGTTCAAGTAGCTGTCTATAAAGACTGCTAGCGGTTGCAACAGTGAATCATTCCCTGAGACTATTGGTCTCCCTGGGGGCTTTGATGGATGTTTGTGGATTTTGGGCAGCAAATAAAAAATGGGAACTCTTGGATGTGTTACTGTCAATGCTATTTTAATTTCAGGTGTTATTATCCCTTCTAGTTCTGCCTCATATAGGAGACTATCAATTTCTGTCTTAAATTTACTAGTAGGGTCTTCTGTTAATAATAGGTAGTGTTCCTCATTATTAAGCTGATTAATTGCTTCTTGCACATACATTTCTTTGTCCATAACCACCGTAGCACCTCCTTTGTCTGCCCTTTTTATGACCACATTTTGGTCCTTTCCCAAGGCTGTTAGCGCCAATTGTTCAGACTTAGGAAGGTTACGGTGGGTACTGGGCAAAGATCTGTTTTCCCAAAGCTTTTGACATTCATTTGTTACCAGACTTTGAAACATATTAAGTGCCTTATTATCTATAGGTGGATCAAATGTACTTTTTTTGTACAATTTCTTAGGAGTGACCATTTTTGAAGACTGCTGCACAACATTACCCTTATCTTGAAACCAAAGCTTCAGCCGCAAATTGCGCATAAATTTGAAGAAATCAACCTGAAAATCAAAAAAACCCACACTATGTGTGGGTACAAACGAAAGTCCTCTTTTAAGAACACGTTGTTCTACAGGAGACAGTTCCCTTGAGGAGATATTATGTATCAAGTTCTTACCTACTGCTTGTGTTTCCTCCGAGTCACAGGGGTTTGCGCAGTGGTGTCCATTGATGCTGCTCTCTGGGTCTTGCCTGTACTGCGCGTGCCTTCTCTCTCTTCCCTCTGTAGCACTTCCTCGTTGTTTGTTCTGCCCCTTCTGTTGTCCTCCTGATCGCTCTGCGGCGTACTTGTGGCTAAAAAAGCCTTTCCGCTCCTTGAGTTGCCTGAAGACGCTGTGGAAGAAGACGGGCGTTGGTCTCTGGTGCTGGCTGACGTCATCGGAGTGCGCGATCCTCGGCGCCATCGCTCCTGGGTCCTAGTGCGCTTCCTTTCAGCCGCCCAAGTGTATACACGATCGGATTCGTAGTCCAGGGTGTCTCTCCTATACTTCTGGAGTTTCTTCTGCACCAGATCAGCGCGGAAATCTGCAAGAGAGGCTTGTAGTTCAATGTTGAACTTGTTAAAGTTTTCAGAGGTGATTCTTGACTTTAATTCTGTTGTTGCAGTCATCAGTTCTTGCTGAGTGCTTTTAATATTACTTTGCAGCCCTTGTATCGTGTGAATCATCAGGTCCAACGAGCACCTGTTTAGGATAGCATACCACTTATCCATTACAATTTGGAGAATATATTAATCGGACGCATAATACTATTAAATTTGTACTACATTTTGATGAGACACAGATTGAGTTCCTGGATGTTCAGGTTAGGAGGGTGAAAGATAAACTGTCTACTAACTTATATAGAAAGTCAGTTGACAAAAATAGTATGTTAAGATTTGACAGCTTTCACCCTCCTAACACGATGTCAGGTCTCCCAAAGAGCCAATTGATGCGATGTAAGCGTATCACCTCAACCACTGAAAATTATCAGGACAGTAAAGAAAAAATGTTAACTGTGTTCAGAAAGAAGGGATACCCCAAGTCAATCTTACGGAAGGCAGAAATTGAGGTAGATAAGCTTACAAGAGAAACACTGCTAGACACAAAGAAAAAAGAGGAAAGGGTCCAAAGGATACCTTTTGTGTCCACTTATGACACACACTCAAAACGAGTTAAAAAAGTGGTCAGAAAATACTGGCCCATTTTGATGAATGACCCTACAACCTCAAGGTCTTTCAGTGAATTTCCCTTGTTTGCTTACAAAAGAGGAAAAAATGTGGGTGACTATGTGGTACATACTGATATGCAACCCCCAGTAACAGCTAAGCAGAGATTTCTGGGTAAACCAGTAATTGGAACGTTTCCTTGTCTCTCATGCCAGAACTGTAATAGCATTATAAAGGGGGATACTGTTTCACATCCCACACAAGGAACATCAATTAAATTACGGGGGTACCACACCTGTTTATCCAAAAATGTAATCTACTACTTAAAATGCCCTTGTGGAATGGGGTATGTAGGGAAGACAAATAGACCAGTGAGACTACGCCTAAATGAACACCGAAGTTCCATTCGAAATGCACATACTAAAGCCACCTCGGTTGGGCAACATTGGTCAGATCACAGACACAGTGTTGCACAATTGAGATGGCAAGTGCTAGAAGAAGTCAGTCCCAGGCAAACTAATTCTGATAAAAAACTATTGCAGCGGGAATGTTTTTGGATATGGAAGCTGGGAACCCTAGCCCCCAAGGGGCTGAACGAGAGTTGGGGACTTAATTGTGTTCTTTAAGCCTACACCAAAGCGTTATTGATGTTAATGTGTCCGTGCCATTATTAATTTGTACATATTTTCTTACAGCATTAAAATAAGGAACATGTTCAATAAGAAGTGAGATGTATGCATCTTCCAGCTAATTGTACTATAGTCAGTGAGTAACAAATATCAGTATGTTTATCAAACTATGTTTTGTAAAGTGTAAATAGTGTTTTTTGTAAGCATGGAGTATATCACTCAGGTTGATTAATAATGGGTTAATGTTACCAATTGTTAAATAGAGAATAATAACTCACGATTCAAATGATAAAGGAGTGTTTTAGTAATTTTAATCCATTCATATGTATTTATAATGATAGTCACATTGTGAAACAGGTTGTGAAAGTGAAATGGATACACTGTGATGCTTTTAAAGGAGAAGGAAAGCTATGGAGGCATTTTATTGCCAATAGATTAGCTGCAATAGTGCAAGCTAGAATGCTATATTTATTCTGTAGAATGTTTTACTATACCTGAGTAAAAAGCTCTAGAAACTCTCTATTTGTTTAGGATAGGAGCTGCAGTTTTAATGTGGTGTGACATCACTTCCTGCCTGAGTCTCTCCCTGCTCTGGGCTCAGATTACAGTAGAGAAGGGAGGGGCCGGGGGGAGAGGAGCAAACTGAGCATGCTCTTGCCCAGGGCAATGAGGTTTAAGCTGAAGGCAGGAAGTCTGATACAGAAGCCCATGTGTACACAATAGAAGGAAAGAAATGCTGTGTTTCTTTTGACAGGGGACTCAGAGCAACATTACTTTGGGGGTTTACTGGTATATTTAGATGGACCTTTCTGATAAGGCTTACTTAGTTTTAACCTTTCCTTCTCCTTTAACACTGTTGCACTGTTATTTAATTATTTTAAAGTATTTTGTATCGACCACCACAAGAGGTCGCTGTTGAAATGTCTATAAATATGTACACGCTCTATGGTTGGGTATCACTGAGGAAGGGCCATGCGGTCCCGAAACGTTTGATCCATTGTAAAGTGTCTGGAAGCACCTTGAATAAAAGTGGGAGCACCCCGTTGAAAGCAAACACAGGTATTGGCAATACTTACTTTTCTGGGATTTACTACTGGCGTGTGGCTAGGCCAGGGCCATATATACCTGCATCCCCTGCTACGATTGTTGTCTTCAATTTTGTCCTAATAGTGCCTGCCTGAGGCTCTTTTAAAGACCAGGTTTCACGGGCATTCAGAATGACTGTAGACCTGAATGAAGAATGAAGAATTTGTTTGCCCAGACCATGTGGGAAATTGAAAAATACCATGTCTAGTGGAAAACCATGTTGTGAATAAAACACAGGCACCTACTTGCTTGAACTTACACTAGCAATTATTGTTTCTTCCTTCAAAAAACACATTTCCACTTCTGCCATTTGACTGAATTCCCACAACAGCCGTCAGATCCAACTAAGTAAATGTTATTACAGGTATGGGACCTTTTATCCAGAATGCTTGGGACCAGGGGTTTTCCGGATAACAGATCTTTCTGTAATTTGGACCTTCATACCTTAAGTCTGCTATAAAATCATGTAAACATGAAATAAACCAAATACGCTGGTTTTGTTTCCAATGTTGATTAATTATATCTTAGTTTGGATTAAGTACAAAGTCATTTTTTTTTCAGTTTGAAAAATTTGGATTATTATTATGGAGTCTATGGGGCATGGCCATTCCGTGATTAGGAGGTTTAATAGATAACAGATTTCTAGATAACAGATTCCATACCTTTAGATAGCAAAGAAATTGGAGAGCTGCATGGCTCCCATAAAATAGGAAACATATATTATCCTTGTGAATTCCCCAAATACAGAGAACAAATGCTTTTCTGGTTAAATGTCAATATCACATCTTAAATATGTGACAACTATTTTTTTTTTTTTGTTGTAAAGGGGCTATTTTTCTGGAACAAATAAAAGATTAAAAAAAGCTTCCATTTCCCACAACTTGAAGTGCAGGGCAAATAAAATAGTACTGAGTATCTACCCTGTCCTACTTATTGTTGATGCAGAAAAGCTTATTTAGATCTTCCTTGCTTTCTAATAACTCATCAATCATATTAATTCTCAGGGTGCTACCGTTTTTTATAATCACAATAACATTTTGGTATTTATTTATAGCTTATTTTTAAAAACAAAAAACAAAAAACACTGGTAACTCTTTTACTTGTTGTTGCTTGAGATGAACTCAACTGAATTCATCATTTTTGGATTCCACCAAAAAAAGATTTCTCTGAATCCAAAATAAAATAATTACATCACCTGAAACAAAAATATTTTTTGGTTGTGGTTCTGTGCATTAAAGTCACATCAGATTATAGGGGTCTTTTTTGACTTCCTAATCATTGGGCAATGCCTTCCTGTAATTGCCCCAGTTTATAGGGTGGGATGGGCACTTTTCCTAATCCTGCAGAAAATTCTAGGTTTCAGCTAATACCAAACCAAATCCTGGATTTTGTCCCCCATAGTTAAAGAAGAAGTAATAGCATTTTACAATTGAGGTGCCAAAAGTTAGGCACCCCCAAGTGAATGTTTACTTACCTGACACCCTGGGCCGGTGCTCCTATCAGCAGAAATCCGCACCGGCCCAGGGTTTGTCTAGCGAGCACCACAGAGAGATCCTCTTCCTGCTTCATCAGTTTTCAAATTTCCCGGAACAGACGCATGAGCAGTAGAGCGAAATAGCCGGCTTTTTCGTTAAAGTCCGGCTTGCGCATCCGCAACTGCGAGAAGACCCGATGAAGCAGGAAGAGGATCTCTCCATGGTGGTCACTAGAAGAACCCACGGGCCGGTGCGGGTTTCTGCTGATAGGAGCGTCGGCCCGTGGTGTCAGGTAAGTAAAAGTAGTCACTTGAGGGTGCCTAACTTTTGGCACCCCCAAGTGTAAGATGCTATTCCTTCTCCTTTAATATGTGTATCTAACCATCTTTTGATTTATATGCTTCCTCTCTTACATGGTACAGCAGTTATACCCATTTATAATGTATGTAGATTTCTGACACTTACCCATAATTTAACAGGCACAATTATCTGTATTTTACACTATATACAGTACATAGGTTTGCACAGACATTATTTAAAGCACCGAAGAAGGCACACATGTACAATGTTGGATTCAACACTCTGGCATTTGTTAGCATGAATAAAAGGTTGTAGCAGATGTTGAACAAGTTTGGGGCCATGTGCATGGCTACTACAACTGAGGGAATTCAAATAAAATATAAGGAAAGGATCAAGAGCACCTTATGCGTCACTCTTTGAAGCATTATGACTGTGGTTTTTATGTGAAGCTAAATTTTATGGGTAGGTTGAATATCCCACCCATGCTTTTAGCCCTTATGCCATGTGTGCTCATAAAAAAGCAACCAATGGCCCACATATGGTGCAGCATCAGTTAGCAAAGGAGCATAGATACATCAGACTCACTATCCAAGGACTTTTAGATTAGTGATTAGTGCGAGGGACACAATGAAAGATAGAGCTGCCCATATCCTTGAAGATGATCCTTAGTTCTCCAAACAAGTGCCTAACTTGGACACCTGCAGGCCGAGCCCTGGGGCCAATAATGAAACCATAAATTGTGAACACAGGACCCATTAGATAAGGACCACATCAAGACAAGGATGCAGGCATCACCGAACCAGAATTTCAAACCATTCTGGAGTTCCTCATACTCAGGTCAGGTCAATAAGTTGCCAAGCCAGCAGCTTCCTCATAGCTCACTTTCCAAGTCACTGACTTTGATGAGTTTGAATTCTGAAGAACAGAACTATAGCTTTCTAGGAAAACAATGGCTGTGGCAGCAAAACATGTGAATACAGATTGTTATTGTTTGAAATAATGTCTAGTATATACAAAAAAAAATTGGATTTGCTTGTTTTTACAAAGGATTTTCTTTAATGTTTTGGACTTTTTGCCTTTGTAACTATTCATATGGACTTTATGTGCTTTTTATTTACTAACTAATGATAATATGAACTCTCCAGTGAATTGTTTGTTTTACTATTTATATTGTTATATTTTGAGAACCTATCTCAGCACATTTTATTGTAACTACAAGTTTCTTTTGGATTGGAAAATATTGCTGCAGCAGTTTGTGGGGTTTCTTCCACACTGTACTATTCCTTTAATTTCTATTGGACAGAACCACAGGCCCATATTATTATTAAATATTTAGATTTATAATAAGTTTGCTGTTCTCAATTAGATACATCAAGCGTCAGAAGAAGGAATTTGGACAGCAAAAGAACTTACAGTATATGGTGGAAGTGAAAAAAAGAAACCCCAGGACTTTCTTCTAAACGATAAGAACTAAGGATCTGGACAAGGATTATTCACTGTTTACGTTATTGTCGACAGGGAGTTCATGATACTATGCTGCTAAGTTTATTGATTCAAATGAAAACCTACCTACGCAAAAATCTAAAAAATACACATTCTTCTATTGAGGGAAAACATGTTGTTTTCAAAATGCACAAGTTAATAGTGCTGCTCCAGCAGACTTCTGCATTGATATGCATTTTTTAAAAGAGCAAACAGATTTTTTTTATATAATATATATATATTTTTGTAATGTAGCATATTGTCAGTTTCCCAGGTGCCTTCAGGTCACGTGACTTGTGCTCTGATAAGCTTCAGTCACTCTTTATTGCTGTACTGCAAGTTGGAATGATATCACCCTCTCCCTTCCGTCCCCAGCAGCCCATCAGCAGCCAACTGAGCACTGGGCAGCTAACCAGATAGCACCTCTGACACCTCTGTTAAAGGATTTATTATTTGCATTGGTAAAGACACGGGAATTGTGTGGTAGACATGAGAATAGCACCCAAGCAAAAAAACAAAAACAAAACACTGCCGTTTCCTGCTTGGGTACTATTCTTATGCCTACCACTAGGGAGCATGACCTAGGTCGTGGTAAAATACGATGGGAAGGGGAGAAACAATAACTGTCTCAAAGCAGTTCCATTCTGAAGTACTGGCTCCTTCTCAAAGCTCAGAATCAGGCCCAAAGCACTGAGATGGCTGCCTTCACATTTGTTGGTTCAAGAATACAATTTGAAATGGTAGAGAGAATTATTTGCAATGTTCCCAGTGTAATTTCAAAATAAAAAGTAAACCATAAAAATTATGCCAGAATCCCAACTGGAGGGCAGCTACAGCATTCGGCTGAAGGGGGGCCCTTGGTGCATAAAAAATAAGAATTTTTGCTCTATGAATCCAAAGCCAACGTGCAGAAGGGGAACAAGGCATGTTGAATAAAAGAAAAAAAAAGTCTTATATTTAGGATTATAATTAGAGAAATGCTATGTAATTAGGAAACAGATTTGTGTGCCTCGTTAGATATACCTGATTGACAGCTGTTTCTGTGTGATAAACCTCGCTACACTTAAGGCCTGACTGATATCATTATACCAGCAAAATCCACTGACATAAGCGATTAAGCTCAAGCCGGCGTTGAACTGTCCTTATATGGTCTCCGATCTCAATTGCTCTATTGATCCAGCCCAAAGCATAATTAGCCAATATTTTCCTTTTATTTGTAATGTCAAGGATGCTAAAGTTTTGCCAGGGAAAATCTTGGAAAGCAGCGAGGCTGAGAAAAAAATCCCTGCAGGCTCATTCCCCTGGGCAAGTAACCTCAGTCCTCAGCAACCTTTTGATAAATGTCTAGCAGAAAAGCTTTTTCCTTAAATAGAGTTCTCCTCAAATATTCTGCACCATATTTTTTTGTAAATGTATAAAATGTTTCCATATTTTAAGTGCAGGATTTAAAATTGAATGCACGGACCATTTTCCCCTCAATTTGCATTTTTTTTAAAAAAAAAAAAATTCCTTCATTGCCCTAGACTTGCTTCATGCACACAACAATGTCTGTTGGATTTAGCTGGATTCAGATGGGTCTCTATGCTCTGCAGACACATAACGGTTTTAAGAGATATACAGGCTTATTTACAACATGGGTGCAAGGTGCACACTTTAAAAAAACAGGAGCAAAGTGCTATGCTTTTTGTTCTTTACCAGCCCTTGAGTTGAGTTATCCAGGACAAGGCCCTCTGAATCTATTTTTATTCTGTTAACTGTTTGTAAACCCAGTGTTTGTTATAAATTATTGTACAGCGTTTTGGGCAGTATGAAAATTCACAAAGATACATATTCTTGAACTCAATTCAATTTCACTGCAGCTACACAGCAACCCGCTGCTTTCCTTGGGGCAGGAAATGATGTTCCTATATAATGAAACCATCCACTTGTTTCAATGAAATAAAAGACCATTCCAGACCACTTTTCATTATAGATTGCAAAATATGAACAATTTTAAAATAAGATTAGATTAGAACTGCAATAGTGTTATCTTCAAGTATGGATTGAATGGCCACCTCTCCAAAGTTTTCAATAGGGGGGTTCAGATCCCACTGACATCCACATTCACAAAACATGAATATATTCATATAATACACAAAAGCCATGAATATCTTGTAAATGATATCCTTATAAACGGTGAGTTCTGATGTCATTTCTGTCACATGACTCACTAAAACTTGTGTATTATAATAAATAAAGTACCCCCAGTTGCAAAATATGAGGATATTAGAAGTTACCTTGGAATTCCATGACCTGTATAAAAATGGTCATGAAACTCCTCGGTAACTTATAATATCCTTATATTTTACAAGAGGGGATACTTTATTCACTATATAAGCACACAATGCATAACACAGATAGACTGGTTGCTCCCATACTAATGAATATAACATTATACAGAAGAAGGAAACAAGAATTTAAAAGAGAACTCAGCTCTCCCGTTACCACGTTTGCCTGTTAGCAGTGTCCTCATTGTCGCCCCAACCACAACCACATCACTCTCTGTGCCTAAAAACTGGCTGTTCTGTACCTGTTGTTGAACTGAGCTATTCAATGGTGTTGGCTGTTGGGGTCATCAGTAATGGCTGTACCACTTCTATTACTACTGTAGGTTCCATGGTGGTGAGCAGCCGCCAAAGGAATCCACTCTGAAATATCCCCCATGGTAGTGAAACAGTACATATGTCCTTGCTTGGTTACCACTATCATTAAAGGAACAGTTCAGTGTGAAAATAAAAACTGGGTAAATAGATGTGAACAGATGTCTGCTTTTCAGCTCTATAACTCTGAGCTAGTCAGCAACTTGAAGGGGGGCCACATGGTACATTTCTGTTCAGTGAGTTTGTAATTGACCCTCATCATTCAGCTAAGATTCAAAAGCAACAGATATGACCCATGTGGCCCCCCCTCAAGTCTCTGATTGGTTACTGCCTGGTAACCAGGGTAACCAGTCAGTGTAAATCAAGAGAGCTGAAAAGCAGGAAGTAGTGTTCTGACTGACTTGTTATACATCAAATCACTCCAGCCTTTATACATTACATTTTTGCCTAACTAACTATATTAGAAACATTTTTTATTTTGCACAGCCTATCTATTTACCCAGTTTTTATTTTTACACTGAACAATTCCTTTAAACCTTGGAACGTTCTAGTGGGTAAAAGGGAACTGCTCATTTTTATGCAGTGGGGTTGATGCAAATAGAGAGGTGAAAAGAGGACTCTGCACCGAGGCTTACAGATTTAAACCGATGGTGGTTTAGTTGCATAGTGAAAATGGAGGGGGACTAAAGCGTGTTAATAAAAAAAACCCATTCAACAAAAGGGCAAAGTCCCTATTTTTCTCCTTGTCCAGCAATGTCTAGAGCCTACAAGGTGCAATACTCACTAAGGAAGCACTTGAGCGCCTGGTCTGCTGCTCTCTGCAACAATATCTGGATCAGCCAGGAGACTCCCCTTTGCAGAGAGCAAATATATTTTTGGAACTGGTCAGGAGGCTGTGCCTCTTGATGCTCCTTCTCTTATGGGTGGGTGGTGGTGCCTTCATGCCTTTCAGTGCCAGTCCCTCTTAGATACATGGGTCAGCCCTTGATCCATGGGCCATGTCGCAGGTCTCCAAAAAGTAACAGAGAGGCCTATGACAGGTTGCACAGTTCAGGCAGTTTTAAGTACAAAAATAGCTGATTGCAGCCTTTTTTGCACTTTGCACACTGTGCCCTGCATTGTAAATGACCCCTATACAGTATTTATTTTACCTCCTGCACTATGTTGGATGGGTTCATACCAACTAAGCAATATTGTAACCCTTTCTGCCCTCCACTTCTAATTAGTGAGGGGGTGTAGAACTGACATTTACTTTCTGTGCTTCTGCTGCTCTATAAATAAATAATCTCTTTCTTCAAAGCTGAATTTTGTAATGAAATTAAAAGCATTAAAGAAAAATATGCCATTATAATGTACTTTATTGCGTGTTTGTGTTTGTTATTTCATGCAGGGAAATAATATTTCCATAATTAGAGTTATCAAGGATTGTGAATCGCTCAGTGATATATTGTCCTGCTTTAGGGACAACCAAAATGCTCTTATGTGGAGTGAATTATGGGTACCAAGGTGAGTGACAGGTGAGTGACAGGCATGTCCATATGTTAGCTGATTACAATGGTTACAAACTGCACTGTATAGGATGAACACAATATTTAAAATATGTGTAAATCAAGAGTAAAGTAAACAGTGACAAACCCTTCCCATTGGATGAGACAAAGCTGTACATGAAGGCTTGCCCTACGCTCAGTAAGTGACAGCAGCACAGAGCATGTGCAGTGAATCAGCAGAAAAGAAGATGAGGAGCTACTGGGGCATCTTTGGAGACACAGATCTTTACTGCTAAAGGGCTGTGGTTGCCTTGGGCTGGTAGAGAAGCCCAAAACATAATGTGCTAGCTACTTTAGTTAGGCTTCAGTTCTCCTTTAATCATCATAGTTACTGTACTAGCTGTGTGGCTGTAGGTTGGACACCCCAGATTTATGTAAATGTCCACAGAGAGGGAGCCTAACTTTCTGGCATTGCTGGGGTTCTCCTTGTATCTAACACCAGTTCTTGCTACAAATACAGCCGCCATGATTCCCAGCCAAGACTTAACCCCACATCAGGAGAAGTCTCACTTTGTATATGGACACAGCGTTCTAGAAAGTTATTCAGATCTTTGTCATTGCTTCTGTTTGCCTTCTCTGTTTGCCTTCTCTCCCCCTGCTGATCCTCGCTCTGCTGATTCGATTTGTTATATATTTACTGTGCTGCCGATGGGGATGTTTCCATTCTAATCAAATCTTTCACATACGCCAAGTAAATGCAAAGAGACAAATAATTAATCCCTTGTTTGTATATTTGCTGTGATGATCACTGACAAGCTGCTTAGAAAGAGAAAAACATCAGGTTTCATTATCTGTAATAACCTTCTTGTATGACCCTGGTAGGGTTATATATATTATCTCAAAGTGTTACCAAGAAGTCTTCTTGCAATGTACATTCATTTATTTTTTTATTCTAAATATTAAAGGATCCATGTTATGGATACATATGTATAAATTAATTTTGTTGGTTCGTTTCTGACTATTCTGACCATCAAGCAGTCAAGGAAGTTGTCAGAAGAAAGAAAGAGGATACTCTGATAGAAACCTAAGCAGAAGAACATCAGAGCAGCCTCTTTCTTTCTCCTGACAACTTCCTTGAATACTTGATGGTCAGAATGGTCAGGTAACTGACCAGTAGGCGGTGCTGTTGTAACAAAATGAATTCATATTCATCATATTCATATTCATATTTAAAGGTTTACTTATCCTTCAACCTATTTATCAGGGGAACCACAATATAACTTGGTGTCAGTTTCATAAGTTACAGAAGAATAATTTTGCAAATAAAATTTAATAGCGGAGTGAAGGTGATACCTTTATTGGCTAAATATGATGATAATCACAGCAAGATTCCAGATCATTACAGGACCAATTTCAAGCTTGGAAAAGCAACTTAAATAGTCTAAAAGCTTTCTTTGATTATCGTTTGATTATCATTTGATTTTAGTGAAACAAATAAAATGTTGTATTCATGAGTGCATATACAGCCAGCGTGACGTTTCGGTTCTCTCCGGGACCTTTCTCAAGGCAGCATATAAAAAATATTATCCTAACCTTTTTGACTGGCCAACCCAGTACAACATCATCAATGACTCAATTATTGAAATTACTTTATTACTTACTTTAATTAATGGGAAGGGGTGGGATATCCAGGGAATGGATTGGGTTTCTTCATACTGGGATATGGCTAGGTATATCAGGAGTGTGCCCATGCATGCACGTAGAAGCATTTTTTATCATTGGGACCCCAATTTTCTTTGTTGACAGGGCCCAACACCCAGCTGACTAGTACAGTAACAATTGGGGCCCCTGCTAATTTAGTAATTTTAGTCCCACTGATGGCAGCCCTACAGCCAATGGTTTAATTGTGAGGAGAGATTATTACTGGTATTATTGTTCTTTTTATGAATCAATAATATTCATCAGCCAATCTGCCATTCACACCAGTGCCTGGTTACTAGGATAAGTGGGGTTCTAGCAACCAAATACCATCCTTTCAAACTGGAGAGCTTCAGAGCAATTGAAACCCAATAAGAAAAGACAATAAAGAAGGTTTCCAAATTGTCTGTCTACAACATATTGAAAGGGGCAATATGAACACCCATTCCACATGCGTTCAATGAATTACTGTTTCAGGAGAGAGGAGCAGATTTCCATTAGTAGTGCACTTTTTTAGTATAGCAGAAGAAACACCGCCTGGCTCAGAGGGATGAAATGGGTCGCTTGTATCATTATTCAATTGCAGGATATTTATAATGGTAAAATGTGGGAAATCTCAGCATTTCTGTTCCACTCAAGACACAGCAGAGGAAAGCCGATCAATCACAGTGAGATAAAAAAAAAAAGCAACAGGGAACACCAGTGGTACTTGGTGGGAGCATGTTGGATTCAGCACCTTGCAGCTAAATATGGATTCCAGGCTGAGATTAGATGCAGAAGTTGCAGTATGATTGGGCTCTGGGGAAGCCTTGGAAATGTTAATCAGTGACGGAAATTAAACATAGAGCAGATCCTCATGTCTGGTAAGACCCAGAAACATCTCTCATGTGATCATACACCCCCAGAGATTCTAAAGTGGAGCCTTTTCGCATGACTCTTTTGTTTACACATTCGGAATGCCTTCCATGTGCAATGAAGCCACAGCAAACATCATAAAGATGATTTAAAGAGAAACGACAACGGCCTACAGAGTCAAAGGAAAGAAAGACACCACACTCATCAGATGGTTGCACAAATAAACACTTAGGGGCCCATTTACTTTGCTCGAGTGAAGGAATAGAGGAAAAAAACTTTGAATTTCGAACGTTTTTTTTGGCTACTTTGACCATCGAATGGGCTACTTCGACCTTCGACTTTGATTCGAACGATTCGAACTAAAAATCGTTTGACTGTTCGACCATTCGATAGTCGAAGTACTGTCTCTTTAAGAAAAAACTTCGAACCCCTAGTCCGCCACCTAAAAGCTACCGAAGTCAATGTTAGCCTATGGGGAAGGTCCCCACAGGCTTTCTAATGTTTTTTATGTCAAACAAAAATCGTTGATCGATGGATTAAAATCCTTGGAATCAAACGATTTTTTGTTCGATCGAACGAATAGCGCTAAATCCTTTGACTTCGATATTCGAAGTCGAAGGATTTAACTTCGACAGTCGAATATCGAGGGTTAATTAACCCTCGATATTCGACCTTAAGTAAATTTGCCCCTTAGCCTGGACTGACTGCACTTGATATACACCACTATTAAAGGGCTCTGTTATACAGCGGAAAACTTAAATAGATTCCAAATATCTATTTGGGTATAAGCAAAGGTAGGAGGAACCTTTCTGATGGTCTTATTCAGTGGCGTAGTTATTGGACCTCACAGCAAATTAATTTTATGGCCCCCCAAATATGTAGAGGTTGTCCTGTTTTACCAATACATATTAAAATGGCTCATGAATTTGGACCTGCAACTGCTGGGTCTGCTTCCTCTGTAGATATGCCCCTGATCTTATTTCAGGAGTTTTCTTTAAGCAAGCATTTTAAGATAAGCACACCCACAATTTTCATTGATTCTTGTAGAATTTACTATTTATTAACTCCTTTGTAAGTATGGGGACCCTGCACTGGATAATTTGCCTTCAGCTGCTTACGACTGACCTCTTCCTGCTAAGAGTAGAAAAGCAGGATAAAAGAAAAGTGTGCAATAGTGATGCGCAAACAAAAGTTCATAGCACAGACCAGCAAGTAAATGGCACAATTCTATACATTCTACTCTACATGAGATAAAGCTGACTGATACTTAAGAAGTAATATTCCCAAGCCTGAATACCTGTTGTGTTATTTTGATAACAAATATAAAACAAAGCTTGCATATACGTGTCATGCCAGAGCAGTAACACAAGAAAATGTGATTTTAGGGCACAGAGAGACCCTTAATTAGACATTTCGCAGGGGGGAAATGTGATATCCATTTCTACCTTTGGAGACATTTCGGAGTCACACAATTTGGGCAAGGAAGTTAAGCCAGTCATTTCTTTTGCTCTGTTGATCAAAAGAAAGAGCTGTGAACCTGGAGCTGCAGGGGGGACAGTTATGAGAAAATACAGTATGTGGATTATAGAAAATTATCCATATTCCCTCTGTCAAAGGATTTGCCTACTCATAACTATCATACTGGTTGTATCACATGGTTCCTAATGATACCAACCAGGGCCAAACTATATCCACCAGTTAGGAGGGTTGGTTCCTGGGAGACTGGGAAATAAAGCCCACATATAGATCACCCCATGCTTATAATATTATTATTAATATTATATTTGGCCTAAAACCAACAGCCAGTTAAAGGGGGTAATTAATCCTGGGCACTCCTAACTCATGCAAAAGGTAATGAGGGTGTCCATAGCCAAAAAAATGTGGAGAGATGTAGCAATGACATGACTTGAGGTCTCATCTTTGTGGGAGGATGTGCCCAAGTTTCCAACTCTTACCTTAGGAGGACACAAGATATCCGAGCTTGGTATGTATAGGGTTTCTCAGTGTTTTAATCCCTTTTATTTCATTTTATTTTATTTACTGTCTGTATTTTTGCATTCTATGTATGTCTCCTTGGTAGAAGACATACTTCTCTGAAGAACTTATTGCCTGTATGAAAGTTTGTGCCTGTGTGTATTAACTCTTTGTATGTGGAAAGGGAAAGTTATCTGTTGATATGCTAAATAGCTAGTTTGGCTAGCAGGAGAGAGCGATTGAAAGTAATTTAACCCTTTGGCTGCTGGGGTACTTGTTGAACTAGTGAAAACGAACCCTGACTACAGAGAGTAGTTGATTCATTGGTGTATTGTGAGGTATTACCTTGTAGAGAGAGCAGAGGAAAAGTCCCATTAGGTTTCTATCGCCTGTTAATGATTGATGGTGGCAGTGAATACATTTTCTGGGTGTTGGTATGTGTTGGGGTGTCTTATGCACACCTTGCAACATTTGAAAAACGTCAGACTGGGGGGCCCGGGGCCCACCAGGGCTCTTCCTCAGGGTCTCCCCCTGCATGCGAGATTTGCCGTAATCAGCAGACAGGAAGAGATGCGCGCTGTTTTTGCTGCGAGCGGCAAATGGGGGAAGACGGATGGAAGAGATGAAGTGGTGCAGGGTACGGATCTGTGCCAGCGCAGCCCACAAGAACCACTAGCCCACCGGGTTATTTCCTGGTGTCTCACAGGCCCAGTCCGACCCTGGTTATATATGTTTCGAAGTGCAGCTTCTGGGCCCTCTGCCAACACCAGGAAGAAGATATTGGCACACAACAAGGCATTCAAGTTGCAGGAAGCACTCTGCTTGTTTTAATGTGCGGAAATGCACCGCTTCGGGGACACGCCCCTTTGTCAATCATGCCGATATCTTCTTCCTGTTACTGATTCAGATATTGCCAGATCCTCTAGTATTGTGCACCAGGCTAATTTGACCAAGGGTGTGTGACCGTTCATCTCTTGTGTGGGCCAAAAAGCCTCTTATTTTTATTACGTTTTAGAAACTTTGTGTCTTTTTCTGGCTTCAGTGCAGGAGATCAAAGAGAAACTCGAGACATTTCAGTAAGAAATCAGGGACTGCAGGCTGAGCTATCAAAATCTGGACTGTCCTGCAGAAAACGGACAGTTGGGAGGTATGCTGATGTTAGTCTAAATCTTGTGTAAGGTGACTGAGTGTAAAACCTTGTAACCATGCCCAAGAGTTACGTGTGACTGAGAGTGTAACTTTCTTGACAGGACGGTACAATTGTGCCGGAATAATCCAACGTGAAACGTGAACGTGAGATACTAGAAGGGCAGCATCTTCCCAAGAGCCCCATCTGGCCTTATCCATGACAGCATACATCTATCATAGGATGAATGATGGGCCCTAGAATATCTTTGCTGGTATCCAGTAGCCTAGCATCAGAAGATTTAAAGGAAGATGGATCAGTCCCTGGCCAGTTTTCAATGAGAAAGGGATGTTGATTTTTTAAACAACTCGATCATTTTTTAGAATGCCACCAATATGAATTAAATTTTCCCACTTACAATTCTCCACTGAACTTTTCTCTTTTACCAACTCTTGTTTTTCTGTTTTCAGTTAGTTGAACCTGCAAATATTTATCTTAAGTAGAAGTGTAATACAGGGAAGATCTTGATGCTGCTACTATAATCGCTAGTAAAGATTGGATAAATCAGTCATTATAGATGGTCAACTGAGTCAGACCAACCCTGGGGATGTTAACACTTAGGCATTAACTGATAGCAAACAAATAAATGTTTGCTTTCATTGCTCTACCAGAAGCTGGCTGAAATAAAAGCTAATCACTCATTGGCTGCTATCAAATATATATTAGATATCATATAAGTGGAAGCCTGAGGTTGGGTTGGGGAGGTCTTTAAACTAAAGGGTTTTAGTTTTCATCTTACAGTCCCTGAATAATTGCAACCATTGCAACCAATCATCTATTTATTTAGCCAGCTGCAAGTTATACATGACAGCAATATTTGATTGTTTGTCTGGGGTTACTGCCTAGGTGCAAATTTATCCCAATGTAAGTCGCTGACCCTAGTGATGGGAAGATGAGAGGAGGAGACAAAGAGAGAAAAAGCAAGGTTACCGTATGATTTTATTATATATGGTCCATTTCCATTGTGTGCTCAGGAAGGATCTTTTTCCCCAGCACTAAAACATTTTATATTAAGTGGACTCCTTCTGCAAGTGACAGTGTATTGTCAGTTATTATTATGGCTGACGTGGAAGATCTATCTTCTTTTACAGTGCCAGTGCCATCAGAGAGTTTATGTTCATCGTCAGTCACAATGGAATTCTATTTAACTGAAACTCACTGGGGGGATCATTTCCAATCCCAATTAAATACAAAACTCGATGGAGTCACACTTGTATGAGCAGCAAAGTCTTTATGGACGGCTATCTTGTTTCTGCAAGGTGAGCACATCCGGATTTCTCAGTTACTTAACATTTATGTGTTCCACACAGACAGACAAGTATATAGTGGATTTAACCTTCAGTACAGCACACACAAAGAGACTCCAAAGAGCAGTGGCATAACTAGAGTGAGTCGGGCCCCCTGTAAAAAAAAAAATCTTATAATGGGCCCGCGACACTCCGATCCTCATCCTCTGCCCACTTCCTGTCCTGCCCAACTCCGCCCACATTCCACCTCTGCCCAGCCCACTCCCCACCCCTTCTCCGCCCACTCCTGCCCGACTTGCGTCCCCCTTCTTTACGTAGGTAGGAGAGCAGCTTGGGAGGAGGGTTTATTGTATTAGCTAAAGAGGAAGCAGACTAAAGAGGTGCTTCCTCTATATTTACACCACTGCCAAAGACTATATATATACTGTGATATTAAAATGGTGAAAGCTTATGGGCTAAAGACTAAATAATTTTAGGGCCCCAGCAAAACCTAGGGTATATTATTATAGTACAGGTATAGGGTCTGTCATGCAGAATATTTAGGACCTGGGTTTATCCCGATGGCAGATATTTCCGTCATTTGGATCTTCATACCCTAAGTCTACTAATATAAGATTTAAACATTAATCCCGTAGGATTGTTTAACCCTCAATAAGGGTGATTATATCTTCGTTTGGATCAAGTACAAGGTAAGGAAATACAGGTATGGGATCCATTTTCCGGAAACCCATTATCCAGAAAGCTCTAATTTACAGAAAGGCTGTCTCCAATAAACTCCATTTTATCTAAAAATTCCAAATTTAAAAAAATTATTTCCTGTTTTTCTGTAATAATAAAACAAAAAAAAGTACTTGATCCAAACTAAGATATAATTAATCCTTATTGGAAGCAAAATCAGCCTATTGGATTTATTTAATGTTTACATGATTTTCTAGTAGACTTAAGATATGAAAATCCACATTACTAAATGATCCCTTATCCAAAATACCCCAGGTCCTGAGTATTCTGGATAACAGGTCCCCATACCTGGAATTTTTAACAATTTTGATTATTATTATTTGATGGAGTCTATGAGAGACAGCCTTTACGTAATTCAGAGCTTTTTGTATAATGGATTTCTGGATAAAGGATACTATACCTGTATATGGAAGCTGCTCACCAGTGAGGGCCACACCCGGAGAAACTAGAAGGTTGGCTTCCTTTGTTGTTACTTCTCTAAAGGTATACATTTTATGAATGAATGAATTCCTATTACAAAACACAATTTTCTATTTGGGCATGACCCATCCTCCTTTAAATATGGTGCTGGTAACATTTTGGGGAATGATATACAAGAAAAAGAGAGGCCCAAGAAAAACTATTGAAAATTGAAAAGTTCAGGATCTCCAATGGGCCACTGAAGATACTGAACTTTTAAGAGGTGGTTCACCTTTAAGTAAATTTTTAGTATGTTATAGATATATCTAAGCAACTTTTCATTTGGTTTTCATTATTTATTTTTTATATTTTTTGAATTTTTTCAAATGGGAGTCAATGACCCCATCTAAAAAACAAATGCTCTAAAAAAGGCTACACATGTAGCTAAACAAATCCAAATGCAAATTATCTCAGAATATCACTCTCTACATCAGGGGTCCCCGACCTTTTTTAATCGTGAGCCACATTCAAATGTAAAATAGTTGCTCGCCTACGAAATTCGACAGAATATGGGGCTCATGGGCTGATATAGATCCGAACCTCCCTGACTGAACGGTGGTTGTGCAGACCGTCTGGGTCATACTAGAGGTGGTTCCACTCATCCTATATTCTTGATGAGGTCCCTTGGGTGTTCGATTATCCCAGAAGTCCATTATTGTCTCATAGCAATGTTTCTTTTATGGTGCTTGTAGTTGACTTGTACGTTCAGCCGATTTTATGTGCCTATGTATAATCTATATGAACCGGTCTGCTTGACTGTCTGTTATGTGTGTATGTTTAAAACGAAATAAAACTTACCTTTTAAAAAAAATGTAAAATAGTTGGGGAGTAACACAAGCATGAAAAAGTCCCTTGGGTGCCAAATAAGGCCTGTAATTAATTATTTGGTAGCCCCTATGTGAACTAGCAGCCTACAGAAGGCTCTACTTGGCACTATATTTAATTTTTATGCAAGTAAACTTGCTTCCAAGCCTGGAATTCAAAAATAAGCACCTGCTTTGAGGACACTGAGAGCAACATCCAAGGGGATGGAGAGCAACATGTTTCTTGCAAGCTACTGGTTGGGGATCACTGCTCTACATCATACTAAAAGTTAACATAAAGGTGAACAACCCCTTTAAGAGTTTGGTGAATCAAACAGCGAATCCCATTGTCTTTTAAGAGTCCAGTTGCAGAAGTATCATATTGGCAGCACTGGCACTGATCGAGTCCATTCAGAGCTAGTTTTAGGAAAGGCCTGAGAGGGTATTTGCCCTGGGTCATCCTTTGGAAAGAAAATGTTAATTGGAAAATGTTACGTTCAGAATATGATCTATACAGTATTCGTTTTTATTTGCATCTACTATAGCCTTGCAATCCTTCTGCAGTTGTCCATCTGTGTGAATATGGCCATGAAACTGTGTGAATGGCACACAAGAATCCTTTAAAACAGGAGCGCCCATACTTTACTAATGTGAGGTCTGCTTCTAGTGATGTTGTCCCATTATGAGCTACATCCATAAAAGCATTGTTAGCATTCTGTTCCATTGAAAGTATTACTTAATTATTATTTTGATTTATGAGAGAATTTATATTGCTGCATTTAACAAAGAACTATTTCTTACTGTATGTAACCTTAACAGAATAAATAAGGGAATGAAAAGCATGAAATCATGATATAGACAAGCTGTTTGTTGACATTGTCTTGAGATCTACTGATCACCAGCTAAGGTCTACAGGTACATACAGTACTGATCTACCTTTTTGAACACTCGTGCTTTAAATTGTATCAAATTCATACCAAGAATTACCTATACTCCTATGGTACTCTGTGTAACCCAGGCACTTTCTTGTTTTGTTTCCAAGCACCTGGCTCATGTCCCATGCCAAAAAAAAAAGTTTTAATGCCTCGGATGCCTCCTAGAACCTTACCGGGCCAGCAGTAAGACTAAAGACAAGCAGTAATACAGGTATAGGATCCCTTATCCGGAAACCCGATATCCAGAAAGCTCCGAATTACGGAATGGCTGTCTCCCATAGACTCCATTTTATCCAAATAATCCAAATTTTTAAAAATGATTTTCTTTTTCTCTGTAATAATAAAACAGTAGCTGGTACTTGATCCCAACTAAGATATAATTAATCCTTATTGGAAGCAAAACCAGCCTATTGGGTTTATTTAATGTTTAAATGAATTTCTAGTAGACTTAAGGCATGAAGACCCAAATTACAGAAAGATCCGTTATCTGGAAAACCCCAGGTCCCAAGCATTCTGGATAACAGGTCCCATACCTGTACTAAACTGCTCTAATGGTTCCACTTATACAGACAAAGTTTCTGGAATGATTTCACACTTACTCATAGTTACACATTCTTACATGAGTAGAGAGCAGACTATATGGCCAATAATTACTATTCACATAATAAACCATAACCCTGAGCCTCACTGGTTACCACCAAAATGATATGTATCAATATTTGATTTCTTTTCCACACAAGGTTAATATCAATGGGCTGCTCTGTCTTGGCACATAAACAAAACCACAAACATCACAGGCTTCCTACATGCCAGGCTTTCCTTGGTTATATATAAATATCTCTGTAACTTTGGTTAAAGGAAGGAATTTGTACAGTTATTTATATTCGCATTTTGTTGCTTTGACATTTTTTTTATTGATTTTAATGCTTGATGGTTGAAGTTTACCCTAAAATAAAATGAAGTTTGTTGGAGCTCTCCTGTTCTGACGTGTCTGACGTGTGCATTTTCAGTCATCGGATTTATAGGAACAGATGGTATCTGTAAACACTACTCTTGGACTTTGCAAGAAATGATTCTTGTTTGGTTGGAATGAGCCTGTTTGCATGTGATGTTTGGAAGATTAAGAAGTTGCGATGGAGTAAATGTGGTTTCAGATATATTACTGACATATAAATGGAGAAAACTTTTGTAGCACCCGCAGGTGCTTGTAAATGTGCTCTGGAACATATCGATCAAATTGGCCTTAAAATACATTAAAGTGATATTAACACAAAACAATGAAACCCAATTCTCTTTGCATTCACTTTAACATTTCAGCAGAACTGTACAGGGCTTTTGCTTTATTTCTAATGAAATCTGAAAATGTAAATTTGGGTTCATATTTAGTATGGTAATCACCCTAAGCAAACAATGATGGATCTGCTGCATCCCTATTCAATTTTAGGGTCAACTAATAGATGAGTTAGACAAAGTTCCACAGGGAAGATCAGGTTATCCTTGGGGGAATAAACATTTTCTTTAGATGTTTCCAATGAGCTACAGTTTTTCTTCAATTTGTACTGTTATCATTTCTCCCTTTTCCGTATAATAATTCAGCAGTACACAACGACATGAAACTATTACATGATCTATTATGAACCGCTATATAATGTCAGGGTTGTAAACCTTGAACTGTAATAATGTTAAATAATAATTAGCATTTATGTAAACTGAAGAAGAGGAATATCTTGAGGTTACTTTGCCCTCTTCTGAAATTTTGACCTGATTGTCCATTGGAAGAACTGGCCAGAAGATGACACTATGCATTCAATTTCATTATACAGGTATAGGATCCCTTATCCAGAAACCCGATATCTAGAAAGCTCCGAATTACGGAATGGCTGTCTCCCATAGACTCCATTTTATCCAAATAATCAAAATTTTTAATAATGATTTCCTTTTTCTCTGTAATAATAAAACAGTAGCTTGTACTTGATCCCAACTAATATATAATTAATCCTTATTGGAAGCAAAACCCGCCTATTGGGTTTATTTAATGTTTAAATGAATTTCTAGTAGACTTAAGGCATGAAGGCCCAAATTACGGAAAGATCCATTATCCGGAATACCCCAGGTCCCGAGCATTCTGGATAACAGGTCCCATACCTGTAGTAGCAATTTACAAACGGCTAACATATATTTCACATTCATTTCCTTTTAGAGTCTACATATTAGAAGAATGTAGGGCACAACATTCATCCACTGTACCCCCTGAGAAAACCACTACTGAATATGACTAGACAATGACTGACTGGAATCAAGGACACTGCTATAATTATCAGTAGTGAGCAAATAATAATAAAAAGGACACACTTGGTGGTCAGATTGTGGGAGGTTCTTGAGTAATGAAAGGAAAAAAAGGAATGTGAAGACAAAAAGAAAACTAAAATAAAGTGTGGAAAACCAAGGAGCTCAAAAACTGTGCTTTGTCAGAGATTTAAATGACATGTTACATATGAAGTGGTTAAAAGTGCTTAAAGGAGAACTAAACCCTAAAAATGAATGTGGCTAAAAATTGCATATTTTATACACTGAACTTATTGCATCGACATAAAGTTTCAGCTTGTCAATAGCAGCAATGTTCCGGGACTTCAAACTTGTCACAGGGGGTCACCATCTTGGAAAGTGTCTGTGACACTCACATGCTCAGTGGGCTCTGAGCAGCTGTTGAGAAGCTAAGCTTAGGGGTTGTTGCAGAAAATAAGGTTGGCCTGTAATGTAAGCTGATGCTACAGGGTTGATTATTAAATTATGATGCTATTTCCACTGGTTTCTGTGCTGCCATGTTGTAATTTTCTGTATTAATTACTAACTAGCCTTAAACTGTCAGGGTCTGACTGGCCCTGCCGGATACCGGGAAAAAATCTGGTGGGCCAGACCCCCTCTCCTGATCTCCTCGTCCTAAAATAAAAACTAATATGGGGCGCCGCACAACTCTGTGCGCATATGCACCATGTGCTTCTTGTGCGGTATCGCGATAGGGGGGTCAGGGGGTCCGGAGAGGGGCCCTGGACAGCAAGTCCCGGTTGGCCCCGGGCCCCCCAGTCCAACCCTGTATACTGTGAGCCTATGAATAAGTGCCCCAATTGGCACTAAACGCGTTAAGGTGGACATAGACTCAAAGATCCGCTCGTTTGGCGACATCGCCAAACGAGCGGATCTTTCCCCGATATGCCACTAACGGCATGGCTATATCGGGGGTAATTCGAACGTTTGGCAGTATGATCAAATTACGATACGCCAAGGGGCTCCGACGGGTCAGTCGGTTAAAAATCAAACCTTCCCGATCGATATCGTGGCCAGATATCGATCGGGAAGACCCGTCGGAAGCCCCCATACACGGGCAGATAAGCTGTCAAATCAGTCCAAACAACCGATATCAGCAGCTTTATCTGCCCGTGTATGGCCACCTTTTAGCCTTCATTTGTATTGTCCTAATAAATGTATTTCAACTTTTAAACCACTAATCGACCTCCAATTACGGCTGCTATGATATTATTCAGACTGAGAGTGATATATTGAAGCATGTTAATTGGATGCCACGTACAGAGCGGCAGATCGGTTGTTAGGAGAAACAAATTGCAGCAGGTAATTCAATGGTCTGTGGATTCAAAGGCTGAATGCAGCTCTAAATAGAAATTCAGTGTTTGAAGGGTCGCTTCACCATCAAATAAGCATGATTACATTTGTGTTGCAGGGGAACGTCGGTGCTGGTCTAATTCTCCTGAACTTTTTTATTTTCAGCAACACAGACTCGTTTCAGAAGCTGCTGGGCAGATGAGTGAAGGATAGCAGTAATGGGATCTGTTATCTGAAAAACCATAATTCAGAAAGCTCTAAAGTACAGTAAGACCATCTCTCATAGACTTCATTTTAATTAGATAATTCACATTTTAAAAATTATTTCCTTTTTCTCTGTAATAATAAAAACGTAAATTGTACTTGATCCCAACAAAGATGTAAGTAATCTTTATTGTTAATCCTGTTGGATTCCAAATTGTTTAAATTTTTTAAGTATATTTAAGGAACGGGAATCCAAATTAAAGAAATACCTCTTATCTGTAAAACCCAGATCCCAAGCATCCTGGATAACAGGTCCCATATCTGTTTGAGAAGATGGTGCTCTTCAGTTTTGAGCCATGTGGTCCACATATTACATTATTTTCTAGATCTGTTTGTAGGTATAACGTTATTAAAGGTGGGTCACCTTTCAGTTAACATTTAGGGCTCTTACTGACGAGCGGTTGAAGCTGAGCTCCTCTGCGTTCCATTTTTCTGCGTTCAGCCGCAGGAGTAGACGTATTAGGTTTTTTTCAATGGGGCTGTACTCACACAGGCGCATGTAGGCGCCGAACGCAGGAAAAATGCAGCATGTTGCGTCTCAACCTGCGTTCGGCGCCTACATGCGCCTGTGAGTACAGCCCCATTGAAAAAAACGTAATGCGTCTATTCCTGCGCTCCCCTGTGGCTGAACGCAGAAAAACGGAACGCAGGGGAGCACAGCTTCAACCGCTCGTCAGTAAGAGCCCTTTGTATGTTGTAGAATGGCCAACTTTACAACTGGACGTCATTATCTTTTTTTTAATTTGCCTTCTTCTTATGACTTGTTTCAGCTTTCAAATGGGGTCACTGACCCCACCTAATAAAACAAATGCTTTGTAAGGCTACAAATATATTATTATAGCCACCTTTTTTTTTACTATTCTTTCTATTCAGGCCTCTCCTATTCGTATTCCAGTCTCTTCATATTCATATCAGTGCATGGTAATGTGGACCCTAGCAACCATATTGCTAGAACTGCAAACTGGAGAGCCGCTGAATTAAAAGCTAAATAACTCAAAAACCACAAATAATAAAAAATATGAAAACCAATTGTAAATTGTCTCAGTATATCACTCTCTGCATCATACTAAAAGTTAACTCAAAAGTCAGCAACCACAATAGATGTGAGCAACTAGTTTATGTAGAAGATCATTTTGAAAGAAAATACGAGTAATAAAAATTAAATGAAATGGCCTGATTTAATGGCCATTATTCTACTGCTATGAATGTCTTTATATAATGATGACTATAATGATATAGTTGAATCTTAATCCATGTATTGTAAACATGTACAGAGCTGATTATAACTAGCGTTATACATCATCATCATCATTTATTTAAATAGCGCCAACAAGTTTCTCAGTGCTTTACATTAGTTTATAATGAACTGGGAACAAATGGTGAATAACAAACAAGGATTTACATAGTAAGGATTAGAGGGGCCTACTCGCAAGAGTTTACAAACTAAAGATTAGGGTACAATTGAAATATAATGATTTCAGACACAAAGCTGTGATTTATGGTACATTGAATGAACTGGGCCTTTAGAGAACGTTTGAATATTTGGAAGAAAAACAAAGTCTTACAGCTCTAAGCAGAGAGTTCCAGAAAAAGCAGAAGCCTGAGAGAAGTCTTGTAGATGAGAATGGGCTGAAGAGATAAGAGAAGAAGGTCAGAAACAGAGCCAAGACCTCAACTATGATGGACCACTTCTCCACTCCATTAATCATTTTTAGGGGATGTACAAGTTGCAGGGGAAATATACTGGATGGCAGATACAGTATAAATTGAAACAAAATAAAAAAGGTGCTCCAGAATGTGAATGTAAATATAAATGTAAATTGCTCACCAAGTAAATCAAGTGGTCCAGTTGAACCAGCCCAGACCCTCAGCTTCAGGGAATGGCGAACCAGTATGTGCAAAAAGAAAAACAGAGCTATCCTGCACTCAAAGGAATCCACAGGGACAAAAAAAAGTTAAAAAAAAACTGTATTTGAGCCACTGATTAAGTAATACATGTATAGCCTATGGAGATCATTTTATTTTTTGGCCCTGTGGATTCCTTTGAGTGCCGGATAGCCCTGTCTTTCTTTTTGCATATACTGACAGATATACATCCCCATTCTTTGGGTTTTGAGCCATCCTCTTTAACAGTCACCCCTTTAAGGGACACCAGAGGGTTAACCAGCGTTGGAAATCCAAGGTGTGTTTTAAGGAATTGAGCGGCAGGTGAAGGAGACAGAGAGTAGGAGCTACACGTGGGAGCTGGCTTGTACTTTACCTGCTGAACTTGCTGAGACCAGAGTTCTTGGGTAAGCTATTTGTTTTATGGTTGGACTGCTGTTGCTGAATTCAAGCATATCTTTCTGTAGCCTTTTTTACAGCTGCTGGAAAAGCCTTTTTGAATTGAAAAATAAACAGATTTTCCTTCACTATGGAGTGGACTGCATTTATGTTGCAAATCCTGGTGTGGTCTGTCTTTTCAAGGCAAATTCTCGCGCAAAGCAATAAAGACAATCATACAAGCATAGAACATATTTGCAAACAAAACATTACACGTTTCTTCCTTTAATATTTCCATTAGACAACTCCATCTCACAAAATGGTTTGGGTAAGGGAACAGTAAATCCCTTGATAAACACAATCAAGGAACAGTTTACAGACAGTAACAGCTATTTAAACACAAAGCTGGAGAACCTTAGACAGACCTATCTAGTAGAAATAAGTCAGAGGGAATCGGACATTTAGGGTTTTTCTTGAAAACTTTTCACCAGTCATCCGAGTGGCTTCTTCAGTTCAACGTAGACAGACCTGTTGATTCCCACTTCTCTACGGCTATACCGCAACTTGACAATTAATATCATATCTTCATATAGCAGCACCATATAAAGAGCAAACCCAAGGTCAAAGAAATGCTCAAGCTGAAATCCAGAAAGAACGTTATAAAATTGGATTCTGAAGAATTCCACAGGAGGGAATAGGCATCCTCTTTCATAAATTCAGAAATGCAGTGAAAGTGCAGAATAATAAGGCAGCTATTGTATAATGTTCTGGTGTTGTATTTATAATGAGGCTAGAAGATTAAATGATTTATTGAGATGTCCCCCCAACACTATATACCACATAAAAATGAGTATATAGAGGAAATGACAATGTAGCACTGTAGCTTTGGTTACAAATTTCATCTTTATGTATTTGGAAAACTGGCGCGGCAATTGGCCCCTTGACGTCACGACACAATCCACTGCAGAGTCACAGCCCCTCCAATTGCATCACGGCCCACCCCCGATTCAACCCGGCCAAAAGGTGGCAACCCTACTGCTGTTGATCCTATCTTCAGTATAGGCAATATCACTGTGGCGTCTTGCTCCTTGGCACCCCATCTGGTCTTTAGCTCGCCCACTCGTATCCCTAAACTAACGGCTTGATCACCGTGGGGTCCTAACCCCATTAAACTCCTGGAGCTAACTTTCTCTCCACAAGGGGTAGATTCACTAATGGGCCAATTTTTGCCAGAGTCAGCTTTGCACAGCTCGCACCAGTTCGCCAGGTGCAAATACGCTACGACTATGCCAATTCACTAAGATGCAAAGTTTCCTCCTGGGCGCCAAAAGCTGGCGACTTTTTGCTAGCGTTACTTTGGCAGTGCGAGCATTTCATAACGAAGATTCGGTGGCGTTTGTTTGTGCCTAGCGAAGATTCACTAGTGATCTTGAGCTTAGGTCAATTTGCATAGGGCGGGTAATTTAAAGTGGTATGGAGGTCTTTATTATAAATGTTGCTGCAAATGCTTGAAGTTACCACTTCTTATTACACATGTCCAGGGAACCTTAATAAAGACAAGAGAGTTAATACAATGCCCTACATATGAGCCCACTGTAAAATGAATGTTTCATATGTTATGAAATGTCTGAAGAAACCCGTTTAACCCAAAAAAGTTTGTTGGGACTTTTGCAGGCAATCCGGCTTTAAAAATGGAAAATTGCCAGCGTTTTTGGAACTTTAATGCATTTTTGGCACACGGGATATGAGGTAAGAGATTTAGGAAGATCTAGCTACTTTATAGCACTTCGCCTGGTCTGAGGGAAAGAAGTCAACTCTGGCGAAAGAGGTAACGTTTAGTAAAATCTGCACTTTACTGAATTTGCGGAGTAACAACCTTTCACCAGAGTGAAAAGTTGCCTGGCGATAGAGTGCGAACGCACGCTAGCGAATCGGCGCCTGTGAATTGGCAATGTCCCTGCAGTTGGCAACGCTGGCGAATTGTCACTCGCGTTAGCCACTTCATCCTTTAGTGAATCTACCCCCAAAAGTAACTATGACCATAAACTCACTGCACACTAACTTAAATCCTAACTAGGCCTGTCCCCTACCCAGGCCCCCGGAAATGATGTTTTCATTACAAGGACCCAGGACAAAAACAGAGCTAGCCAGAGAGTCTAGAATTAGAAAGGATAATTCTGCTGCTCACAGTCTTACATATTGAGAAAGACATCTGGCAAATGCATATAACTTTGGAAAACAGAATCATTTTATCATCCAATGATAATCGAAAAAAATGAATATGTCAAAAGAGTAGATGAGATGCCAGTACAGAGCCACCGTGATTAGCATGGGAAGCTGATAAAAAGGATAAAAGGGAAAGCCAATGGAGCTTTCACTTCTCGCTGTTTATCCACAGGTTGTTTGCTTTACTGCTTAAAAGATGAGCACTCACATAAAACAAAAGATCAGCTTCCGTTTAATGAATATACAGCTCCTAGATAATAAATTGAATTATATGGAAAGGTAGAGAGAAAGCTGTGTGGGTGTGTTTGTCTTTATACAAGCACTGGCAATAACAATGTCCTTAAAGGTGGTGTTCACCTTTGCGATAACTTTTAGTATGATGAAAAGAGCCATATTCTGAGACGATTTGCAATTCACTCTCATTTTTTATTATTTAAGGTTTTTCATTTATTTAGATTTTTATTCAGCAGTTCTGCAATTTGCATTTTAAGCAATCTGGTTGATGGGGTTCAAATTACCCTAGCAACCATTCATTGATTTGAATAAGAGACTGGAATATGAATAGGAGAGGACCTGAATAGAAAGATGAGTAATAAAAATGACAATACAATAACATTTGTAGACTTACCGTACAGAGCCTTTGCTTTTTATAAGGGGTCAGCGATGTCCAAAAGCTGTAAAGAATCAGAAGAAAAAGGCAAATAATTCAAAAACTATAAAAAATAAATAAATGCTGGTCTGCCAACACTAATATTTATTATGCTGTATAAAATTTAATTCATAGAAAAAACAGTGTAAAAAAGTGGGAAATTTATCAAGGTGTGTGTAATTTTATGCCATGCCAATGCCGGATTTGACTCCGTTATTTTACATTGTTTCTGTGAAAAGTCACATAAGAAAAAACACGTAAACATTTGATGCAGTTTTTTACACAGAGAAGCGTGGCGATGTGTGGTGTTTTATCTTGCTGCTTTTTACGCAGCATAATAAATATGCCCTTAGTATGTCCCTATGGCTTTAAATTCCAATACCTCCATATCTCCCTAGTTGCTGGGCAGATGCCCATGTATCTAGATATTTCATTTACATATTTGTGTTATTGGTCTATGGGCCTATGACCACTTCCTGCCACACTTTAACATCTATAAACTTTGCGCAGGGCAGAATGGTTCTCACAGTGAATATATTTGCCCTGTGCATGGGTAAAAGTAGTGGATTTAATGTCCAAACAGAGTTGCAATTTTTTTTTTTGATTTTTAAAATGTCTTTGTAAATATGGCAAAAAAATCTCAAATTGTGAATATTCAAGTAAACACACTGTGTTTGAGTTAGGCCATGACTTTAGTGGCGGAGAAAGTAAATTACTGTAAACGTTATTTTCACTCACAACAATCTTGCACAGTGGCCGTACTCACGTAAACACCCGTCTTATTTGTGTGCCTTTAGTGAAAATTTGTGTAAATTTTATAAATGACCCACAGTGCCTGGTTAGGGGTGAATCTTTCTCTTTGGCTTCTGGTTGCTGACCCAGCCGGATCTGTTCCAGTGAGCCTCGGAACACCAAGGCCCAGTAAAGCTGTTCTGCTCCAGAGGGTTCTGTATCTCTACAGGGAGCAGGGACCCTGTAAATGAGGCCAACCAGTATTCATAGTATACTCTAGGAGAGTAAGATAGAGAAGAGAATGGATTGTAGTAGGGAGTAGTTCTCCCATAATCTCTGAGTCTGCCTATATTGAAGGGACCACAGCTGGATAGGGGATCAGGCTTTATTCTCCCTGATTATTCCACTCAGGGCTGGGCTGTCCTGACAGAGCGCCCTAGGCAACCATCAGGCCACCCCTGAATGTATGCGCGCGCGTGCGTTCGATTCGCGCAGGCATGCGATCGGTAGTGCGCTCTCGCAACTGTGTGCATGCGCTAGAGCGCACGCACAGCATATCAAGGCATGTAACGAAGGTGAAGAGCATGGAAGGGAGTGATGGAGGAAATGCTAGAGGGGAGGAGAGGAGAGAGATTGGGGCGAGAGCAACAGGGGAGGAAGGTGCCTGAACTAGCGGGTCGTTGATGCGGTCCCGCAATCCGACCGCCAGTTACCATTCGTTAGGATCCGATCGTTGGGCCCTAGGGCTCACGATCGGATCAGCCCGATATTGCCCACCTCAAGGTGTGCATATCGGGGAGAGATCCGTTCGTTTGGCGACATCGCCAAATGAGTGGATCGCTCCGTGTATGGCTTAAGTGTCCTAGTGACACGAAACGAGTCAGACGAGAGATGTTTGTATAATTTAGATTTTCTACTTTTTGGTCTGATCTATACATGGCATACCAGAGTGCCTTGCATCAACATTCATTTGTTTACATACAGATTATCCACTCCCTTGAGCTGAGGGCCTGGGGCAGGAGCACCTGGGCCACTGATCTACTTTGGTGAGTCATTCTATATAGACTGGACATGTTTTGTGTTGAAATGTTTTTTTGTTTGGATGATCTCCATAGGATATTCCCCATTCATGGTGATGTTTGGGAAGGAGATGTGTTTGCGTGTAAACCTTGGTAATAGTGAGGATTTGGATGAAAAATTTTACAACCAGGCAAAGAGGTGTTTGTCCTAAACTTAGACCAAAGTATAAAGGTTCATATGAAATTGTCCAAAAACTGTCTGATGTATTGTATAGCGTATGTGATACAGAGGGAAAACATAGTTCTGTTCAACATTATGCACGCTTGGAACCGTTTCACAGTTCTTGGACTCAGTTGGCTGAACAGCCCCCCCCCCCTCAAAGCCCTCTGCCAGCTGACCAACCACCAGTGGGCACATCTCAAATCCCATTGTCTGATGAGGTTTCCAACCTTTCCAACTTAGATGGCCTACAGTTGACTGATGTTGAAGGGTCCCAGGACTTCAATTCTGAAACTGATGAGGAACCATTGTCACATACCACCCCAATGCCTGATGTCACTTTAGATCCTGGGCCACAGAACTTCACAGATCCTCCTGCCTTACAACCCAGGCCCCATAAACAGAGAAAGGCACCCATGTGGCACTCATACTATTGTGTTGTGTTATCCAGAAGTGATGACGCATCTTCTCAAAGGAGGGGGCAGTGTAATAGACAGACAAATAGAATGATGCAAAGGTCACCTCTAGCCTGCAGATGGCAGTGTTAGGCAAAACGGAAACAGTAAGGCTAGGGTTGCAACCTGGCCGGTAAAAATGATGGTTGATCCCGAATAGGGAAAAAAGATAACTATATAGGAAGCCAGAACTAACTACTGGACACTGCACTCTCTGGAAAAACCCTATGGACACACATGAACGGATTACAAATGTACTGGGATTCATGGATGCAACACCAGGGTTAAAGATAAGTGCGCACCAACGTAAAGTGTACACAACATGCAGGCCTGAACTGTTGCACCACAGGGGTTAATAAATGGTTAATAGCTATATTTCTTTGTTCTTTACTAATATTATGTATATTTGTTTGTTCATGGTTTTGATTTACATGTTCTAGTAAAACAGAGAGTTCCATATTCACTCTTATTATAAATACAGCAAGTGTGGCATCTTTACTTTGTACCCGGCTGTTAAAGGAACCCATGCCTTGCAGGCTACCCAGAAGGCAACAGGTTATTTGGTACAATATAATAGAAATATATCCTGTATATAACAGAAATAAGAAATTATGTTTTTTATTAATTACAGAATAGAATACATTATCAGTCCTATGTACTGTGTAAATGTTAAACAACCTATCTGTTCCCTCAAGGCCATTTTGCAAGCAGTAACCATCTGTATGATTTCAAATTCTCCACTGTATCTAGATTCCGAACAAACATTTGGAACAGGGGTATAAATACATTAAAACATCTGCTCTACAAACAGATGCATGAGGCAGCATTTATATAAAAATTTTCTATTTAGTTGGTTGATTATCCACGGCACAGTATGCCAGATTATAATAACACCATAATGTCATACAATTGGATCACCTAGGCAGATTTTGGAACAATTCCTTGGTGGAGGCACATCTGTGGGATTTAACCTTTACCACTCACCCTGAAAGATTCCTTTATGTAACTCAGACTCTCACAAGAACTGCTGTTCAGGCAACTATCCTTGTTCCAAACATCACCCAAGTATTTATAACACCTATCAGTAATCAGTCATAGGAGGATTAAGAAATATGTTTAAAATCTATGGCAGATTCTCAGCAGACTGTTAATCGATCCCCAGATACATACAGGTCCCACAGAGACAGCTCATACATGGTGCCAATGGCAGTCATAAAGAATATACAAAATACAAATTAAAGAAAATATGCTACGAATCTCTACCAACAGAAGGGCTGGAGGTCACACTTCCATGAACGTTTAGGCCTGAAGCATAACAATAATAATCAGGATTTTTAGCCAAGCTCTGTGCAGTCCCCTCTGATACGCCTGGCAGGAACCAAACTAGATGGAATTTCCTAGGTAATGTTTTTCACTAGCTTGTTTTCTACTGAGAACTCAAAAATCATGAGGAAAGGTCAAAGTATATCCGTAAGTGCCTAACCTTCTCTGCATTGTAACAATTACAGCACCCAGCCCCACCATCAGAGTGCAAGCTCCTACTTTGGCGCAACTTGGCTCCTACGTCGGCTGTTCAAAGAGGGCCCGGCTAATCCAGGAAATGCAGCACAGACGGGCCCCCTGAATTTATAGAAGTCATAGGTCCTCCCAGTGCCCCCTGATGGCGGCCCTGAAAGCACCTTTATCTTTCAGACATAAATGAACAGTGAAGTTCCCAAGGAGCATAGAAAACCTCAGGTGGCGCAACAAATGCAGCAGCTTACTCTTAGTTTATACCTGAAAGCATATATGCAAATTATTGTAAGGTTTCAGGATCAGTTGATTTGTGAAAATTAAAGGAGAAGTAAAGCATTTAATATACACCACGGGTCCACTGAATAGGCCTCCTTCTACCATACCACACCACCCACATTTCCAAAAAGGGTCCCCTTTCTACTATAGCTGTTGCCCAATGCATAGCTGTGCCATAGGGTTGCTCACATAACAGCCTGCCAGTGCCTCCATTCACCCTCAGAGTTGGGTCCCGAAGGTCCACCAGGGCTTCCACCACAGGGATCCCCCGCCCCCCAGGGCCCCCCTTCATTTGTCGCCACTCTCCTAGAAACCCTCCTCCCCAACCACAACCCCCCTTCGGGCCCCCTTTAGTAGCTACCACGATTGGGGCAAGGGGGGACACAATCAGGGGACAACATGGGCCATAGGCATGTGCGGGTCTGGGTTGGTGGGACCTACTGAGTTTTTATCATTGTCTTGCAGTCCCAGTCCAAATCTGCCTTCACTGCTGTGACCATCCACAAAGGTTTTACTAACTGTTCGCAAAGCATTTGAATCTTGTAAGTAGAGTAAGTAAGAAAATTTACAATTTCACCTTGTTTAATACAATTTGCAATTATGATATTATTGACAATAACATTTCTCATCCTCAGATAGCATCACTCAATACCTATACCTTTATTCTGCAATGCAGCCCTCTGGGACAAAATAACTTTATATCTGCAAAACATTGCAATAACAATTTGGAGAATTAACTGAAACTATTTTAAAACCATAGTGACTCAGGTTTCGGATGCATCTGAAAAAAAGGAATATTCATAAAAGGGTTGCAGTAAAAAAACAATTAAACCCTTCAGAAATTACTCATTGGTCAACTGAAGAATAAATGATAGGCACCCATATATGCATGGAGTCCTTAGGAATGCACAGTACATTTGGTGAACTAGTACATGTCACCATCTGGCCAATAGGAAAACAGTATAATTATTTGCATAAGCTACTGTGCGTGAGGATTCATACATCAGCTATATACAACAAGGCAAACTTGCATAGTTTTCAAAAACATTTCTTTGTGGTTATAAATGTACATTTTCAATTGTAGATTACCTAAAATTGTGTTTGGATCCAGAGGTTGCTGGAACCGTGAAACCCCAGTCCCTGAAAAATGTTATTTCTACTTGACCATTTTACAGGTGATTGCAATCAAAACTGGTCCTTCACCTTGATTTCTGAAAGCTCCCATCTTTTGTGTGTGTATTTTTAAATGACCTAATGGAAGTCTCAGATCTACTTTGCACTGCAAAAGTTCAGAGCATTAGCTTTCTGGGCTCAGCTGGTTGATATTTATTGTGATATAGTCAGATTTGTATAAGGATGGCAGCAAACCCAGACAAGGCACTCAGTCAGAGGCAAATTAACTTATGATTCAATAAAGCACTTCTGTTTTTGTGTAACAGCCGTGTAAGATTCACTGATTGTATATAATATCCAATATACATTACCAGCCAGCAGTGTCAAACAGTCTCTGTCTGTCATCATACAACATTGGAGCAAGAATATTGGATTTAAGTTACATTCTGAGACAATTTGAAATAGGTTTTCATTTTTTTTAATTATTTTTGGTTTTTGAGTTAATTAGCTTTTTATTCAGCAACTCTCCTGCACTTTTAGCAATCTGGTTGCTAGTTTTCAAATTACCCAAGGAACCATGCATTGATTTGAATAAGAGACTGGAATATAAATAAGAGAGACATGAATACAAAGATGAGTCATAAAAAGTAGCAATAACAAGAAATGTGTAGCCTTACTGAGCATTTGTTTTTCTAGATGGGTGACCCCCATTTGAAGGCTGGAAAGTGTCAAAAGAAGATAGCAAATAATTTAAAAATATCGACATGAAATAAATAATGAATGAGAAGCTGCTTAGAATTAGCCATTTTATAACACACTCAGGGCAGTGGCTGATGGGGAGATTTGTCACTAGGGCTGCCACCTGCCCATATTTCACCCGGATAGCCCGGTATTTGAAATCCTGTCTGGATTTCCAAACTAGAAAATCGGGACAGGACAGTGAAAATTATGGCATGGCCATCAGTCAAACGCTGATTGCCAGGTTACTGCCCCGCACCCGACATCACCGGCCCTGCCCCCGCCCCTCCTATGATCTCATCCGCCCCACCCCCTGCCCATTTTCTGGCCCCAGAAAAGATGGCAACCCTATTTGTTGCCCTCTGTAAAAATGCATGGCAACTAATCTCCCGTAAAATGCATCTCAATTGGAAATAACTGAAATCACCCACTGATATAACTGAAACCACCCAATTTATCGCTTCTTTCTTCCAAAGTTGCCTCAGGAAGAAAGGAAGGCAACTTTGCCATATGTAGGTTTTACCGCTGGCGACTGGAGAATCGTGTTTGGGAGTTTTTTTCTGCATTATTTCAAATATTGGGCTGTCGGGTGAAACATGGGCAGGAGGCAACCCTAGCGGTTTTGCCAATCTGACTGTCCCATCTCAGTCTGTCAGTTATAGTTTCTAATGCTAATAGACTCCTGCTGCACAAATATGGCAGCCCCCTCATACAGAAACATGGGGCACCAGACAGGTAATGTAAAAGCATAGTGCAAATACTTTATGGCAAAATTATGAGTAGCTTTCAAAGGCAATATTATGATAGATGTAAAAAAGAGTTTAATTCCCAGTGTCAGTATCTCTTTAAAGGGGTGGTTCACCTTTAGGTTAAATTTTAATATGTTACACGTAGACTATCTGAAGTGTCTGACATTCATAAAATTTACCAGTGCTACGTCACATATTGTGTTCATTCGGGGACCTTTAAAATGTTGGTATTGTTTTGTGAGGCACAGAGAGAGCAGAATACGTCTCCATACCTCCCAACTGTCCCGTTTTTCGCGGGACAGTCCCGATTTTGACAGCTGTACCTGCAGTTCCGGATTGTTACTGAAATGTTCCAACTTTCTCTTTGATCTGCTGCACTGAACAGCCATAAAAAGATACTGTGTTTCTAAAGCCTCATTGGCTTTGCCAAAGAGCCCAGAATATGTGGCCTGTGCACAAAGATACTTTTTGTAAACAATTTAAGATAAGCAAAGAAGCTATTGTAACAATCTCTTGGGAAAACTGTGACTTGCAGCTTAAAAGACAATTCACCTTCATAATCAAAACTGTAATAACACATAAAAACCACAGAAATGTGTTCAAACTTTCATAACCAGCCAAATTTTGTAAAATGAATATGGTAATTAGGAGGTAAGGTTCTATGTAGAGATAACCGGGACCTTGATATTTAATGGGTTAGTCCTGCTGCTTTCTGCTACTTAAATCCAGCTGCCCTCTTTTCTCTGGTCCTGGCTCTTGAAACAGCGTAGGAGGAGCCAATTCCCCTCCAGATGGCACGTGCTACATTGTTTCAGGAGTAGGAGCAAGGAGTGCAGAGAAAGTATGCAGTTAGATATTGCTTTCAGTAACAATTACAAATAACTTTGAACTCAATGGAAAAACCCGAATGTGTATTTAAAGTTGCTAGAATTTCGAATGGAGTTTCTTTTATGATCAGTTGGTGGGCTGCAGTTGGACATTGCTGATTTATATACACTTGTTCCTTTAGGTGCTTCTACTTCCTTACCTCTGGCACTTGGTGTCTTTCAGTGATTTATACGGCAGTTCAGCTGCTACAAAACTATTTTTATGTTTCCTCAAGGGGGGGGAGGGTCAGTGTTTTTTGGGGGGGGTAGGTGCAGGTTCTTTATTCCAGTAGCTTCACCTGGTCATCTAGTGCAAGGCTACTGTCTATCACAGCAGGATATTTTGAACATCAAAGTTAAGGGGCATAAAGCCATAAATAAAATACTGGTTAATGAAATAAGAATTCTAAGCAACTTTCCGATATACATTGAGGAGGTTATTTATTATGGCAAAAAAATTTTTTACAGCGTCCGTTTTGATGCCGAAAATGTTGCTGTAAAAAAAGACGCAATTTTATTTTTAAGGTGTTCCAAGTCCGAATCTGAAAATACTCCATCTAAAACCTGATTAATTCATCTAAAAATCAATGGCAGATGTCCCCTTAACCATTTGAAGATGTTTTAACCCTCCCGAAGTGTTTGGAGTTTTTGTGGTTTGACTTTTATTTTGACCTTAATTTTTCGTGGTTTTCCAGTTTCAAACTTGAATAATTCGGGAAAACAGTTGCATTTTTTTCCAGATCCGATTGTTTTGATTGATAAATAAGGGCATATTGTGGATTCTAGTTTGGTTGGACTTTTTTAATTTTAAAAAGTCTGGAAACATATTCAGATTTAGATAAATAACCCCCTGACAGTTGCAGGCATGAAGAAGCACAATTCAGCTGTCCTCCCACCTATACAGGCCTATTAGAGGGCATCTGTAATGAAAATCATGTTTCCCCCACCATGGACTGTTCTACAAATGATACTGTTGTTTTCCCTGAAGTGTGTTATCGTACTGCATTAGGTTGGGTAACCATGGGTCTCAATATAAACAAGTTTCCCGATGATGTCACTTCCTGTTTGTAGCAACAGTACTTCCAGGTAAACGCAGGCTGATGTTTCTGCATTCGGAGCTGGAGGCGTAGTTACCATAGAGTCACTCGAGGGTCTGTGCCTAGGAGATGGCTGTCGGATACCTACAGCATATGGTAAATAAAACTTTGTGAACAAAAAAACACTTTCCATGGTGTTGGATACATTTCAATCAAATCTGGTAGCAGAGGTAGGTTGTTCCTTGGCAACGTGCAGGCAGATGTGATGTCACTGCTGATGGAACTCACAGGTCCGGCTTCCAGAGCAGCAACAGACCAAAATATTCTGCTTCTTGAAGCCGATGTGTCGCACTTCAGAGAGTTGATTGAAGTGTAGGGGCTGATTCTCTGTCTGCATTTATCCACAGACCAAGGAGCAGATTCACTAAAGGGCAAATTCTCTCCAGTGACCGCTTCGCACACCTCGCATCACTTCGCCAGGCGCAAATTCGCTACTACTACGCTAATTCACTAACATGCGAAGTTGCCACCTGGGCGCCGATGCTGGCAACTTTTTGCTAACATTACTTCGGCTGCGGCAGTGCGAGCATTCCATAGCGAAGATGGGTTATCGTTCCTTTGTGCCTAGTGAAAATTCGCTTAGGTCAATTTGCATACGGCGGGAAATTTAAAGTTGTATGGACGTCTTTATTATAAATGTTGGTGCAAATACTTACAAATTCCACTTTTAAAAACACATGTCCAGGGAACCTTAATAAAGACAAGAGAGTATCTAATGCCCTACACATGAGCCCACTGTAAAATTAATGTTCCATATTTTGTTTAGTTTGAAAATGTTTGGGGAAAACCGGTTACCCAAAAAAAAGTTTAGGACTTTTGCAGTCAATCACGCTTCAAAAAAGGAAAAGTCACCAGTGTTTTTGGAACTTCTAGGGAGGAACTCCACGGACGATTTTGGATCAAAAACGGCAGATTGCGCGGAAATCGTCTGCATTTTCTCCACACAGAATATAATGTAAGTGACAGAAGATTGAGGAAGATATAGCTACTTTTTAGTACTTCGCCTGATCTGAGGTGGTGAAGGCAACTCTGGCGAAAGAGGTAACGTTCAGTATAATCCGCAATTTAGTGAATTTGTGGAGTAACGATCGTTAACCAGAATGAAAAGTCGCCCGGCGATGGTGTGTGAACGAACGATATCGAGGGTCTCTTTCGCTATCGAATTGGTGCTGCGCCTGTTAGTGAATTGGTGATGTCCCTGCAGGTGGCAACGCTAGTGAATTGTTGCTAGCGTTAGCCACTTCGCACCTTAGTAAATCTGCCCCCAAGCTGGTGTGGCAGTAGCCTAATTGTGCAACTTAAAAGGCATTTTTCAGCATTTATTTTGACACCCCCACATCTCTGCAAACACAGCTTCTTAAAAGTGTGCACATTGCCAAAAGAAAGTGATATTGGTCAGAACTACCAGTACAGAGAACAGCAGAGGCACATACTGCTTTCAATAGCAATTACTTTTAATAAAGTTAAAGAATGTATATTAGAAAGTTGCTGACCGATACAGTCCTTCTAATTAGACAAAATGTTATTTTTTTGCATTTCCATCCCTTTTCAGCAGTGAAAGTTGGCTGCTTTCACTCCACTAGTTAAATGGGTGGTTCACCTTCAAAGTAACTTTTCGTATGCTATAGAATGGCCAATTCTAAGCAACTTTTCAAATGATTTTAAGGCTAGAAATGCTGTATTTTGTATACTAAACATAAGCATTAACTTACTGCACCACAAGCCTAATCAAACAAATGATTTATGCTTTCAAAGTTGGCCACAGGGGGTCACCATCTTGTAACTTTGTTAAACATCTTTGCAAGACCAAGACTGTGCACATGCTCAGTGTAATCTGGGCTGTTTATTATTATTTAGTCAAATAATATCTGCCAGAAGCCGATACAGCAAGACTGATTAATAATCAGAATATACAGACTGCACTGGGTCCTGTGTTGTCATGTAATCTAATGTGGATTTTATCACTTTTGTATTGTTTGATACAAACTTTCTCCAACTCTGCAGAACCAGAGGTTGCAGCAAAATAATCCTCCAAATAGAATCCCAGTTTATCTGTTTAAATCTGGCTCCATGATCTTTGTCCCTGCAGCTGGAGTTGGAAATAGAAAAGGGAATGTAAAGACAAAAATACAATCCAATACAAATCTCTACACAAAGCTGCTTGAGTTCTGCATGGCCGGGAAGTAAGGCAGGGGGCTCCCCCTGCTGTTCATAAGTATGATTGTTTTCCTGCATAGCAGTTAGGGACCGTCTGACAATTACTATCCACTGCAGTAAATGATGGGAGAATTTCACTGCATACAGTCATGTTTCTTATAAAATCTGTACACTCTTTACAATTAAAGTATAGTGGAGATAGGTTTCTTTTTCATCAAAGAAAGTAAAAATGGGATTTTATTTTTTTGCCTTTACGTGCCCTTTAAGAGATTTATTCTACTATCTTTTGTATCTTTTGGTTTCCACTACACCTCTATGCTGACAATACTCAGATCTATCTCTCCTCTCCTGATCTCAACCCAGATCTCCTAACTCGCATCTCCGCCTGCCTGTCCGCTATCTCTACCTGGATGTCACAACGCTACCTTAAATTAAACCTCTCTAAAATTGGAATGGTTCTCTTTCCTCCAACTAACACCAGTAACATCCGGGAAGTATCCATCATAGCTAACAATTCCACTATCACCCCCTCTCCCCAGGCCCGGTGCCTTGAGGTTATCCTAGATTCTGCCCTGTCATTCACTCCTCATATCCAGTCACTTATTAAATCATGTCACTTCCACCTAAGGAACAAATCCAAAATACGATCATCTATCACCCAAGATGCTGCCAAAATTCTTATTCACTCTCTCGTCATATCACGTCTAGAATACTGTAACTCTCTTTTAATTGGCCTCCCCCTCCAGAGACTGTCACCTCTCCAGTCCATAATGAACACTGCTGCGAGGCTCATACACCTCAGCAACCGCTCCTCCTCTGCCTCGCCATTCTGTCAATCCCTGCACTGGCTTCCGTTACCTTTCAGAATCAAATTCAAATGAATGACCCTGACATTCAAAGCACTTCATAACTCTGCCCCACCCTACATCTCTGAACTCATCTCTATATACTCACCCAAACGCTTACTTTGCTCCTCTACTGACCTCCTACTCAACTCTTTTCTCATTACCTCCTCACATGCTCGCATTCAAGACTTTGCAAGGGATGCACCCCTCCTCTGGAACCCTCCATTCTGGGATTGGCCTGGTTTGAAAATTTCCTTTCCCTAGGCATGTTATCATCAGCCAGTGCATGGCACCTTTGCAGATGAAGTGGAAAGGAATCACAGCTTTACTTTCTGCTGTTCCCATCATTCAGACTATTTACCTGAATGATAGGAACAATTAAAAACAGTAGTTTCTATGGTCCCATCTATAGGCCCTTTGACTTGAGATCTTATTAGAGATGCATCGTGTTATACTTAAAGGGGGTTATTTAACTATTCATATAACTTTATACAAAATTGCTAACCTCAGGACTATGTGCTTAGTGTGACTGGAACACTGTGGGGCAAATTCACTAAAGGGTTAATTTTGGCCAGCAAATGCCCCACCACACTTCGCCAGGAGTAAATTTGTTACTACTACGCCAATTCACTCAAATGCAAAGTTGTGTCTCAGCAGATAGGAGAATGACGCTTTGTGGACTAACAATTGTTCTCTTGCGCGAAAATATATCTGGCAATAGGGCACTAAACTGTGCTAGTAACGCTTTCTTTAGCTAGCTCATTGTTATCTACGCCTGTTAGTAAATAGTCGATGCCGCTGCGGATGAGACATGTCCTTTAGTAAATCTGCCCCTATGTTTTAGCAGAGAAATGACAGAGATGCTTCTTGCATCATTAAACTTCTATTTTGTCTAGTCCTTACCTTGACAGAACAGCATGGTGTTGCTCCTGTTACACATTCATGATATCAGCGGTGAAAAAATTTGGCAGAAAAAATAATGCAGTAATTAATTATAAATGTAGTGGCTCTTCTATATTAGCTGCATCATTAGCATTGTGTTTAATCTGATCATAAATCCATTAAAGCTTTCAGCTTCATGACACGTAATTAACGAAAGCTGAAAATAAATGTGCTGTCAAAGTCAGATGTGCTGTATTTATAAAGTTTTCTAAATCATGACAGATGCTTAGCTACTGTACCTTCAACAACCCTGGGTAGGTTAGGGACTGTAGCCCAGCAGCAGCAGCCGCCAGTGAAACTCACATTGGACAGATGCAGCAGACTTATTTTAGCATGTGACTCTACATACCAAGTTCTGCAACATCTGTGGAAAAAAACATTACTCACTGCAGGATAAGTTAGAGGGCTACCTTTTAGCTATACTTATACTTAGCCAAGTAAGTTGCTTTCTTGGTCTACAGTGAATAAGTTGGCGACCATAATCTGCAGTGGTAGCTAATTTAGGATAGACACCTGAGTGAATTTATAAACAAGTGAATATAAATATGTATTTTACTTAGTATACTTATATTTTTTTTGCTTATATCCAGCAAAAAAAAGGTTTATCACTATATAATTATTGGGATCGATGTGGAAGCTCTCACGTTAATAAAAAAACAATTTGTTCACATTCAAGCAACACTGTATAAACATAAACTTATAGGAAAGAACACTCAAAGGACTATCTCAAAGTGAAACACTAGAGTTGCATTAATTTGTCTCCTTATTCTTTTTGAGCACAGCCCACAAGGGTATTCTCCTATCCAAGTTACCTCTAATATTCTAGTGTAAGCATCTTGAAAATTGATTTTTTTGTTAATGTGAGTACCTTTTGCTATAACCCCTGTTTGCTCCAATTTGGATAAAAACATTTTGTTATTGTGTTAATTCTAGAAATGAGAACATCACTCTTAGATGAGTATAGAGTAAGGAACTATACAGAATGCACTGCATCTACCTTGTTATTGACAGGTTTTTTCTGAAAACACTCAATAGACTGATCTTCAAAGTAACATTTCCATTGTCATGCAAAATATTATGCTTCAAATTAAGGAAGCTGAAAAGGAGAAGTTACCTTAAAGGAGAAGGAAAGGCAATTGATGTGGCTGCACATGCCCAGTAGTGTGAAAAGCCAAACTTTAATGAAAAAGTCGGCTATTTCCCAATACTGCGCATGTGTCAGCCCCGGGAATTTCTAAAAGTGAAGAAGAGAAAAAGATGATCTCTCAGTGGTGATCGCTGGCAGAACCCTGGGCCTGCAGTTTTCTGCTGATTGGAGCACCAGCCCAGGATGTCAGGTAAATAAATACAATTGGGGGCAGGGTCAGATTGGGCCGGGTCAGATCCTCGATTTGCAGACGCCTTCCTGCCACGACCTTCCCAAAAACATAGTGCGCATTTGGAGCAGCAGCGCACGAGGGGGTGCACACGCATTTGATGGCGCTGCAGCAGTTGGGCCCTAGGGGGGTCTGGACACCATGCCCGGTTGGCCCCGGGACCCCCAGTCCGACCCTGATTGGGGGTGCCTAACTTTTGGCACCCCCAAGTATAAATTGCCTTTCCTTCTCCTTTATGCACCATATGTTATACTGTGCTAATGCACTCCTACATCTGAAATAATACCTGTACACTTATTAACTGCTATTCTTCAAGGGTTCAGATTTGCTTATAATTGTTCCAAAGTGCTATTTTATAAGAGATTTCTACACTTGGTGCTTAAACAAATTTGGGGTGTCTCCACATGAAATATAATTAACAACTTATTTATTAAATAGAATTATGCCTATACCTGTACTAGCTGTCCAGCTTACTAATTCATAAATGAAAAACCAAGTATGGGATACAATTAGACAACTTGTTATCTACAAAAAAAACAGCAAACAAATAGAAACAGTACTTTCAATGCCAACCTCCAGGTCATCAAAAGGGTCGTTCACCTTTGAATTAACTTTTAATATGATGTAGAGGAGTGATATTCTAAAGCCATCTGTAATTGATTTTACATTTTTTTAAGATTTGTGTTTTTTGAGATTTAACATTGTATTCAGCAGCTCTCCAGTTTGCAATTTCAATAAACTGGTTGCTAGGGTCCAAATTACCCTAGTAATCATACACTGTTTTAAGAGACTGAAATATGAATAGGAGAGGGCCTGAATAGAAAGAGGAGTAATAATAAGTAGAAATAACAAACTTGTAGCCCTACAGTGCATTTTTTTTTTTTAGATGGGGTCATTAACCCCAGTGGAAACCTGGGCAAGAAGGCAAATAAATAAAACTATAAAATTAAAATTATGAACATCAACTGAAAATTTGCTTAGAATTGCCCATTCTATAACATACTAAAATTTAAAGATGAACTACCCCTTTACTAAACAAGTTGAAAAGCAAAGGACCAAGTACTCAACTAACAACACTGGTCCAGTTATAAAATGTTCCTTTTACCATCACTCTTTGTAATATTTTAGCCAGTTCTCTATCCAAGTACAAATACTATGTTCCAGGCCAACATTCCTTAATGTAACCAGTAACCTGTGTGGTACTGTATGAAATGCTTTAGAAAAGTAAATCACATCCACTGCCATCCCAGAGTCGAGATCCCTGCTCACTTTATCATAAAAAGAAATTAAATGAGTCTGGCAAGATCTGTTAGGCATAAAACCATGCTGGCACAAACTCATAGTATTATTATTATTTGCAATGAAGTCAAGTATCTTATCTCTCAATACACCTTTGAAAAGCTTACCCTGGGATGAATACCATCCAGTCCTCACCTTTGTTTATATTAACATATTCTAGTCTCTTTTGAATGTCCTTGTGTGAACCATGTTTTGTACTAGAATTGGGACTATCAAGACGGAAACCTTTATTAGTTGGTTCCTCATTTGTGTAGACAGATGAAAAATAACAGTTCAGAATCTCTGCTTTTTCTCTGTTCTCATCAATACCCCTCTGATTAATTTTTTACTATTTACATTTTTGGAATTATTTTTTTTTTTTTAAATATTTTTATTTGTGTAGTTCCTTGCAGAAATATACCATCACATTACATTCTGTTAATATCAAAATGCATACTCCCGATACATTCACAAAACGGTACGTACCGGCCATGATACAGAACTACATTTTATGTATAAATGCGAACCACTGTTTTCGTTTCAACAATAGTGTCAACAATTCAACATCATACCACAAATCGAAATACAAAACAAACAGAAAAAAACAAAAAAAAAACGGTCATCATAACCTAACTGGTGGAGACCCAGTTACCATGGAGTGAGAATGGAAATCAAGTACATATAGAGTGCCTGACTGCCCCGCTATCGCAACCCATCAAATGGCGCCCGAAACTGTACCATTAAACCTATACCTAATCCAGGGTTGCCAAATTTTGTTAATCGTCTGTAACCTGTCCGTGGCCAACCCCGAGAGCCTTTCATTCACATATATCCAATCGACCTTATTTTAAAACATAGTGTAATTGACAGTGGGGCACTTCCAGCATTTCGCTATCGTTTATCTGGCCGCCAAGAATATGTGATTCAACAATTTACATTGAATTTTCGGGATATTTGGAGGAGGTAGTCCCATTAAGGCTTCGTAAGGGTGCTGCCTTAGATTAATTTGAAAAACCGAAAATATTAGTTGATAGACCCTCCTCCAAAATCTAATAACCCTCGGGCACGTCCACCAAATATGCCCCATCGTGCCTGGCATCCTACACCCTCGGAAGCAATGGTTGTTAGAAGAGCGGTATATCTTCGCTATTTTAGCTGGCGTTAAGTACCACCTAGTCAAGACTTTATACCCTGCTTCCAAAAGGACCGTGTTAATGGAACTATATTTCAAATTAGACCAGACCCTGAACCATTCCTCCTCCGACAAAGAAGTCCCTAGTTCTTTTTCCCAGAGTTTAATATATCCCAAATTAGTAACCTCCTTGGGCGAAAGCATCCATCTATATAGAATTGACACTGATTTTGGAGGTAAGGTTTCCCTTGAACACCATCGTTCAAAGAAGGTTTGGGCGGCTGGGCCCGGTTTTTGCAATAGCCAACGTTCTTTAACCCAATGCAACAATTGAGAAGCTCGAAAAAGTTCTGAGTCTGGAAGGTCTTGTGATTCTCGTAAGTAAGATATTGAACAGGGGCCCCGTACAGTACACAGGTTAGCTAATCTGGTCAGTTTTCTAGAAGTCCACCAAGTGAAAGACTGGGAAGCGATCCCTGGAGTAAACATAGGGTTATATAGAATCGGGGCTACCAGGAGGTACGGAGAAACCAAAGCGAACTTCTTGGCAAACCCATCCCACAGGGAGAGCGTATGTAACAAGCTAGGACTGAGATTCAATGGTCTGTTCTTACGAGGGGCCCACACCAGAGCCTCAGCGGAGTATGGACGTGCCAAGAAGTTCTCGAGTTCCACCCAGAGCGGGGGTAAGTGTTGTACATGAAGTGTTGGGATCTGTGCTAATTGAGAAGCCAAATAGTAAGTATGGAAATTTGGCAAACCCAGGCCTCCATCCAAGGGTCTTCTACAAAGCGTAGATTTATTTACTCTAGAGGAACCCCCCTTCCATATGAAAGCCAATACACTTTTCTCAAACTGTTTCAAATCATGAACTTTGATATTCGTGGGGAGGACTCGAAACAAATAAAGGATCTTAGGAAGTAATGTTATTTTGATCGCTGAAATCTTGCCAAGCCAAGAGATATGATACTTCCCCCAATCCTCCAAAGATTTTAACAATTTTTTGTACATATACGGGTAATTAACTTGGTATAGTTGGCTATAGATCGGGGTAAAACGAATGCCCAGGATCGAAATATACTTGTCACACCAATGAAAATCAAAGTTAATTGACAAGAGTTTAACTATATCCGGAGGGAGGTTCACATTTAGGGTTTCTGTCTTGGAGGGGTTAAGAACCAGGCCAGAGATAGAACCAAAACGTTGCAACACTCTATATAGATTAGGAAGCGATGTAAGAGGGCGAGAAATCAAAGCCGTAACATCATCGGCAAAGAGACTCAAAATATGCTCAGAGGAACCGAAGTGGAGCCCATGAATGCCAGGGTCTGATCTAATTGCAATCGGCAACGGTTCAATCATCAGATCAAACAGTAGGGGAGATAAGGGGCAGCCCTGTCTGGTTCCCCGAGAAATTGGAAATGTGAGAGAAGAGTGTGAACCAATAGTTATTCTGCCCAAAGGCTTGTGATACAAAGCCGCAATCCATTTAATAAAGTGACCTCCAAACCCCCATTCGCTAAGAGTACGATATAGGTAGGACCAATCTATGGAATCAAATGCTTTTTTTATGTCCAATTTCAGTAGCATTGTCGGGATTTTAGACCGAATAGCGTAATGAGATAAAATAGTGAGTCTACGAATAGCATCGGCTGCCTGCCGTCCTTTTACAAACCCCACCTGATCTCTATGAATAATGTGAGGAAGAATCTCATTCAGTCGCCCCGCCAAAATTTTTGCCAAAAGCTTGACATCAATATTGAGAACTGAGATTGGACGAAAGTTCCTACAATCAGAGAGATCAGAATGGGGTTTTGGGATGGGAGTAATGTTAGCTGTAAGGGTTTGCTGCGGCAGGGAATCATCCTCCAGTAATTTATTAAACATTTTGGTAAGGTGGGGGGTCAAAACGTGAGAATTTTTTTTATAATAAATAGCTGTGAGCCCATCTGGACCAGGAATTATTTTTTACTGCTTGCTGCAACACCCTTTTTCATATCTATTTTAGCTTGCATGATTTATTGGTCACTTGTAAATGACAAGTGTCGGCTGTCCCAGTTAACTTGAATAGCTTAAAAGAATGTCTATTCTTCAACCCAGCTCAACACCAACATTTCTATCAAGCCCCAAGGTTTTGCTTTGAAACAGCGTTCCTTGCTTACAAGGGGGATATATTTTAAAGAAATCCCATTTTTGTTCTATGGTCAACCCTTTTCCAGTAAATGTGTTGCAGAGATGCCCTTATACTGGCAAAGTTTGCTGAAATTGCATTAGCCAGCTATTTTTGAGTGATAATTGGATGATAATTGGATAATAGTCTGACCTGCAAGGGGTAGGTTTAAACAATTACTACAGGAATCAGTGTGTGTGTGTGTGTGTGTGTGGGGGGGGGATTTTGTCACCCATCTGCCCTAAAAGTTAAAACCATAAAAAGAGGGTTTATACTCTAAGGGGGTTATTAACTAAGCTCTGAATACCCTTTTCTACCTTGTGCGAAGTTGCTGCCATTTCTGGCCCTAACAGAGCACAACCAGCAAGACCGTTACAATAAAGTGTCAGTAAATCATTATAATTTCTAAAGTATTTTACTGTATACTCCAGGAATAGCCTTCTGAAGGGGGGGGGGGGAGATTCAAATTCAGGCTGTAGTCCTATGAATGTTCTATAGGTTCAATACAATAATCCTAGCACTGTTCATACTCCCTGCACTCAAAGATCACATTCCTTACTTTTAGCATGTGGTGGACATCCAGGATTTACAGCTGACATTGGAGTGTATGGGTGAGTGGGATAGACAGAGTACATTTTGACAGCATGATTACTTGCTCTGTTACGTGTTTATAAGTGCTCTGTCTTCTGGAACTGTAACCTCAATGTAGGGGGCATTGGCTGTAGCGCCATGCATTCCTTAAGGTTTTCAGTTACTTTAATATATTATTATAAAACATTTTGGAGTTGAGTGGGAGTTTTGGGAATGTGCAAAATACTTCCTTACAAAGTTAAGGCTGTTCTTGTCTCTTAATGCTTTTACGCCACAAGTTTTGAAAAACTTGTACTTATTTAAATTAGGCAACCATTCTCTAGAAGGATCTGTTATGCCAAAAGGATAACTCGCCTTTTTAGTAAATTTATGCAGTTTTCTTGCTTCAACTGAAAAAGGTAAAAAAAAAATTTAGAAAAAAAGAAGAAAAATTGATCAATGCACATTCCCTGGTCCCCTGTCATATCAGTAATCTATGCAGATGCATGTATTTACAAAGACAGGGGGTTTTTTAGTTACAAAATTATGATCATAAAATTGATAAGCCACCATACCACGTCAAGGTAAAACCCATATGGCGGTCCCTAACTATTTACCTCTGGTCATAATTTCAAATGCTAAAGCCTCCCGGCATAAGAGCATTACCTGAAAAATAAGGTCTCCCGGCCTGGGCATTGGTTTTCATCATAGGGCTTAGTCCTCCCCCGCCATTAGCTTTCAAAGGGGAGAGATAACCTAGACCCCAGCATTGGTTCCATGAGATTAATCCTCCCCCGCTTGTGGCTTTTAAGAGAGAGAAACTGCCCAGACCAACACCAAAAAATTTATAAAGGAAATAATTCATAAAATGTCATTTCTTAATCTGCTTTCAACTGTAATAAAAGAACTGGAAAAAAATAGTTTTCATTAGTTCTTCTCGCCTTTTAAGACCATTGGGCCCCCTCAATCTGTGGCAAGTGCATTGCTGACATAATGTTCATCAGTTCCATTGTGGCTCTAATCTTTATTTAGAAAGATTGTAACTTTTATCTGTGGTTGTGCCACAGATAAACACACACGGGTATATTTTGTGCACTGTAGAAGGAAATTTATCATCCTCCATTATTCCCTTCTGATGCTTTTGGCACAGTCGCCTCTGTGCAAGCTTATAGTTCTTTCTGTGCTTTATTTTCATTTCCAGGCTGTCGGTCCTAAGTCTTTGGAAAGTTTCAAAGTTATTTTTATTGGTACCTTCAATTGAAAAAAGTACTTTTATCCCTGTTCTCTGGGTCTGACTTAAAACAACATAGTAAAAGTCAATTCCTATGCAGGTCTTTTAGCTGCATGGGAGCTGCTACATTTATTCTGGAAAGCAGAGAATCTAAAAAAATAAAGCAACTGCCAATATATATATATATATATATATATATATATATATATATATATACAATATCAAAACAGGGGGGTTGTGGGAGCACTCTAAAGGCTTTAAAGTATATATATATATATATAAGTATAATAAATGCTATTGCATATGTACCCAAAACAGGGGTTATTTTGTTACAAAGTTATGATCATAAAATTGATAAGCCACCATACCACGTCAAGGTAAACCCCGAATGGCGGTCCCTAACTTGTTTTATATTTTATGTGCATTTTAGCATTACCTGTAATCAATGTCCGTTGAACGCTGTATATATATATTGCCAGTTGTCAATATGTATTGATTAAACATGTTTAACGGTGTTGGCAAAGGTGTAGGTTGATCCATACAAACCTCCCAAATCAGAATTGTCTATCGATAAAACACAAATGTTTTATAATTATTTACAGGTAGTGATGGGCGAATTTTTTTGGCAGGCGCGAATTAACGGTTAATTTCCGTGTTTCGCCGCCGCCGAATAAATTCGTGAAGGTGAAAATTTCGACGCCGGTGACAATTAAATAGACGCCCATTGACTTTAATCTGAGCCAAATGTCGCCGGCTTCTGAATTTCGCCGGCGTCATCAAGAATTTCGTGGTGAAACTGGACAAATTTGCCCATCACTATTTACTGCCTTTGAGTCGTAATACAGGTCAGGTTGCAGATGTTACAATATGTGCCACTTCATGTCTGAAGAGCAGGGGCAGTGGGCAACAGTTTATTTCTAAAGATAATAACACACCCTCCAATAATTCTGTGTAAGGCTATAGTAAAATGGAGCGGCCCTTTTCTCTAGAGCTATGAACTTTACCATATACTTGCCCAGATAAGTACTATCTGCCCAGGACATGAGACACTGTTAAATTGCAATCTTAGGTAGTTCATAAGAATGGGTGCTAGCTTATACCTTAACTAGAATGTATTTATTGAGAACAATCGACATTGGAGGTCACAGAGTAACATAGGCTGCAAATCAAATAAATCATCATACACGATATATCACTGAGAATAGCATACACGTCTGTAGAGCACTTAGAGGACCAATCAATGTGCATAGGGTTCTCTTTCCTTCTCCTGGATCTCTTCTTAAGTGGAACCAAGTAAACTATCTTAAATCTAGGATTTGCACTCTTATTCCATCTCTGGGTGACAATACCCCAGGGGACGTAGTTCCTTTATCACTCCTTGGTGGAGCTCAAAACTTCTTAGTTAAATACCCCTGAGTTAATTATCTATCCTAGAGAGACTTATAATAGGAATCCCTTCAACGCCTTCCCCTAGGGGAGTCTCTGGCAAAAAGTTCTTGGCAAATATATATCTTTACAAATACCCCTAACTCTTTACTTACCCCTCGGTGCAGATTCAGGGCATCGGAGAGCACAGGCGCCATCTTCTTCACTTCAGTCATTTTTGGTTCTTCTTCCGACATTTCGGCAATTTCTGTGCCTTTCGGCGCATTTGCAGTTGCTCCAACTGTGCATGTGAGACACGCTGCTCTCTTCCCGAAGATTACCAAAGTGAAGAAGATGCCGCCCATGAACTCTGATGCCCTGAAGCTGCACAGAGGGGCAAATAAAGAGGTAGGGGTAACACCTAGGCTGGGGGGGGGGAAGCAGGGAGGAGGGTCTATGTAGGGTAGGGGGGTAGTTGATTTTAAAAAAAGGGGTTTGGTTCTCCTTTAAGCTGTGAGTCTCAGTTCTCCCAAGAGACCTGCTTATCTTAAATAGTTACATTTGTATCTTTGCTTATCTTAAATTGTTACAAAAGTATAAAAGTGCAGCTGCTCGGGGTTCTGGGCTCTCTGCCAAAAAAATACTATTTTAATTACTTTCAGAAACTTTGTATCATTTTCTGTCACCCACAGAAATAACTATTGGCTGCTGACATCAGTCTGCTGCTGGAAATTAGCAATACGGACATGTGCAGAATAATATCTACCCAACACCATCATATTTATATCATAGATGCAAATAGAGGCCACTGCTGATGTCAATATCGTTTTACTAGCAATTAGAATCAGATTAAATCTGACAATATTATTTACATTTCATTGCTGGCTTAATAAAAATATTGTCAATATTCATCTTATAATTTAATATTTATTGACAAATGTAAATTGTCGGCCACCATATTGATAGAAAGTATTAATGTTACCCTAAAATTAAATGAATGGTTTTTTTTTTGCCATGCATGCAAGTGCACTTTGGCATAACGGACAAACGTAACCTGCATAGAAAATCCATTCCTGAAAAACAATTAGAACAAGCAATGGTACATTAATGTAAAATGTATGTTGGCTCAATTGATTATCAAGGACTAGAGAAACCTGCTAAAGGGAAGATTTCCTGTTTCTAAAAAAGGGATCAGGTCCCTGGGCAATAACAGAGAATTATTATACTCAATAAGTATACAGTTTACAATGACTAATGCTTTATTAACATAGGTAGTATTAAAAACGAATTATAGATCACTGGCCTCAGTTTAAATTCTTGGAAACCTGGTTTGGTATCACCACAAATATTCATGAGTTGAAAAGACACACACATACTGCAAAGTAATTAATCTATTTATATAGTGCCACAGATGTGACCTGTGCAAAACTGCAATGATTTGTGACAAATAAGCCCCCTTTTTAATTCTAAATGGTTTCTTTTTTGCCTTTTAAATGGCATTATTTTTAAAGGGATTCTGTCATGATGTAGTTTTTATTTCTAAATTACACTGTTTTGACTGCAAATTATTCACTCTACCATGTACAATTTCATTCCGAACCCACCAAGTGTATTTTTTTTAGTTGTAATATTGGTGTGTAGGTAGACATCTAAGTTATATTGCCTGGTAATGAAGAGAGTTCAGAGAGAGCCAGCACTTCATGATTGAACTGCTTTCTGACAGACTGTTGCTCAATGTCACTGAATGTGTCTCAGTGGGATCTGGATTTTTACTATTAAGTGCTGTTCTTATATCTAGCAGGGAGTTATCTGGTTACCTTCCCGTTATTCTGGTGATGGGCTGCTGGGGGAGGGGGAGTGACTGAAGTTTATCAGAACACAAGTCACTTGACTGGGAGCACACAGGAAACTGACAATATGTCTAGCCCCATGTCAGATTTTAAAATTAGATGTAAAAATATCTGTTTGCTCTTTTGAAAAACATATTTCAGTGTAGAAGTCTGCTGGAGCAGCACTATTAACTGATATATTTTTGGAAAAAAAATGTTTTGCCATAACAGTATCCCTTTAATTATAGCATAGTCATAAGCTTCAATTCTGCAATATCCATGTGCTTAGAGTATAGACATTTTACAACTATTGATGGTCGAATCTGACCCGTTGGAGTCTATGGGCGTCTTTTTCATGACGAAACCTGGTGAAAATTTTCACTCATCATTATTTACAGTCACAGAACTTTGAGCAAAGTGATGGAGGAGTTGTATGTACATTGCCCAGTGATGGTGGAAGATGTTGCAGGAGCTGTGTGCAGTGCAGACTTTTTATTCAAGGTCTATTTGGTACTAGCCTTTAGATTCCATTTACTGTACTTTAGAAAGAAGAAAGTTAGGTTATAATGCCTTCTAAGTGAAGATTTGCATTAACTAAGTTTGAATGTTAGGTACCAAGGCAACAAAAAGCAATTACTTGTTCACAGCAAGAAAAACAAAACCAAGAAATGAGGAGAAGAGCCTTGCATGAGGAAGCAGGAATTCTTACATTTGTACTGTCAATATTGTTGCTTTTTTTGTTTCTTGTCCACTATTACTATTGTCTTTTCTTTGTTTTTCAGTTCGGCTTAAGATTTTGTTGTAAACATCTGGTTAGATTGTGTATTCAGATAAAGTAAATTTTTTATCACTTTACAAGTGTTGGTTAAGCACGGAATCTACTATTTTTGGAATCCCGAATCCTTCATGAAAGATGCAGCCAAATCCCGAACTGAATCCACACATTAGGGAGACAACTGTGACCTGATAGGGTTGCTGGATATTCTGTTGAAATTACCCCGGCTGAGATGTCAAATATACAGAGATGGTTGGATAGAATGTTTGGATCAGCTATCCAAAATCTGTGAAAATCTTGCCATGTAGGGTGTCTTTTGTTAGGTTATTGTTTTTTAAAGATTAGATAGTCATTCAAGTCCTGAAGGGCAGAGCTCAAATATATTCTAGGAGTGGGGGAGAATATAACCCCAAGTAAATATTAGTGCATTCTCCTGAGGCTCTCTATTTGCTGGGAAATAAACGACAAACGGCAAATAAATAAATGATGCCTTCCGTGTTTACAAACTCATTTATTTGGTTTGACAGTGTCTGGACAAATTGAATAAAATATGGGACCTCAGGACAGTTGATCCCTTCATTGCCCCAGCTGAAGTTGTTGGCTTTTCAACTATGAAACAACTGCACATAATCACTGCCTCTTCTCTACCTTCTCTTGTTCCTTTCCTCTCCATTTATATATTGGTATTTAAACTGATGTATATGCTGGGAGACTCATCTCTTTAAATGAATAAATAGAATCTCTCAAACAAATCCATGCATTCTGCCATTATGGAAGATTAATGAGCAGCTTTGGAATCTCCAATCTTGCCATGAAAATGTATATTTCTTTTCTTTATTATCTGTGAAATTTTGATTTATGAAGAACATAGCCAACCATTTGCTGACATAAGCAACCTCTTGTGTTTAGTGTCTGACAAATTCATTAGTTCTTAATGTTTATACATAGTAATCTCAATGCATTCATTGAATGTCGTGATGTATATAAATAAGGTTAATGTATTCATGGGACATGGGAAAAGTAGCATATAGCACAACAACTAATATATTTACAGCCATAAGGTTTTTTTTTAATGTTTTACATTCCCTCCTAATCTCATAAATATATTTCCCACAACATTTAATTTGTCTTGAGTTAATTTGTCAAAATGTTAATATGTAAATGTGCTGCGGCAGACTGAACTACTCTAACAGTAATATGGCAAATTGTCTCAATGCAGAGCTGTGAAGCGCTTATTTAAACAGCACTGACCTGATTAGTTAACTGGTTATTTGCCATGTGACTGCAAGTATTTATCAGCTGTAGTCCATCATGGAGGTGACGCACCGTTTTGATGTGCTAGAAACTACATTCTCATTTAGGGGTTAATCTAATGCCATTTGCAAAGTTTTTCCAGGTCTGTCAACCCACAGCAAGCAACCAAATGTTTATTTCAGACAAATGACAGATTTTTTAGGTATTTTTCATTTTTTTCTCCCTTAACAATGCATTGTTTTTAATCTGCACCCAAATAATCCCTGAGAAAGTACAGACATGGGACTTCCTAGAAAGCTCCATCTCTTATAGAGTTATTTTGAGCAAATAATTTTTATTTAAAAAAAAAAAATCTTTATTCGGTAATAATAAAACAGTACCTTTTTAACTTGAGAGTAACTGCATGATCCTATTGGGTTTATTTTATTTTAAAATTATTTTAGCATATTTTAATTATGGTGATACAAATTATGTAAACATCCCTTATCCAGGATACTCCAGGTGCCAAGCTGTCCAATATAATGGATCTTATGCCTATTTTTAAAACCTAGGGACAGATTTATTAAGGTTCGAATGGCAAATTGAAATTCAAAATTTTCTAATCTTTTTTTTTATCAAAGCTCACAAATTCGGATTTAAAAGCACCAACTCAAATTTGAAATTTATCACACCTCGACCCTGGAAACAGTTCTAATTGGAATATTCGCCACCTAAAACCTGCCACGTTCATGTAGAAATCAATGGCAGAGGTCCCTAGAACTATTTAAAGATGATAATAGTAGTGATGAGACAAATTTTTTACCCACAGACTCCAATGGAAAAAAAAATGGTCGCGTGTCAAAAATAATTTGAAAAAAAAGTTTTTCTTTTTCCTGGAGGAAAACTATTCAAATTTGTTTTGAATTTTCTTGTCGTTCCTATGTGATCACATATTAGACGCTCCAGTTTTGTTGTATTTATTCTTATTAACATTTATTTATATAGCGCCATAATATTTCGCAGCGCTGTAAAGTAATTGTGTTTGTATAACTAAATCATATTAATTACATACATAGAACATATGGAGTTACATACATACATACATGCATATATAACCTCCCATTTGAGTTCTGAGTACATTCGAATTTATTAGAGTTAAAAAAAAATTCACATAACTTCGAAATTTGACCTTTGATAAATCTGTCCTGAGTGTATAAATATGAAGTTGGTCCACTCTGTTTTAGTACTCGGAACATTGTTGGTGGGATTGCTTCTTTTCAGGCACAAGACCATTAATGAAGCTGGGCATTAATGTTGGGAGATCAGACCTCATCCAATGTTCCAATTCATCCGACAGGTGGTTATTTGGTTTGAGGTCAGGGCTCTTGAGAAGGCCAAGCTAATTTTTCCACTCCTATATTAGCAAATATATTTTGTATGGTTCTCGCTTTGTGCATGGGGAGTTATATTTAGGTATTATAACAGGAAGGGGCCTTCCCAAAACAGTGCCACATAATTGTTAAGAATATTGTTGTCTTTTCTAGTGTTAATCTTTGCTTTATTGAAGCTAGGAACCCTAGCCTTATCATAAAAAACAAACCCAGACAATTATTTCTCTTCCAACAAACTTTATATTCAGCAGGTAGTTTTCTCCTGGTATCTGGAAAACCCATTCTCTTTTGTCAGACTGCTGAATGATGAAACTTCAGTCATCACTATAAAGAAGGTTTGAAGATTGTGTGTAACTGTTTGCCCATAGAAACAATACAATTCACATACCTTGACACAGTGTGCAAAGTGCAGTTTCAAGAGCAATCCCCACTCCCTTTTTTTAACTGAACCGCACCTTTTCCCCCCCCAGAATTCTAGCTACATTGCATGTGCAACAGGGCCACTCCTTTGACACAACTGTGCTGCATCCACCGCAAAATAGATGCAACTGTGCATGGGCTTCATTGCAAATCTGGTGCAGTTTCACTGGATGTTTTCAAAGTCTGTCCAGTGTTATTTGTGGTGTTCGGGCAGAGTGACGTCTGTGTTTGATTCTTTAGGCAAAAATGCACTGCAATTTATTCACATTGGTTGTTAAATTGAAGGAACAGTAACACCAAAAAATTTAAGTGTTTTAAAGTAATGAAAATATAATGTAGTGTTGCCCTGCACTAGTAAAACTGGCCTGTTTGCTTCAGAAACACTACTATAGTTCATATAAACAAGCTGCTGTGTAGCAATCGCGGAAATTTAAAAAAGTCTATATGGCACAGGTTAAATAGTGGATAACAGATAACACATTATGTTCTACAGAGCTTATCTGCTGTGTAACCACTACTATATAAACAATAGTAGTGTTTCTAAAGAAAACACACCAGTTTTACCAGTGCAGGACAACACTATATTATATTTATATTTCTTTAAATCACTTTAATTTTTTTGATGTTACTGTTCCTTTAATCCTGGAGCTACTGCCTGTTCAGGAGGTGGTAGTTGCTCCAGCATTTCCCTACATCAATAGGCGCAACAGCACCTCATTCGGAATTGAAGGCCGGATATGCAGGGTGGAATAGACACTATTGCAAGTATAAATTGTAAGTTTTTCCCCATAGGAATATGAATATAAATGATTTGGTTCTTCCCAAAAGATCGGCATTTCGGAGAGACCTAGAAACCAACTGGCAGAAACAAAGGCCCATAAAACTTACTTTGACAGAACTAACAGCTGAAATGACTCCATGCCAGACATAATTCTAGCTCCTAAATTATATCTTAATATGTTTGTTTTTACTGCTAAGTAGCTTGTCTCATCAGGGAGGCATAATTCTATTATACTTTACCGATATTGAAAGCTGGAATACAAATACACCGCCTGTGACGTTTTGGGAAATGTCAGGGGCAGATTCAGGTCATTCCTTGAGTGTAATTTTTTTTATTGGTTTTGAACGTATGCAAACTGTGGCATACTTAGCAGATTAGCCCCTACCAGGAAAATGGGAAGAAAATGTGCGTAAGCAGGGAAAATAGAGCTTTGCTACTTAATGACTTCAAATCTTTGTACATTTTTTGTATTTATGTCTCTATTTAAAGACCAACGGTTTTTATATGAAAGGCTCATTGTATATTATTTTTTACCCGTTGTGTTGTCTGTAGTTTCTAAAGAGTTGCTACCGGCTCTGCTTAAGGCTTTGCTCTTGCCATTGGAAGAAAACTTGTTTTTTTAAAAAATGTATTGGTTAAAAGTGCTGGTGCTGCACTGTTATCTGTTTTTCAAAAGAGCAAACTTATTTTCTTATATTTAATTTTGAAATTTGGCATGGGCCTAGACATGATGTCTATTTCCCAGTTGCCCCTAACCATGTGACTCTTCTCTGATAAACTTCAGCTACTTTTTACTGCTACTGCTAGCTGGAGTAATATCACCCCATCCCCCCACAACAGCCTATCATCAGAATGGGCAACTACCCAGATAGCAGCTACCTGACACTTGTGCTGAAGGATTAGTTTGCATTACTAAAAGTGCTCTGTACCACATAGTGGTAGACATGAGAAAAGCACCCAAAAAAAGAAAGCACAAGAACAATAGTTCAAAATTGAAGTGCTGGCTCCTTCTCAAAAATCAAAACCAGGCACAACACATTTAAATTACTGCCCCCACACCAATATTACAGCTAAAGAAAATACCTTTTTTGGTTCACGAATAAAATTTTAAATGATAGAGTGAACTATTTACAATGTTAAAGGAGAACTAAACCCCTGCGATGTTAAGTCCCCACTGGCCCCCTCCCTGCCTCCCCCCCTACACAGTCTTACCCCAGAATAATCATTACAGAATCCTTTTCATATCTCTGATTTAAATTGCGTTACAGTTTAGACTCGGTTATATCAGTTTTCAGATACTGCAAACTCAGGCTGGGAATGGGGGAATCCTAACCTTTCAACCTTAACCTCAAACTCATTGACTAGAAGCTGGGGATAAGGAGGGGATGATTACCCACTTTAGGTGAGGCCAGAGATGAAATCCCCTACCCCATATTTCTTATACTCCCACTGATAGTGTTGATAAAAAGTTACTTTTTTTTTGTAAATAATAAATCGTGCATAACCCTTGATCAAAATGCAGAGTGTTTAGCTGAAATATTGTAGTTACTTGTGTGACCTCTATGAATGCAAATGTATCCTTGTGATTTTATAATGCTGTTTTAATATTTATTAGTTATGCCTCATTCACTGGTGATTTATAGTGTTATAAGTAACAACTGAAGCAACAGATTTTCTTAATGTATATTTTGTATTAGCATAACCACATCTTTATTTTTTTAATAATGCTACTTTGTTGTAAGGTGCCCTGCTGGGCCAGTGGGCTTTCTTGCGCTCCGGCCAGTGGGCTCCTTCTCCCTGGTGCAAGCTCACATGTGAACTGAATTTGTATCATCGCGTGCGCGGTTGCGTGTTTTGAAGCCGCGGGTTTTGGGTTATACTCTATTTTACCCTTATATCCTGTTTCCTGGTTTCCTGGTTTTTGGCACCAAATCTCCCTAATAGTGATGGGCGAATTTGCGCCGTTTCGCTTCGCCAAAAAAGCGAAAAATTAGCGAAATCGCGCCGGCGTCTCATTTTTGACGCTGGCGTCCGTTTTTTTGACGCCGGCGCCCGTTTTTGCCGCAAATTTTCACGGGCGTTTCGCGAATTTATTCGCTGGCGGCGAATCGCGCAAATTCGCTGCGAATTCGCGCCTGGCGAATAAATTCGCCCATCACTACTCCCTAATTAAACCTGCTCAGTCAATCATTCCTTGCCCAAGCTGTCTCCTGTTTCTGTCAGATCCTGCTCAAGCCTTTTCGTGCATTTTGATCTTGGTTTTTGACTTTGGCCTGCCCTTTTGACTACGAAACTCCCCATCCATCCTGACCTCTGCCTGTTTTTGAATCCTCTTCGATTGTACTTCTGACTTCTGAAGTTGGTAGGATCCCAGCTAGAATTGCAGCAGAAAATTCAGGGGCGTTGGTAAAAACTGGGACTATTTGGACTCTCCTGCTTTACAGAGTTTACAAGAGTCAAATTGGTACCAGCAATCTAACTCCAGGTTCCGGCTTAACTAATATGTTACAGAACTGGTAACTAGTAGAGTAGGAACATGTAAAAAAAAAAATCTTATTTATGTCAGATTTGTAATTATATTCCTGGTGCTGCGTCACCCACCCGCTCTATTGTAAATAATTGCCTTCCTGCTTTATTAAAATATTTCTGCCAACAAATGGATTAATTGTATGCAGGACCAGTGCCCCAACCAACAATTTGCACTGCAGGTACTAAGTTACTATAAACACAGCATAATTGGTTGGAATTGTTTTTACTGTCAAGCCGAAAGAACATATTTATTTTATTGTTAGTTTTGTGCAGATAACAAAGACAGCGCTTTACTTTCTTTTGGGCAGTGAATGAAATTAGCATGGAGTAGGGTGGGGACAAAGGACCTCTGAGGTTTTTTTTTTTATAATGAAACATTTCTCTCTCTCACACTCATTCTGCCTTTATGACTGAATGAAAAGGAATCTTTAATAACTACAAATTCATTCTTTTCGTCTTTGCAAAATGATCTTTGTAATAGATGTTAAATCTCTACAGTGTTCTTCTTCTCAATGTCTACTGTGCTGCTGTTACAGTACTTATTGTTTTGACCTGTCTGCTCTCTGCTGGCCTTTCCAAACAATAGGAAAACAAAAATATATTTTCTCTTACGGGCAGTTGCAGAGCCTGATCTTCGAAATAACAGGATATTGGATGATCTGATGAAAACTTTTATCTCAGCAAGGTATAACTATGACTCTATCTTTTTATCCAGGCATAATTTGTCATAAAAATGTTTTAATATTAAGTATTGGACATCTAACTGTACTTATCTATCCTTTGCCATCACATGTCTTTCTGGTTTACATATAGGGGCAGATTTATTGAAATTAGAACGGTAAAGTTGAGTTTGAATTTAATTTTTTTGTGTCAAAACAAAATAAATTCTAATTTAAAAGCACCAACTTGAATGTAAATTCAAACGTTAGATTTATTACACCTTGACCATGGAAACCGTTCTAATTCGATATTCACCACCTAAAACCTGCCAAATTCATTTACAAGTCAATGGCAGAGGTATTTGAAGATGTTAATAGCCTTCCTGACATTAAAGTTTTTTTTCGGAGCAAAACTCGAATCGTGTTTCATTTGTATTGGATTTGAGTTTTCTGGTCAGTAACATTAGTTAGAATTTTAGACTTCAAGTTTTTTCTTAAATAAGAAAGTTTTGAGTACTTTCAAATTTATTAGAGTAAAAAAAAAAATTCACATAAATTTGAAATTTGACCTTTGATAAATCTGCCCCATAAAAAGGCTAATCGCAAACATATTTTCTCCACTGGGCACTGTCACTATGCACATGGGGCAGATTTTATCCAGATATGGCTTGTGTGCACTTTCTGGCTTCTATTGCAGTACAGGCAGAGTCCTCTTCTGTCAATGTGTACACTTAAGAGGAGAATTGCTTTATACAAGTATATTAGAGGAAAGATATCAGGAGATCTTTTTTCACACAGAATAGAAAAGAACCAGAGGCCACCTCTTTAGACTTGAATAACTGAATTTTCATTTGGAGACGGTTCTTAATGTTGAGGGCCATGAGCTTAAGGATTTCCCTGCCAGTTGATGTTGTGATGGCTGATTCTATTAATGCCTTTCAGAGTGGCTTGGACTAACAAAATATTCAAGGCAGTTGGGATCTCAAGTTTTACAGTTAGTTAGGGTCAGGGCCGGACTGGACCCGCGGGACACCGGGATAAAACACGGTGGGCCCCCGCCTCTTGTGGATCCCTGTTGGCCCAGATCCGCACCCAGATCCGGAGACTTCTTCCTGCCGCGACCTCAATTTTTCCGGCGGCCGATGCAAAAACATAGCATACAGCGATGCTCCGAGCACAGCAGGGGGAAGCCGGAGAGGGGCCCTGGGACAGCAGCCCCGGTGGGCCCTAGGCCCCCAGTCCAACCATGGTTAGGGTAGATATTGGTATATATACTTTATATATGTGAGTGCATATATACATTTTTATAAGTATGTGTACATATGTACTGGGGTCCAATTGGAGGGGTTGAACTTGATGGACTTTAGTCTTTTTTCAACCCAAATTATATAGGCATTAGCCTAAAGAGATCTAATCCTAATTTATGAACTGATAAGTGTGCACATCTTTATGAGATAAAACAGAAGTAAAACACTCATTAAAAAATTACATAAATTCCATTTATTTAAGGGTAAAAAATCAAAAGCTGCCAGAAGTCATATATATGGTCCTTGAAAATTGGTAGATCACAAAGTCACTTTGCCCGTGCTGTTGATCCCCACACATTGCTCTGGTTTCATTTAACACCTAAATCACTCAATGTAGCTGTTTTAGAAGTTAGAGCAATAAAGCTTATTTTTATCTTCATAGATCATTCAGACATTGCCTTTCTGGCTTAAGGTATAAAATACTAAAAATGCAAGAACAGCAAAAGGAATGCAGCATGCACCAACAGAGGAAGCATAATGAGTTGGTTGTGTCAGATGTTAAGTCAATACATTTAAATAATGTACTCGCAGGAAATTGAAATTCACTTTGAACAGGGTAACACTCACTTATTCACCCTCTGTAGCATGCAACATTTAATAAGCTGTTCTGATAGAAAGTACAACATAGACAGGTATCTGTTGTAACCAGGAGGCTTTCAATATAATGCCATTAGGATTTGGTGGTATCAGTTATCGAGACGAATAGCAAATTATTTTTGCAAAAAACCATACCTGTTTGCATGTTTGTATTGGAATATTTTATTCGGGTTTATCTACATAGGCACAATGACACTTATTAATGGGAAATAACAAAGCTTTTAAAAATTGTGTTTTATTTAACCCTTTCTGGTGCTTTAGATCTATCCAACTCTGTGGGGCACATTTACCAATGGTCGAATATCAAGGGTTACAGTTAAATCCTTCGACTTCGAATATCGTTATAATAATCGAACGATTAAATCCTTCGAATCGAACAATTCGAAGATTTTAATTCATCGATCGAACGAAATTCCTTTATATCAGAAATTGGCTAGAAAGGCTATGGCGTCACCTGTGTCCCTTCCCTTTTTTCCCCGAAAAAAAGGGAGGGGAAAGGGGGCGACGAACGTCAGCGGGCCTAGGGGTGCCCGCTATGTAAATCTGGCCCTGCATATAGAGGAAATACATTTTACATTGGCATCCCTAGGGACTCCATATAAAATTTGCGGACCGTACCTCTAGTTTCATATGAGTTGAATCATGGGTATTATAGCATCCACTTGGTTAATCCAGGAGTCCTGTGTGGGAGGGGTGGGCCTCATACAGCGCATAGTTATACATTTTTTTGGCATAAAACAATAATGTTTGAAATTTCAACCTTGCATAGGCAGCAGGCTCTAAGTTTTCCACTACACTCAAAAGACACACCGTAGGGGAAAGTACCTGTGGGAAGTCAAATACAGTTGCTAAGGAGGCCATTACTTGGGACCAGAAAGACGTTATTACCGGGCTGTTCCAGATCATCTGTAGGAAGTTGGCCACAAGGATTCTACACCTAAGACAAGTATTGCCATCTCTCTTTCCCATTGCTTTAAGTTTTAGAGTTGTTGTACAGAGCTGGTGGAAGACTTTATACTGGATTAGTCTATTCCTCATGGCTAAAAAGCAATTCTACATGGTTATGTGGCCTCATCCCAGTAATCCTGGGTAAGATCAGGGATGTTTGCTTGCCATTTTTCTCCTCTACTGCCAACACCCAGTTGTGGTTTGCAGTTTGACAAATTCTTGACCCTCACCTGACACTAACCTGCCCCCTTCCAATCTGCACCATGCCCTGTCCCCTTACCTTCTCTATTTTTAGACCCGCGTCCGCCCCGCAGTGACATCCCAATAGGAGCGGGGGGGTGGCACAAGTATAAATTTAGGTGCCGCTCGCACCCGTGACCCAAATATTTTATGCAGGAGCCGGCCCGATCCTGCCCAACCTCCCAGAACGGGCTTTCATCACTATCACCCAGGTATTTGATTCACTGCCTCCACCAGTATAAGAAATCCTCTAAATTGTGGAAATGGGGAAGGTTGGAGTTGCCCCACAGTGGCAAGCAAGAATTTGAGATGGATGGGCTTTTTTGAGGAGCCTCAACACTTGGATCTAGGCTGTGGTATGGTGATGGTAGATGGTAGACAGCCAACATCAGCGACACATCAACAAGTTTGCTGTGGGGTAAATTCTTTACGACTTCTAGAGATCCCACTATGATTGCTTGCAACACCATATTGGGGTTGTATGGGTCAGGATGGCACTGCTAATATAAGTAGTTTACTTGGGCTGGCAGGTAATATAGTTGAAGGTTGGGTAAGGCTAGACCTTGATCATCTTTGTCAGCAGTCAGCTTCTACCAAGCAAATTCTTGGAACTTTTTGGTTCCATATACAGGGTAGAATCTGGCTATTCATTTTTTAACATATGGATTTGGGGATATTGATTGGAGCATTTTGTAAGAGGTATAGAAATTTGGGAAGATAAATAATCTTAATACGTTTTAGTCTGCCCCAGAGTGAGAGGGGGAGGTTTGCCCAGATATGGAGGTTGGAGTCAAGTTTTGAAATTATGTAATAAAGGTTATTCTGTGTGTTCTGTAAGGGGTCTATGTGTATTTTGAGTGCAAAATACATAAATCCCTGAACAAACTTTAAGTACTGCTGTGTTTTTGTACTAGAGATAAAAGAACTTTCTGCAAGGAGTTTGTATGTTCTCACTGTGTGTGAATTTCCTCCAGTCTTGTATAACATATGGGTACTTTATAATTAAAGTTAGTTAAAAATGCAGAAAGTGGATGAGGAAACTAGAATAAACCCCAGACATGCCAATAATTTCACTGCAGAATATGGAATCGTGGCAGTGATATATTTGCTGGGACAGTAGGACCAATAAAAAGTTTGTGTATCACTATGACTATGTCTTATGGTCAAAGTTTAGGGGCACTAAAATGAGTTTGTAGGTGACCAGTAACTTTGTTTAACCATTGTAATTTGTATAGCCACTTTCTAAAACTGTCCTATTAACAGCATATAACAACTACTATGAATAATTTGGGAAAGGCCAATGACAACCACAGCAAAATGTCCCATGCTTCCCTTTCTGTCTCTACATTTGGGAACTGCCCCCTATGTTCTGATACCCCCAATGCATGGCATGCACAGTCATTTATAAACATTGGGCAAATATGCACCTGGGCAATAACCCATGAAAACAATCAGTTCTTTACTTTCATTGTTCATTGTAACGACTAATAATTGCTATGGGTTACCTGCCAAGGGCAAATTTCCCAGTGTTTGTAAATGAACTCCAGTGATTGTCTGTCTGCCTCTGAGGCGGGTTCCACTTATAACTGCCTTTAAGTGTGGACTGTGTAAAACTATCACACAAAGCAATATGTTGGAATCTTGCACATGTATGATAATGTTCTGATAATACACATAATACTTACCTAGTGCTTAGTCTGAGCCATAAGCAGCAACTATAATAGAACAAGTATGGGATCAGTTATCCAGAAACCCGTTATTCAGAAAGCTCAGATTTACGGAAAGGCCGTTTCCCATAGACTCAATTATAATCTTTTTCGTTGTAATAAAAAAACAGTACCTCATACTTGTATCTATGTAACTTTAAATTTAGAAGTTTTTTAGTTGGCTAAGTTTACTTTTTTTTGTTTTCCTATATGCTTTATATCAATCCGTTTTAAATTTTAGCAAAAATGCCCACTTTTTTTTTTGCTGAACTCAGAATGACATTTTCATACGTGTAAGATATTTCTTGGTAACCCTAAGCATTCTAATGTATTTTTTTCTCAATTAAATTAAACTGTAGGTCATTTTTCACTCTATTCTATTTGTATTTCATTTTATGCTGAGAGAGTGGGCAGTGTGACAGCTCCCATATGTATTAACAGTATTAAATATGTATGTATGCTCTGTGTGTCTGTGATATTTGACCTTGAAATTATCATTTTTCTTTTTAAATTGAAGTGTACACTTGACAAAGAGCCTCACAGGGCTCGAAACATGGCAATAAAAACTGAAGTTTGAGTAGTTAAATCTGCAGTATTGCCTTTTTCTTGTGAACTTCACTTTATTGGATACTACTATCGCTACACAAGAATATTGGCTGAAAATGTATAACCTGCTATTGGTTTTAAGGTAACAGTCAAATATACAATTTTCAGAAGAAAAGGGCAAATAATTCAAAAACTAAAAAAAATAATTGAAAAGTTGCTTAGAACTGGCCATTCTTTAACATATAAAAAGTTAACTTAAAGGTGAACCAGCCCTTTAAATTAACTTTTAGTATGATATACAGTGCTATTCTGAGACAATCTGTAATTGTATTTCATTTATTATTATGTGTGTTTTTTGAGTTTTATAGCTTTTTATTCATCAACTCTCCAGTTGGCAATTTCAGCAATCCAGTTCCTAGGATCTAAGTTATCCTAGCAACCATGCACTGATTTGAACAAGGGACTCTAATATGAATAAGAGAGGGCCTGAAAGAAAATATGAGTCATAAAAAGTAGTAATAACAATATATTTGTAGCCTTACATTGTATTTGTTTATTAGGTGGGGCCAGTGACCTCCGTTTGAAAGCTGGACAAACTCAGAAGAAGAAGGCAAATCATTAGAAAAACTGTAAAAAAATAAATAATGAAGGCTAAATGAAAATTGGCCATTCTATAACAAACTAAAAGTTAACTTAAAGGTGAACCACCCCTTTAATACTCTTATAAGAGGGAGCCTTGAAAGCATGGATGTTGGCAAATGTCAACAGTGAGTTAAAGGAGTGTGGCTGCAGCTTGTAAATTAAAGGGCATGTAAAGGCAAAAAAATAAAATCCCATTTTTACTTTAATGAAAAAGAAACCTATCTCCAATATACTTTAATTAAAAAGTGTGTACAGTTTTTATAGGAAACCTGACTGTATGCATGAAATTCTCCCTTCATTTACTGCTGTGGATAGATTGTCAGATGGTCCCTAACTGCTGAGCAGGGAAACAATCATACTTATGAACAGCATTGGGAGCCCCTGCCTTACTTCCCAGCCATGCAGAACTCAAGCAGCTTTGTTTGTTTCCCTGTAGAGCAGTCGGCGACTGTGTAAAGATTTGTATTTTATTTTTGCCTTTACATCCCCTTTACTGTTTCCAACTCCAGCTGCAGGGACAAAGATCATGGAGTCAGATTTAAACAGATACATTGGGATTCTATTTGGATGATTATTTTGCTGCAGCCACTGGTTCTGCAGAGTTGGAGAAAGTTTGTATTAAACAATACAAAAACTATAAAATCCACATTAGATTACATGACAACCCAGGACCAGTGCAGTCTGTATATTGTGATTATTAATCAGTCTTGCTGTATCGGCTTCTGGCAGATATTATTTGACTTGTGCTGTTTTGATCATTTATGACGAGCCCTAAGCAGCCCAGACCACACTGAGCATGTGCACAGTCTTGGTCTTGCAAAGATGTTTAACAAAGTTACAAGATGGTACCCCCCTGTGGCCAACTTTGAAAGCATAAATCATGTGTTTGATTAGGATTGTGGTGCAGTAAGTTCATGTTTATGTTTAGTATACAAAATACAGCATTTCTAGCCTTATTCTATTTTAGACTTTAGTTTAATTGTGATTTTGCATAGTGTTTTTAAAAAAGTGTCATTTTGTTTAACATAAAACTTGACAGGGACTGTACCTTTGCTCTGTCATTGGGTGTACAATTGCCGGAACAAATTCTAAAGTTCCCCCAATGGAAGAGTGGCGTTCCTCAATGTTGATCAGCAAGTCAAATGCTAGTCATCATTATTTTTGGCTTTGATCACAAACAAGCTTTTTTTTTTTCAACAGAGTTTCTTTGTAGTGACTATTTTATTTGACACCCAATAACAGTGTTTTAACACGATGAAACAAAATATAATTTTGTTTGCAAGAAAGAAATCCTCTGAGCATTTTTCTGTTGCATGACCTGTGATTTATTATACTCGAATATCAACTAGCGACTTTATAGCTTCCTTAATTCATTTGAAAAATTAGTAATTTGAATGCTACACTAGAGATTTATGTTGCATTACACAATTATAAAAGCAATGGTTCAATGATTAAAGGAGCACAGAAATAACAAGTGATTTGACACTTACCGATTCCCTCAAAGAAAATAGGAATTCAGATGAACTATGTCGGAGACGTGCTTCGGAAATGCTGAGACGTGGTTGGTTTGGTAGACATTTTTCTATTTTAGTATAGCATGTATGTTGGTTATTAGAACATGTTTTGCAACATAGTTAGAAAATATTGTTTGAATGCTTATGATGTTTTTAAGTTTCAATTGTCTCTGTATATGGGCATATGTATGCATTTACATACTTTGAGATGCACAGTGATTGAGAATAAATCTATATTTTTTTCCCAATAAGGTGTTCAGTTCTTTCCACAGATAAATACCAGCGCTCCCCTATATAGATTTAAAGGGGTGGTTCACCTGTTAGTTAAATTTTAGCATGTCATAGAATGGCTAATTGTAAGCAACTTTTCAACTGGTCTTTATTTTTCTTTTTTTAATAGTTTTTGAATTATTTTTCTTCTTCTTCTTGATCTTTTCAACTTTCAAATGGGGGTCACTGACCCCATCTAAAAAACAAATGTTCTGTAAGGCTATACATTTGTTATTGCTACGTGTTATTACTCCTCTTTCTATCTGGGCCCTCTCCTATTCATATCCCAGTCTCTTTTTCAAATCAACGGATGGTTGCTAAGTTGATTAGAATCCTCGTAACCAGATTGCTGAAACTGCAAACTGGAGAGAGCCGTTTAATAAAAAGCAAAATAACTCGAAAACTACAAATAATAAAGAATGACAACCATGTGTAAATTGTCTCAAAATATCACTCTCTATATCATACTAAAAGTTAATTTAAGGATGAACAGAGAAAACATTCTATATCTATCTATCTATCTATCTATCACAATACTGGGCCAAGTCGACCGGGCGCCCTAGGCAACCGGCTGACTATGTTGCCCCCACTGCTTGCGTATGCGCAGAAGTGACAAGCGGCGCGAGTGCGCATGCGCGAAAGAGCGGCGAGGCCTCTCCAGTGCACATGCGCAGAACAGCGCAAGTGAAAAACAAGCGCAAGTGCACAAGCGCAGAAGAGCGCGCACTCGCATGAACTGATGCCACTGCCATCTATCTATCTATCTATCTATCTACTATCTATCAATATCTATCTATCTATATCTTTCTATCTATCTATCTATCATCTATCCATCTATCATCTATCTATCTAACATCGTCTATCAATCTCTATCGATCTATCTATCATCTGTCAATCAAATTTTTACTCATTGTTGCCCTTGGATGTTATGCATCAAACTGTGCAAACACAGCAACCTGTACTTGTCATCCATAAACATGTCATCCTTTTATGCTCACTTACAAGCAGCCATCAGGAAATGGAAACTAGCGGAACAATTTATTTTGTAAAAATCACTTGTGGAAACAAGCTCTCCCATAACTCACCAAGGATTACTGGAACAAAGATCACTGCGAGTCAGCAGGTGTGAGACCCAGGCAGCTGTGTTATTAGAGTATATTGATAAAGCAACAACCATAAACAGAAGTAATGTGGGATTAATGATAAATCTAAGACAATAGTGATCCATGAATGGACAGAAATAATCAAAGCTAGAATAGAGGAATGGGAAAAAAACAACCTACGGTAATTGTTAAAAAAAAACATTATAGCCCAGCATTTAAGATACAGAGCCGTTCTCCGGGAGGCTTCTAAAACATAAAGCAATTTATGACACTGTTTAGATATAAGTCCAAAATCAGGTCAAGCAATGCCTGGTTCTTGTAATGGCATTGTAGCCTAAAGAAGGCCTGTGGGAGGCGATAAATTTGGGGGTTAAGTAATAAAATGCACAAGGTTTGCTCAGGAGCAGTAACCCATAGCAATTAGCAGGTAGAATTTACTTGTCAGCTGTTTAAAAGCAAATATGTTATTGGTAGCTATAGGTTACTGGTCCTCAGAAAACTTAGTCTTATTATATATTGGGGTTTATGTTTTATTCCACCTGTGCACCTGTGGGGTCTTCCCAATAAAACAGGGCCCAACCAGAGCCTAACTGATGAATATAGAAGACAGTTTGTTAATAAGTGGAGTCACATTTTGCTGAGCTCTTCTGCAAAGAATTTACAAAAAAACATCAAATACATTTCTTTCTGATCAAAAAATTGATGTGAAGCTGAAAACATCAACCTGTCCAGTTGTTTCTGTTCATGGCTGTTTGTGGTGAAAGGAGAACCAGAACGAGAAACCAAGCAAGGAATTTTTGGAAGCCAAGTTATTTAATGTTATGGTACCTCAGCATATTTACAATAGTTTACTTCTTAAAGGAAAAGTGAATGATTACAGCAATGTTTTGCCTGTAGTATAACCCCGCCTCTCTAAAATCTAAGTGAAAAACTCACAATAGTCATATGATTAGCTGTATTGTTCTTCCTTGTTTATCCAAAATTGTCGATTGTGGCCTGCTTCCTGTCTTTCCTATTTAATCTACTGAGCCCATTTCACTGATCCACCTTATAATACCTTATGTGTGTTTTGTACTACATATGCTCCATGTGGTAGGCAAGGGAACAGGGAACATGAGTGGAGGTTGAAGTAAGCCAAAATAAAGGAAGGGCATCCACTTTCTTTAAAGAGTTTGGGCTAGTGATGGCCATAGGCGCAAGGATTTGATCCTACGAAATCATAAAATTTTTTTGGGCCGTGTGGAGTGTCCCGACATTTTTTGTGCCATGGCATCTGGTCGTTCAGACGATCGGACAGGTTCGAAAATTTCTGTCGGTTACTGATAATATCTCTGCATGTATTGCCGATCTGACGATATCAGTGGGAGACTGTCACTAGCTTTTGTCGGACATAACTTTCACACGATTGCTGAACATCGGCTGATCTGTTCTTTTACTACTTTATTTGATCTGAATGGTTAGTGGCAGGTCGAGAGATGGCACGAATGATCGTTTGTCCGGTATGAATCTGCACGTCTATGGCCAGCTTAAAAACAAAGCTATAAGTAAATGCTTACACAAGGGTTTAAAATGACCTTTTGGACGGTGAGTAATTCATTTTTAACTTCCCATGTCCTTTTAAATCCCATTATCTTTAATGCAGTAAAAGTCCATCTGAGAATTATCAATATAAAGTAATTAAAGTAAGGTGAATACAAAACAAATTTACCAACAATGGGGGCGAGCCTGAAAAAATGATGAAGCTCTGATAGATGGGTACTTTTACTGCTACTACCTTGCAAATTAATATGGAGATTAGTAACAAAAATGAACACACTCATACTGGTCTGGAAATGCTTTGGCCTGCACTGATCTTATAATTAACAGTAAAGCTGCTATAGAGGGATTCCAATAGAAACACAGATGTTCAGTAGAACGGGTAAGTTCTGTGGAGGTCAGATGTTATGGCCAACTGAAATCACATCAGTCCCGTCTCATAATGTAATGTCATTAGAAGGAGAGGGAAATTTCAGACGGAAATTCCAAGTGTGTGCGAGCATATCCGTATTCAATGTCTACAGTTAGAGATTAAAAACAGAATCTTCCTGTTTTTATCAGAGATAAGGCTGCTGAATGGTATTTTTCCAAAGCCCTATTAAGTTCTGTACATATTTCACTCTCAAAAATTTTGTTTGACGCACATATAACAGCAGTCCTCGAAACTGATATATTTTGATCCATGCAATACATCCAACTTGCAGAATGTATTCTGTTGATTTGACACCATCCTATAAAATCTCCCATGCAGTTTAGCCCTGACACACACATAGTTAGTTGATTGTGCTGCATACCTTATAGTTGTATAATGACCAATGTGTCTTAAAGGATCATTTTTGGCTTGTTAAAGGAGTAGTTGACCTTTAACTAAACTGTAAGGGGGTTATTTATTAAAGTCCGAATGCCAAAAACCCCGAAAATTTGAGGGTTTTTTTTACTATAAAATTCGAATTTTTAGTGAAAAAAAAACTTGAATTCTTTGGGATTTATTATACTCCAAGGATGGAAAAAGTCTGAATCCGAAAATCCAGCATCTCAGACCTGCTGAGGTTGTATGTAAGTCAATGGGAGAAGTCGTGAAGATATCCTGATCTGCGCTGGGTTTCAGGCAAAAATCTGAAGATTTTGTGGTTTTCAGCAAAAATCCGAAAAAAAAATCAGATTTTTCAGGCGGAAAGTCTGAGTTTTTTCCCGAACTGGAAATTTTTGGGAAAATGTATTGATAAATAAGGAGAGGATTTGGTCGGAGTATATTTCAGAAACTAATCAGATAAATTCCCTAGTTGATACATTTTTCAACAGTTTCTCTGGAGTATTAGCAACTATTGTATAAATACTTTTTAGAAATCTATTCAGGTGCTTTACTTTTCATACTATTACAATAAAGATACCCATTGTTGTATTACGCCTTGTTAAATACTCCATACACTTATGGTGTTATATAAATAAATACAATAGAATTTTATAAAAATACCTTCAACGTTTTTAGCCTATAAACTCTTTTGTAACAAAAAACATTATTATTGCAGAAATGCTTTTTTTCCTTGATTTTATGCTATTGGTTTGTATTTTTGCTCCAAAGCAACAGTTTTCACGCTGATGAATCAGGCCATTTAATACAACAGTGAACAGATTGTGTCCGTAATGTAAACTGATGTCCTGTAGCTCGTGGACTTGAATGTTCTGACAACTGAGCTGCAAGTGCAGTCGAATTACCATTATTTGTAGAGAGCTTGTGTTCACTTCACAGCATCTATAGCTAACTATTCCACTTTAGACCATATCTCATGGGATTTCAAACCTCAGTCACCTTCTTTCCCTTTTGCATTCAAATGTCAGCTAAAAAATATACAGTCAGTCAGCTCTTACACAAGCTGCTCTTGGTGGGTCTCTTTATTATTGCAGCCATGTGGGGTTTTTTTTGGGGGGGAACCTTCCTGAAGACCCTCTGATAACTACATTGCCCATATCTTGTATTTTTTGGAAACATAATAAAAGCAGGTACCTGAGAAAACCTAAAGATTTCTTATTGGACAGACATCACTACCCAATCTTAAAACAACATTTTTTTTATTTCTGCTGAGGAGACTTTGAAGAATCTGTTGGCTTTCTTCTTAACCATAACAATACTACAGATTTTAACTTAACTTGGCAGCTAGGAAACTCTTGTGGCTGACTGCCTGCCAAGATAAATAAAAGAGGTTGCATCTGCTATTTAATATTTTTTATTTTTTAAACATTTTGTATTACAATTACTGTGTGTTTACTTTAAAAATGTTGTGTGATTTTCAGGTGTACTTTTTATGATTTTTTTCCCTTTTTGATTCTGAAATCAAGGGGTAGATTTATGAAAATTTGAGTTAGTGAAAAAAAAAATACTCGTCAAAGCTGGTTTGATATTTTTCTGAAATCGCTGTCTTATTTAAAGGGTTTATTCACCTTCCAAACACTTTTTTTCAAGAGTTGTTTTCAGATTGTTTGCCACCAACAAAAACTTTTCAATTGCTTTCCATCTTTTTGTTTTTACTGTTTTCCCAAAATGTATTAAGTTTAATTAAAAAGTTTATTTTCATGTCTCTAGTTTCAGTCTGGCAGCTCAGTGATCCAGGAGCAGTTTCTGAACTACATTTAGTTGATACATTTAGTTGATACATTTCTGAGCAGCATCCTTGGAATATTAGCAACTGTTGTATCAATTCTAACAGCTGCCTTTAATGGAACTCCGGGATTCTGTTTAGCAGGGACAAAGATAAAGTACATATCAGCTAAATGTATTGATTTAGAACAGTTAAAGAGTCGGCGACCCCCCCCCCCCTTCCAGAGCTGCTTTAGAGGGTGAGAAATTAAACTTTACACTTCAATATTAGAAAACGGGTATGGTCGGAAAGTGGTTGGAAAAGTCGTTATTTAATGTGAACTAGGGTAAGTCTCTACTGTCCAAAAGTATTTGTACTATTACTGACAAATCCACTAATCTGTAGCGTGCAATAAATAGTCATCTATTTTTCCAGTACACTGGTTTATTTTTTTAATTAATTTATTAAAGTGATACTGACACTAAAATTTTTATTTCAAAATATTAATCTACATGAAAAGTTACCTATAGGTCATGTTGATTGTTTTTTGCTGCTAGTTCTGCTTTTGTAAGTAATTGTTACTTGAATTTCCTAAACCTGACTTTTCAGTTAGAGTTTCTAATGCTAACAGACTACTGCTGCACAAATATGGCAGCCCCCTCATAGGGAAAAAAGGGGGGAAAGAAAGGTAATGTAAAAGCATCAGGCAGATAATTTTATGGCAAAATTATAAATAGCATTCAAAGACAATTTTATGATAGATATTAAAAAAGTTTATTTTCTGGTGTCAGAATCTCTTTTTTTTTGTCTGCACACAACTCATGTTACTAACAAGTTACTAACAGATTTGACCTGCTCTAATTGGCTGATTCCATGATGATTTCCAATGTACTACTGACACACAGCATGGTTATGTTGTATAAAAAGGCTTTGTGATACAATTTGCTAGTCTTATAAAGCTCTGGAAAACTTTACAACTTTTGGGTTGTTAAATTCTTGCTTGGAAAACTGTTTTGACTTTGTCCACACAGCAGATTGGGTTTAGATGTTATGTGACATATTCTAGAAGAATGGAGAATATTTCTGCAATATTTAGGAGAAAGTTAACAGCAGAAACTGAAACTAACATTTTTCTACCATAAAAGGGCAATTCACCTTTACTTAACTTCTGTTATGATATAGATCAGGGATCCCCAATCTTTTCAAATGTAGCCATATTCGAATATATAAAAAGTTGGAGAGCAACACATGCACCCAAAAGGTTCCTGGGGGTGCCAATTATGGGCTGTGAATGTTGGTATCCTGTATGTGAATTGGCAGCCTAGAGGAAGCTATGTTTGGCAGTACAAGCGTTGTATAAATAATTAAAACTTGCTGCAAAGCCATGAATTCAAAAATAAGCACCATTTCGAGGCCACTGGGAGCAGCATCCAAGGGGTTGGGGAGCAACATGCCAAAGCAACTGTACAGTTGGTCTTTATATCACACTCTTTATAGTTTTTATATTTTCTGATTAACTGATCCTGTTAACCGAAAACAAATTGACTACAAAACTTCAATTCTGTTGCTATTCCTATTTTTATTGATTGGGTTCTTTATAAGAAAATAACAGTTTATATTACAAACCTGAAAACTGCTGAACAAAAAAAATTACAAATATTTGAAAGAAAGAAAAGGAAGACCAATCTAATTTAGAATTATCCTGCCAACAGAATAGTTAAGGCTTGTTCATGTTGCTGTTTGAAATACATTTTTATTTTCCCATGGATTTTGTCATCAGTGTTGCCAAATTCTCTGCTGATGTTCTTTGTTTATTGTACTTCATTTCAGTCCCCGTGTTCCATGTGTTTTTTTGCCCTCATTTAGCATCTTACTCATCCAGGTCTCCTGCTCTCCTTCTACTGTTGACTGGAAGCTCAAAATTGCATCTGTTTTTGATGCCTTTCCAATGACCCCTCCTCTTGTCATGCACTTACACATGGATTTTATATTTTTATTTTTTTTCCTTCCAGTTGATTGTGGAGTTAGTATTCCAGAACAGTTTATAAACAAGCATCTAGACAGCTGCTTAACCCTGCAAGAGAAAAAAAGACAGCATGCACAGGTAAGATAGCTCTTTAGATTTAAATAATTGTCATTAAATCTTGCAGACACAATAAATTGGCAGTGATGTACTCATAGAAACCTTGGGCAGGCAAAATGATGCATGTCTCCCTGACATTTTCCCATATGTTATAGTGGCCAAGTGCAGCCAAAAGCGTGGCCAAGAACAGCATCAAATGAAAATTGCTGTATATAGAAAGTAGTACTGGGTTTTCAGGGCCTTCAAACCCTTTAATTGAATTTATGGAGGTAGTTAATTGGTGCAAAGACCAAAGAAGATCTGGTGCCTTTCCCTGGACAGGTCAGGAGTTAAAAGCACTGTGCATAGCTGGTGGCAGAAATAATTATTGTATTTATTTAATGAGAGGGCTTAACATGTTCTTATTACATAGGAAGCATGTTGCTCTCATTAGTTCATGGTTCAAAGAGGATTCTGGAAACATAAAACCCACAGCAGGCAAACAGTCCAATGTTTTTCATGTTTTAGTCTGTTTGTTCACCATACCTAATTCTCCCAGGCTGCATCGATTAGTGGGCCCCCTGTTGGACAGCCCTGTTCTAAGACATAAATACAGGAAAAATATACAAATATAATACACAAAACAATGAATATCTTGTAAATGATATCCTTATAAACGGTGACTAGTGATGTCATCAGTTATAAACAGTGCGTAGTGATATCATTTTTGTCACATGACTAAATCTTGTGTATTATAATACATTAAGTATCCCTTGTTGGAAATATGAGGATTTTAGTAGTAACTTCGGAGTTCCTTGAGCTGTATAAAAGCACCCAGCCTTCAGCCTCGTACTTTTATATGGTCATGGAACTCCTCGTGACTTATAATATCCTTATATTTTACAATAGGGGGTACGTTATTCATTGTTTATATATATATATATAGAGCCAGGTACATGTGAGTGTTTGTCTTGTGTGATCCTGCACAGGCTAAACCCTAATTATTATTCCTTCACCAACATTCTTTGGTACAGTATTATTACAGTATGTGCATCTCAAAGGGATATGGAATGGAAGTACTTTAACTCCCAGTTGTGCATTGATGCAGTGAATGCAGACACAAATTAAATTTTCTTTCTCTGATAGATTAGTGCTCAACACATAATAACACTTTAATAGAAAAAAGATTTAATCTGACAGTCAATTAGCTTTGTGTATATGATTGCTGATGCTGTGAACACTCAAACAAACAAAACCCCCAAACTATTAGATGAGTTACTGCTATTCTTTTGGCAAAAGAAAAATATGTATTTTTATTCACCAGTTTCTGCATTTTACCTTCCAACACATTTTTCACAGTTCAATTGATTTCAGATTGTTTACCAGAAATAAAGACTTTTTACAATTTCTTTGTACTTTCTGTGTGTGACTGTTTTTCTAATATTGAAGTGTAAAGTTTAATTTTTCACCTTCTAAAGCAGCTCTGAGAGGGGGGGGGGGTCACCGACTCTGTAAACTGTTCTAAATTGATACAATAGTTGCTAATATTTCACAGGTATCAACTAAATGCTGCAAAATTGTAAGTCTAGAGTCTGTACCTAAATTACTGAGCTGACAAACTCAAATGACATTAAACTTTAAACTTAGATTTTTGAAAAACTGTAAGAAATAAAAAATATAAAGCACTTGAAAAAAGTCTTTATTTCTGGTGAACAAACTGAAGACAATTGAACGGGGAAAAAGTGTTTTGGAAGGTGACAATCCCTTTTAAACAGCTATATCATTGCATGCTTGCACTTGTATGTAAATAGATGCACAGCTAATGCTTATTAATGACTAATATAAGCACTAACCTAATATAAAACAAAAGTTGTATTGATGGATTAACTCTATTACCCAACAGAATATTATTACGTAAAGCATATGTAGGGCCCTATAGGGATACAGGCCCTATAGAGTTAATCTTTTCACCATTTCCTTGGGTTATTGGGTAGAATCCCTGTTACAGAATAACCTTTACAGTGATAGGCTGAGAGATTTGATGACACTGCTCTGACTCACTCCTATATAGTGAGTGCAGGGAGTGGCCACTTCCTTTTTTGCCTCTGGATGTGATTCAGCTGGATGTGCTCAGGGGGACTGAGTGCAATAGGCCTAGAAGAAGTCATGTGTCCAAGTCGGGGACCAGGTAACCCCGTGAATGAGGAACAGATATACTAGGGCAGACTTGTCATAGTCTCTCTAGGAGAGAAAGGCAGAGAGGATAGAGAGAAAGAGCAGCTGAAGCTCCAACAAGGATTTGCAGTAAGGGAGTAGCTTCCCAGAGGCTCTGTGTGTTGCCTCCAGTCAGGGACCTCAGTGAGGAGGGACTGTAGGGTAGAAGCTGCTTTCCTGACAACTTCCAGGAGGGAAAGGTTGTACTGCAATTGCCTGTGTACTCTCTGTGTGAGCCTGCCTTGTTCTGTGTGAACTCTCAATATGCTGTTTTCCTCAACTCCTGCGTGACTACTGAAACCTGTGCTCATTTGCCCTTTTTGGCATAATAAACCGTTCCTGATTGTTAAGAACCTCCTGGCGCCCAAGTTGTTTTTGTGTGCACAGTAGCCTGGGGGGGATGTAGTTGCACTACACCATAGAGGGAACACTTCCACTTAGCAAAGGCCCTGCCCTGGGTGTAAGTCGCGTGTAACCCATGCTCTAGTGTTCTAGCTGGTGAATTAACCTCGAGTGGCCTAAATAGGTGTTACATATATATTTGTTGATCTGCATTTGGACTCAGCGTCGGACTGGAGCCCACCGGGGCTGCTGCCTTGGGGGCCCCCTCAACTCCCACAAAAAGAGATATCTGGCCTCTTCCCTGAGCCGAGCCGCAACCGGCCCCCTTCCCCAAGCCACAACCTGGCCCATGCGCCTACCTTCTTTTTCTTTTTTCTGCACTGGTTGCCAGGGAGGGAGGAAGCGCTTCCACAAAAGGATGGATCTTGGCTGTTGGGGCCCATGAGGGGCGGGGCCCACCGGGTTTTTTCCCGTGTCCCGCTGGCCCAGTCCGACACTGTTTGGACTTATTGCTTACTCTGATCATTGACACCTCTTCATTCATCCCCTGCTTTCTCATAGCCCTTGATCATATACTAAACCAGTATAAAAGAAGATGCTGGAATAATATTGGCTGATCTCTGTTGCGTATGCTTTGTGATTAAATCTGCAGATTTGCTTCTGCCTATAATATGCATAAATCTTTCTTGCTCCTTAATAGCCATTATGGGAGTCGTGAAGGTACACTAGTTAACCATATGAACACCCTCAATTAAATAACCTGTATAACTCCTCCTTAATCCTCCATAATCCAAGGAGAGAGAGTGATTCATTTATATAAATCGCTTTTGAAGTGAATCAGTTTTAAATTAGAAAATATAGATGTCCCAAATCTATCATTTTTTGATTTATTAAAAAGATTTGACTGAATACCGATAGAAAAATTAATCCCTAATCGGTATATTGAAATTTAGGTCAAGAAAATTGTCCATGAGATTGAATATATTTTAGGCAAACACGAGTGCCCTTATTTATTTAAATCCGAATTTTTCAATAAAAAAAGTCTGACCAAACTAGAATCCACCATTGGACCTTATTTATTATTAAAAAAGCACAATTTAATCGGTTCGGGGATGAATACAAAAAAATTGTTATTAATTATTTTTTTCCAGAATCTATTGATTTTTTCAGGATTTTTTTAGATTTGTAAATAGTTGGGTTTAACGGCTAATTCCAGTGCAGATAACAGTAACTTCAAAATAGGATAGGACCTCTCCTATTGACTTATATATACAGTACAACCTTGGCAGGTCTGAGATGCCGGATTTTCAGATTCTGACTTTTTTCATCCTTGGGTTATAATAAATCTTGAAAAGTTCAAGGTTTTTTTTCCACGAAAAATTTGGATTTTAGACTAAAAAAAAAACAAACTAGCATTGTTTGAGTTTTTGGCATTCTGACTTTAATAAATAAACCCAAGCACTTTTTTTGAAAGTTGGGTGGGTGAGAACATGATGTTGAATGAAGTGGGGGGACCATTTGTACTCACACATTCCATATACAGGTATTTTCAGTAGTCTTTCTACTAGTATTGTTGCACAATACTACAGAAATCTCGCTACGGGTATCAAAAAAGCTGCTAGAATAATATGTTTAGTGTGTTTTGAGATGTCTTCTTTCCTGGACATGTTTCCATTTTCCATGATAATGATAGTCCTATATATATGCTGCTAAACGCACTACTTTAATGAAGCTCTTCCCTTGACTCCGTGATCACTAGAGCTAAATAGCAAGAAAGCAGAGTGCAAAGTAAATTTCCCATATCTTCCACATCGACGAAAGAGCTGCAGCATCTCCAGGTTGATGAATGGCCAATTATATCACTGAAAATAACATGTGTTTCAGATTTCTTTGACTGATATGATTTGTCGTAATGCAAAAATGTAAATACAAATTGCTTTGTATTGCCTGCCCCTGTAATACAGCACAATAACCTATTAATTGACATCATTGCTCTCGAAGGACGCTTTCCTCTAATAAAGCTTGCTGCAGCGTGATTGGGTCAGTTACCTATAAGATAGTTTTCCAATTACTGGTTTAAATTTACATTAATGTAGCTCAGAAATAATGTCAGTTAGCTTATAAATTCTCTTAAAAGCCCTTTATATAGTCTCTGTGGACTAAACTTGATGTGATTAACCCCTGAGCTTGTACATGCTTGTCATATCAGGTTTGCAGGAACTTCAAATCATTTCCTCTTAATCTGGATGGAGGGCACATATTTATGGAGCAATCATTGAGAGCCAAAGCTTTTTTCCTTTTACCAAGATATATTTAGTACCTTGTTCTTTTACTCTTAACAAGAAAAGGCGATTAGTTTAATCGTATTTTCTGTGTCCCCTGTTTTAAAGGAGAACTAAACCGTATAAATGAAAATGGCTAGAAATGCCATATTTTATATAGTAAGTCTTATTTATTTTAAATATGAGAGACAATGAAGTAAACTCCAATTCAAATTCAAAATGCGAGGAATGGCACTGAATATTTGTGGTCATCCAATGGTGAAAATGATGGTTTAGCAACGTTTGGAGGGTCCCATTGCCCCAACCATGGTTTGGATAAAGATGAACACAGACTCACTAGTTAAAAGCAATATGTCTATTTCAGTAAGATTTTAAAGCTTGACAGCTTGCTTTATTATGGTGTATAAGGGAGACAAGCAGCTAATAACATTTCACAAACACTGCTGTATTATATGGGGAAAAAAAATCTTGAATGGGAAAAAGAGAAACCACCCACTCATAGCTTCGTGACTCATTAGAAAGTCTGTTGAGTATAAGTGTTGGGAGTTAAGTGGAAGCAGCAGTGTTACAATTAAATGTTTGTGAGCAACAAGCACATTTTCCCTTTCTGTGTTTAATACAGATTTCAGTACCTGTTGTATATCATTGATTCAGTCTTGTTTTTTGTAGCTCCATCAGTGCTGAGCAGACATGCAGAGCAATGTATTTGTGTTCTTACGGCACTGAGAGTAGCCTTTCTCCTGCAGTCTGTGGTTTTCTCATTTTATCCGTCTATTCACAGCAGGGCCTTTTTACCTATGGATTAGCCCCACTGCTTGGTCATTTAATGTGCTTGGATATTGTTTCAGGAGATTGCCTTGTGGATAACCCCTTTCTGGAGTTTGCTTTTCAAACACGCAATGACGTGACGTGCAAAAGTTGAATTGCTTTAACAGCTTCCTGTAAAATAGCCTTAAAACAATATAGGGAATTAGCTGTAATGATAGCCTTTGTGTGAAACAGAATTGCGCCTCTATAACAGAAGGTTCTGGGAATTTATCCTACTGTAGGAGGTGTATAGTGGAAAAAAACATTATATTTTGTGACATGGAGAGGCATATGTAGCTCTCTAAGGGTGGTGGTAGAGGTAGTTACGCTGTAGTGCTTTGTGGAACATATAACTGTAGTTTAATTCTACTGCTTGTGATTTAAGGGGCAGAAGCAGCATTGGAGGGGCTTCTTTTTTCAGTGGACAGAAAGAGGCATAACAAAGGCTGGTTTAAAAGGGCACAGGGATTACATATCACAGGGAAATGGAAGTAAAGCTGGCTATAGATGCAAAGATCCGATCGTACGAATTAACGTATGATCGGACTTTCCCGTCTCCCGACCCTCCACTAACCATTCAGATCAAAGTCTTACCATTCCGATCAAATAAAGTAGTAAAAGAACAGATCAGCCGATGTTCTGCCCCTGACAGCAATCGTACGATATCAATGTCCGACCAAAGCTAGTGACAGTCTCCCACTGAATATCGTACGATCGGCAATACACGCAGAGAAATTTTATCGGCAGGCGACAGAAATTTTCTAACCTGTCCGATCGACCAAACGACCGATCTCCGCCGGACGAAAAATGTCGGGACTCTCCACAAACGGTCTCCGAAAATCGGATTGTTGCGTCTATGGCCATCTTAAGGCATTAAATACTTTGTAGAAGGGGTGATGCAGTGTCTGTGAATCATATTAATCTGCTAATTAGCACTTCTACATCCCCATGAAATACCATATTGATATTGCATGGGGTTGTAGGAGAAGTGCTAATTAGCTTTACAGGCATTATATAATTGGAAACATATGGGGCAGATTTCTTCTGTGGTGTAAATATGGCGGAAATATTTGCGACACATCGCCATGTAAAAAAATATTTCCTGTAATAATAAAACAGTACCTTGTACTTGACCCAAACTAAGATAGAATTCATTCTTATTGGAAATAAAACCAGCCTATTGGGTTTCTTTCATGATTAAATGCTTTTCTAGTAGACTTAAGGTATGAAGATCCAAATTCGCCAGGCGTGAATTTGCTCGATTTGCCACCAGCAAATAAATTTGCGAAACTGCCGTGCAAATTCACCTGCGCCAAAGAAAAAATGGATGCCGGAATCCGTTTTTCGTGAAGCCAGCGCAATTTCGCTAAAAGCGGACACCGGTGTCCAAAAAAACAGACGCAAAAACGAGACACCGGCGCCGTTTCGCAAATTTTTCGCCGAAGCGAAATGCCCCAAATTCGCCCATCACTTGTTAATAATAATATTAATAAATCAAATCCCTTAGTGAAAGAGAGTGCTAGGCACCTGTTAGTAACAGTTATATCTCAGCTATAGGTGCTATGAATGGCTTGCCAGCAAAACTCTGAATATAATACAGAGATCTTACAGGTGAGTAGGCTTGGGGAACTTTGTAAGAGAGCTCAGTGCTGAGCTGTTAGCAGCAGGTTCCTTTTTGGCAACACTGAAAACAGATGGCCCTGCATATTACTGTATTTATTTATGGCTTTGATGGCCAGCTTCTTTAGTTCTGCTGTAAACGCCTGCAGATTTCATTATGTTCATAACCTTTTTCAGTATCGGTTGATTCACCGTGTCTAGTCTAATCATCAGCTTTATGTTCTGGAGTTTTAACAAAGCCTGATGGAAATCGTACATTGGTCCTCTAGTTTTCAATGAAGTATCAGATCCTCCATGTCAATTATACATGTGCCTTTTCAACTCTAATACCATGCACAGCATAACTACCCTTTGCTTTTACTAATATATATAAACAATTCTCTTCATTCACTTTGAATAATGTGTTTTGTTACTTATTTGCTATTAACATCGATATTCATCGCCTGCTGCTCAAAAATCTACTAAACTAGTGGATGTTGAAGAGCTTTGTTTAACATGCAACTTAATTCATTTGTATTAATATTTTTCAACCCCTCCAGACATACAGTATATACACTACTCACATATATAATTTATATTTACCAATGATTGTAGAATTTGGTATCACAAATGAAATGCACTGCCCACTCAAGGTTAGGCCTTACCAGGGACCTATAAAGATTAGGTTTTCATCCCTTGAGTTAATGCCCTTTCTTATGCAAGACAGAACTTTATTTGCTTTAGTAGCCACAGAATGACACTGCCCAGAATTAGACAACTTGTTATCTACAAAGTCCCCTAGATCCTTCTCAGTTAAGGAAACTCCCAACACACTGCCAATCAGTGTATAACTCACCTTTGTTATTTCTACCAAACAAGCACAACTTGTCAATATTGAACCTCATTTTCAGTTTGCAAAGAGGTTTGACAAAATCAGAAACTCGACAGCAAAGTGCCAACATCCAGCACAATTTAGTATCATCTGCAAAAATAGAAACAGTACTTTCAATGCCCACCTCCAGGTCATTAATAAGCAAGTTGAAAAGCAAGGGACCTAGTACAGAGCCCTGCGGTACTCCACTAACAACACTGGTCCAATTTAAAATGTTCCATTTACCACCACTCTTTGTAATCTATGCTTCAGCCATTTCTCTATCCAGGTACAAATATTGTGCTCCAGGCCAATATTCCTTAAATTTTCAGTAACTTTTGTTCTGTATGTTATAATGTAGAGAATAGTGTGCCCCCTATTGTAAATTATGAGGATATTATTAGTTACAGAGGAGTTCCATGACCATATAAAGGCATGAGTGCTTTTATACAGTCCATGGAACTTCGAGGTTACTACTAGTATCCTCATATTTTAGGGAGTATTATGATACGAAAGATTTGGTGACTCAGCAGAAAATGACATCACTAAGCCCTGATTATAACTGTTTGCATCACTGTAAGAAGTGCCCAGTGTAAGAAGTGCACTCCTCTCTGCTTCAACACCGCCGGTAAGATGGAGGCGCCCAGAGGGTGCATCAAAACGTGTGCAGTGTCATGACATCAGTGGGTCAAAATGCGCAATGTCAGTGTGTGACACATGATGTTAGTGTTTCTATTTTTGTTGCAAAAATTCCCCTTAAATAGACGCCAGACGACTTCAACATGTTTATTGACTAAAAATCTTGCTGCCTGACTTGACTTTGCTAACTTCTCAACCCCTTGGGTACCGCATTCTTTGTTTGGTGCCGGCTGCTTCCTCCTTGGTCCTTAAATGCCAACCAGAGCCCTCGCGCCCTGACAATCACTATACACCATTTAAAAGGATATAATTTACAGTATATTCTTGTGTATTAATATATTTGTTGTTCTAATTCTAGAATCATATTAAAGATGAGTTTTCTAAGAACATGTGCTTGGATTATATGGTCAACAGCGTTTTTTCGAGATTAATGATAAATATCTTACACAGCTAAAACAAAATGAATATTACCTTTTCTATATTGCTGCTTCACATTATTATAAGGGAAATCGAGTTGTATGACTGTAATTCTGTTCTTTTATTATAGTTATCTTAACAGGAGAAAATCCATGGCCAAAGTCGTGAACAACTTTCTGTCTGAGAGGGATTTGAGGAAGAAGCTGAAGGAGGTTGGCCTTTCCATACAGGGCTCCAAGCAACAGATCAACAGAAGGCACCAGGAATTTGTTCACATGTATAATGCTCAATGTGATTCCATAAATCCAAAATCAGGTATACATCAACCAATCTCCGTTTTCTATTATTTTTCTATAATATATTTAATGATGATACTGCCTAAACGTAACATTTTGAAAATAATGTAATAATGATATTTTGTTATCTACAGTAGGACCCCTATTTTATGTTTTTTCAAGGGAGAGGAAAAAAAATGTTCTAGAATCTGGGAAATGTATTATATATTGGTGGGACAGCAAAAATACGGTGTGAAATGAGGGAACACATAAAAATTGAGGTACTGTACAATGGCCCTAAAATTTGTGCGTGCTTAAAGGGAACATTGATCTGTGCTGTTTGGACCTGAAAAGTTTAAAGGCTTCATAGTAAATCTTGAATAGTACCTCAATGTAACACACTAAGGGGGTTATTTATCAATGTCTGAATTTATCTCAGCATTTCTTATATCAAACTTCGAGCAACTTCGAATTACCGAATGGACCTTATTTATGAAGAAAAAAGCCCGATAAAATAGGGTTGGGAGTTTTTTGCGCCAAAATCAACGGATATCGGTACGGATATCAGCACAGACACTGGGACCTTCCCCATTGAGTTATACAGGACCTCAAGAGCTTTTAGATGCCGGGGTTTCGGATTCAGAGTTTTTAGATCATAAAAAAAAATCGAGAATTATTCGAGATTAGGATATTCGGAGCTTGATAAATAACTCCCTTAACACCCTTTTTAATGTATGTCTGCCACAGCAAGTTACCATTTTCCTCTTAATTCATTATATTTTAAAATATAAATGAACACAAAGCTTTGGGGAAAAAGTCACTTTACTCCGACATAATATGACTATTTGTCAGCGTCTGATAAATATGTATCATGTTGCATTGCATTGATTCCCCAGGGCAGACTATAGGAAGTAGCTGTCACAGCATTTGTACTTCATTCTGGAACATATTCCACTGCTCCAAAAACATCAAGTACTATCTAGCTGTGAGAAAGAATTATATGAGATGAATCTCACCGAGAGCGGCTCTGATTGTTATCATTAGTGATAGTCTGGCCTGTTCATCTTTGCTGAAGGCTACTTCTCTATATCTGCCCCTTTTTTACTGGTTCTCATTAGAATTCTTTTAGCAGGCAGTTGCAGAAATTATCTTCCATAGTAGCAATTTCCATCATTATTAAAATGCATATTTTCCCATGTGAAAGTCCTTTCTCTAAACACAGATTTATTTTCTGTTGTTAAGTCCTATAGGAAATCGTTTTCTCTTGCTAATATTAATGAGAGAGTGTGGTTTTTCCCGTTGGGTCTGCAAATATTTTCTATATGCGCCAGATTTAAATAGCACAATCTGTGAAAAAGCTGTTATGTGAGAGACTAAGGGGCAGATCGATTCAAATTCAAATTGTTTCTAAAAACAAACAAAAATTTTTTACATAAATCTGCAAATTTCAAATGTCAGGTATTTATTATGCCAAAAAATGTAAAAAAATCTAATGGAAATATTCAGCAGGTTAAATCTGTCGAGGTCCTGTAGAAGACAATGGGGGTTGTCCTAGGCAAAGCTTATGTGGTGAATTAGAGTGTTATTCAGCCAAAATTCTTCCAATTCGATTGATTCAAGTTTTTCAAGACCGACTCGATTCACCTGTAGACATTGCTCACAGTACTTCATCTTAGTAGTAGTTTTCTATTTTTGTACTTTTTATATATATTTTTTTTAAAGAAAGAAAGAAGACTCATATAATATGGAGGATTAAGTTGAAAATGTCCAAATACGCTCATTGTAAATTGTGTTTGTTATGAGAGGCTTAGGCAATTGGTGTGCATGCATTAGGGATTCTGTCATGATTTTTATGCTGTAGTTTTTTTTTCTAAATTACACTGTTTACACTGCAAATAATTCACTCTACCATGTAAAATTGAATTCCTGAACCAGCAAGTGTATTTTTTTTAAAATTTATAATATTGGTGTGTAGGTGCATCTCAGGTGATTTTGCCTGGTCATTTGCTTTCAGAAAGAGCCAGCACTTTAGGATGGAACTGCTTTCTGGCAGGCTGTTGTTTCTCCTACTCAATGTAACTGAATGTGTCACAGTGGGACATGGATTGTACTATTGAGTGCTGTTCTTAGATCTGCAAGGAAGCTGTTAGATATCTGGTTACCTTCCAATTGTTCTTTTGTTAGGCTGCTGGGGGGGGAGGGGTGATATCACTTTAACTTGCAGTACAGCAGTAAAGAGTGACTGAAGTTTATCAGAGCACAAGTCACATGACTGGGGGCAGTTAGGAAACTGACAATATGTCTAGCCCCATGTCAGATTTTAAAATTTAATATAAAAAAATCTGCTTGCTCTTTTGAGAAATGGATTTCAGTGCAGAATAGTGATGTGCGGGTCAGGGTTTTCCTGACCCGCACCAGACCCTAACCCGCCCTGCTCCAACCCGCGCCCGCCCGCACCCGTGCATCTGGGGTCCTTTTATAGACCCGCGCCGCCCCGCCGATGACGTCACAAAAGTAGGAATCCGGCATTTGAAGGAGCAGTGCGAGGTCGACCCAAACCATGGTATTGGGTCGGCCTGCACATCACTAGTGCAGAATTCTGATGGAGAGCACTATTAACTGATGCATTTTGAAAAAAAAACATGTTTTCCCATGACAGTATCCCTTTAAGTTGTCAGGTTTTTATTTTACATATATAATTGGCCCATAAATACATCATTTTTTAAATATAAAGACTTGCTAGAAAGCAGTGAGGATTTAGGTAAGGAGGAGGGAATTGGAGAATCTTATTATGAAGGATGATGAATTTGGTGGACCATCACATTTTAATTGTTTGATACCCTCCCTGTTCACATTACCTCCACTGCCAAAAAGTCATCCATTGTCGACATGCAGAGCAGGTCCAGGTTAAAGGACCTTGTGTCACTTCTATTTCAAAACTCCACTTTGGCGATCGCTATTCAGGAGCAGGCAAAGTGGGCTAGGATCAAGGCTTGGCTTCCAGGACTCATTCCTCCTATGGGGCCCAGAAGAAGGTATTGTGAGAACCTGCCCTTTATCTTTAAGGAGTAGAATACAACAGAAACTCCTAGAAAGCTGACTGATACTGTTTTTAAGACTTTAAAATGTGAATAACATAGGTTCATCCTAGCATTATCAAGACACCTCTCTCAAAATGTTTTAATTACCCAATTATAAGATAAATCAACTGAATTATAAAGCTGAGGTGATTTAGATGCAGTTAACATTAACATCTCAGCTAACAAATTATTTAGACTCGCTGTGGGCATTAAACTTTTACATTTCAGCACTTTCAGGTGAACAGCAATAACCTGTTAAAATGCTATGTTGCATATTTCAGATATTACAGGTAAATGTTTGGGTTTCAGTCCTTCTGGATCAGTCATGCACAGCTTGTATCCAGCCTTAACTACAGCTGCAGTCCTAGATATTGTTATAATTTATCTTAAAGCAAAATTTCTGGAAAATGTAATAATAAGGGGCCGATTCACTAACTTCGAGTGAAGGATTCGAAGGTAAAAAAACTTCGAATTTCGAAGTTTTTTTGGGCTACTTCGACCATCGAATGGGCTACTTCGACCTTCGACTATGACTTCGAATCGAAGGATTCAAACTTAAAATCGTTCGACTATTCGACCATTCGATAGTCGAAGTACTGTCTCTTTAAAAAAAACTTCGACCCCCTAGTTCGCCATCTAAAAGCTACCGAAGTCAATGTTAGCCTATGGGGAAGGTCCCCATAGGCGTGGCTAACTTTTTTTGATCGAAGGATATTCCTTCGATCGTTGCATTTAAATCCTTCGATTTAATCGTTCGATTGAATGAATAATCCTTCGATCGTACGATCGCACTATTTGCACTAAATCCTTCGACTTCGATATTCGAAGTCAAGGATTTCAATTCCCAGTCGAATATCGAGGGTTAATTAACCCTCGATATTCGATCCTTAGTGAATCAGCCCCTTAATAAGCATAAAAATTAGGATTTGATAGGAGTTTGTAGCAGAAAATATTGAGATAAATTTTGGAGTTTGACAAATAACTCCCTAAATGTATGGAATATTCTGTTGGCTAAGATTTCAACTGATGGGCAATTGTACTATCTTTGATTTTGAGTTCCCAACACACAGAGCAATGTTCAATCAGAATTGGCCACATTGTCACCTGTTTGCAAAGGGTAACAGTGGAGAGGGAATTTCCAGCATTTTTGATATTCCATATTTGGCTTACTAAAACTGTTCAGTGCTGCCCCCTAGTACCATTGCACTTATGTAGCTTTTTGTAGACTCACGATTTCTAGAAAAATTTAATTTCCATTGATTTTGCTATCTCTTTTTCTAAAACTGGAATTCAAAGAAATTTTTCTTAGTTTCCTTTTATACAAAAATAGTAATAGGTAGCGATTGTTCTGCTGGCCTTGAAAAGATATTGTTCATAAACTTCAATAAAGCTTACACCCACATCTAGTTTATGCACTTTATTCCTCTGCTCTCCTTGATTCAGCTGGAGAGTGCCTTTGGTGAGGACAGGCGTTTTTTATGTATACATGTTTATAGCAGAGAATACAGAAGAATAACGTTCCTTGAAAACAATTAGTAATGCTTTCATGCAAAGCTTTATAGTTTATGTGAGGGAAAAATATATTATAACATAACAAAATAAAGTCTGTTATAACATAACAGACTTTATAAAGTTTAGTTTATTAATCCCTGTGAGTTACCAGTTTGTACAAGGTCAGATAGATTCATGGATTGGTCAGTTGTAAAGATAACTTTATATGCTAAGGGGCAGATTTATCAAGGGTCGCATTAAAAAATCAAAATTTTAAATTCAAATTTAGAGCTAATTTTAGGGACAGATTTATCAAGGGTTTTCGTAAAAAAAAACTTTGATTGGTCGAAGTCAAAGTTTTAAAGAGACAGTACATGATAAATTTTGAATTTTCAAATTTTTTTCAAATTTGATTTGAATTGGGACTATTCCCTAGTTGAAGTACACAAAAAATAGCTTGAAATTCACATTTTTTTACTTTGAATTTTCACTTTCCACCCTTGATAGATCTGCCCCTTAATGTACTTCAACTAGGGAATAGTCCAAATTCGATTCGAATGTGAAAAAAAATTGAAAATTCGAATATCGAATTTTATCATTTACCGTCTCTTTAAAAATTCAATTATTCTCCATCTGAAACCTGCCGAATTGCTGTTTTAGCCTATGGGGGACCTCCTAGAACCAGTCATTTGGTGAGTTTTTTTTTTTTAAATACTTTTTTTTAAAATACTTTGAATAATTCGATTCGAACCATTGAATACAGCCTATTCACTCGAATTTAAAAAATTCTGTTTTTTTTAATACATTTCAGTTGGTCTTTTTTTATTTGAATTTCGAGTTCATCACCTCGAAATTCGACCCTTGACAAATCTGCCCCTAAATGTGTTTATTGCGTGTGTTAATAAAGAATGGAATCACAGAGGACTTTGCTTTTATTTAGAAATGCCTATAAACATTTTGCTTAACAATCGGTTTCATTAACTTTAGATATTTGTTGATGAAATTGAAAGTATGTGGAAGCAAATCAAGAAGAAAGTGTAAGTGCATGTTATAAAGATATTTTATATGGTTCTTTCTTTGGTGTTGTGCTGGAAACACCCTTAAAGGAAAACTATACCCCTCAAACAATGTAGGTCTCTATAAAATGATATTGCATAAAACAGCTCATATGTAAAACCCTGATTCACATAAATAAACCATTTTCGTAATAATATACTTTTTTTAGTAGTATGTGTCATTGAGTAATCATACATAGAAAATTTCCATTTTAAAAAATAAGGGCCGCCCCCAGGGATCCTAAGATTCACAGTGCACACAAACAAACCAGACATGTTAGGCCACAATTAGCAGACTGATTTCTGTCTTTTGCTTCCAGACGTTACAGTTAGAGTTTTAGTATTTCTGGTCAGGTGATCTCTGAGGCAGCACACAGACCATCACAAAATGGTGGTTCAAGGCAAGAGATGTAAAAGGGCAAGATTTACTTAAACATATACAGTATATACCCGTTTGGTAAGATTCTTTAATATGCCACACTATCTGTTAAGTAGTCATTTTAGTATTCATTTTGGTGGTAACGTTTTCCTTTTAAGGAAAAATAAAAACTGGGTAAATAGATAGACTGTCCAAAATAAAAAAGGTTTCTCATATAGTTAGTTAGCCAAAAATGTAATGTATAAAGACTGGAGTGACTGGATGTCTAACATAACAGATCACTACTTCCTGCTTTTCAGCTCTCTAACTCTGAGTTAGTCAGCGACTATAAGGGGGGCCACATGGGACATAACTGTTCATTGAGTTTGCAATTGATCCTCAGCATTCAGCTCAGATTCAAAAGCAACAGCTATAACCCATGTGCCCTCCCCCTCACAGACACTTTCAAGATGATGACCCCCTGTGACAAGTTTGAAGTCCTGAATCACTATTGAAACATGCTAGTTTAGTATATAAAATATGGCATTTTTAGGGTTTAGTTGTCTTTTAAAGTGACAGAGCTCTATTCATATCTTACCTGTGGCTGACCAAGTGAATGAAACAGGTTAAATGGTTAAATTAAACACTCCTATCAGTAGAATTAATGTGTAGCATTTGATTTAGCACATTTTATAATAAGCCTGCAGGTGCTGCTATATGGGGGTAAATTTACTAAAGGGCGAAGTGGCTAACGCTGGCGACAATTCGCCAGCATTACCGCTTTTGGCAACTTCGCCAATTTACTAATGGGTGCCGGTGATAATTCGCTAGAGAAGAAGATAGACGCTAGTGCTGATTCGCATTCTAACTCCAGGCGACTTTTCACTGGCGAATGGACGTTACTCCGCAAATTCACTAAGATGCGGATTTTACTGAACGTTACCTCTTTCGCCAGACTTGCCTTCGCCAGCTCAGCCCAGGGGAAGTGCATTGGAGTGCATACAACATCCTCAATCTTCAGTTACTTACATCATAATTTGTGAGTGGAAAAGTCCAAAGACGCTGGCGACTTTTTCAGGGTGATAGGGTGCAAAAGGCATAACATTTTTTTTCAGGTACTCTGGTTTCCCCCATACATGTTCTAATATGTGGAACATTATTTTAAAGTGGGCTCGTGTGTAGGGCATTAAAACAACTGTATTGGCTTTATTTAGGTTCCCTGGACTTGTGCATTATCAGTGAAACGTACAAACGCAGTATATATGTTTTTACACATTTACCATGCTTTTAAACATACATTTAAAATGCCTGTGTGTAAAAGCTTTTATTCTTACTTGTTCCCTAATTACTTTGTTTTTGCTATTTAGAATGACTTGCATTTGTTTATTATTATCCCTTTTGTTATTGAACAATATCATTATTTGTTCATTATTTATTATCATTATTTGTTAAGAGATAGTCATGCTAATTTAGAGCTAAAATTAGGGATGTTATTAAAATGACTTAGCTTAATGGCTTTATTATAGATAGCCTGAATTTCTGATGTTCTGGTGGAATGGTATTTTATTCTCTTGTCAGACTGCAGCATTCCCAGTCATTATGTAATGAGGGCATATTACAATAGAGAGAGAGAGAGAGAGAGAGAGAGAGAGAGAGAGAGAGAGAGAGAGAGAGAGAGAGAGAGAGAGAGAGAGAGAGAGAGAGAGAGAGAGATTGATTGATTTAGGGTAGGACTCCACAAGTGATTTTGTGGCGATCCAACATGCTGCAACAAAACGAATGCGACAAAAATAACGTAAGTAGTAGAATTGTCGCATGATGTTGTAGCGTTGATCCGACGCGATCTGACTGTCGCATGCAGACGCAATATAATCGCTCATGGAGTCCTACCCATAGAGAGAGAGAGTTAGTTCAAGGCTGTTGCACACACCTCTATTTGGGTTACTTATCCTGGTGCTACCAGAAATTCAATTATATAAACGGATAGATGCTGGTGCAAACAGGGAATCTTTTCTTCAAAGTTCATATTAAGGTAAGCACTCTAATTAGAATGTAAACTCATGTGAGCAGGACCCTCTGTACCTATTTTTATTCTGTAACCCTTTGTTATTGTAAAGCACTGTCACTTGCTGGCACTGGCCATTTCTTCCTCCCATCCTATGCGGCTTTGCTTAAGTGTGAGTTCTCTGGGTAGAGACTGCATGGGGGGATGTGGAATATAATATGTTAAATCAATTCCTAATCTCCATTAATGTCTTACTGAGCAACTTCTTAATAGTAATGATTTTATAATGGTGGCATTATTACTTTATGTCCCTACTGTAATGTAGGAGAACAAATAAATCACTGAAAAGCAACAACTGAATGAAAAATAGGATTGTGCTACCCCACAAAGGCACCGTCAATTATATCTGTAAATATGTAATAATGTGGGGAGTGATTCAGAAGGCTACGTTTTATCCTACATTTTACTAGCATTCATGTCAATAGAACATCAGAAATAAGTGCCATTGTGCATATTATATATTGAGATGTAAGATTTGTTTGTAGCGATAATGTTCCTGGAAAGAGTTTGTCAGTCTCTGTCGAAGCACAGGAAGCATCCAAGGACTTCAGATACATCTGTTTCTAGTAAAACTCCTGATCACCCCAAATAAGTCTTTCTGCACTGAGAGATTTAAAAAGCTGGATCGTAAACCTTTGGGTTCAGGCACATACATATATATTTATATATTCATAACTTATTGTTTTAGCCACCTGCAGGTTCATCCAATCTTCTGTTTTTAAAACAGTCAGCAGGTTGAGGAATTGACTCAGCCCTTTTCACATACTAATGACTATTGCTTGCCATGAAAATTGTGATATAAAACATTTGAATAAGGATCATAAAGCCGTAATAGACATTGTTTAAGAGTAGGCTTTGCATTTATCAGTAGGTTTACATTTATTTTGCTTCAAACATAGAACATGGGGAGGCCCATTTTTAACTCTAATAAGTTTGTATATATTAGAATTTAGATTGGGAGGGTATTTAAGAAAAAACTCAAATCTAATTTTCTCAGAAAGAACTTGAATGTCAGAAAGGCTAATAACATCTTCAAATTGGTCACTGGACCTCTCCCATTGACTTGTACATAAACTCGGCAGGTTTAAAGGAAACGAATAGTCGAATTTGAATTATTCCCAGGGTATAGGTTTGATAAATCTCAAAATTTTAATTAAAATTCTAATAGAGTTTGGATAATTCACAAGTCAAATTTGAGAGTTATGACCAAAAACAAAATTCTAAAACTCCAATTTCCATTTCGACCCTTAATAAATATGCCCCATAAAGTCATTCTAGACCTTTTAAACAGAATCCTCATGACCTGAGGCTTGCTGGATGAAAGGTCTTCCCAGAATTCTAAACTGTGCACTAAAGTTTTCCTGGACGTCAATCTTGTTGGTCTGCAACCAAGATGTTGCTCATTTACTGGTGTGTCTGGGGTCGTCAGGGCCGGAACTAGGAGTAGGCAGAGTAGGCACGTGCCTAGGGCGCAAAGCTGGAGGGTGCCAGGCATGCACCTCCTCTGTCGCCTACCCCCAGTCCGGTGCCCGACTCTTTGTGGTTTTTACGTCTTCTTGCGCTCCTGCACATGCGCGCGAATGCATTTCTCTCCGCATGCGCACATTCGCACCAATTTGCACATGCGCAGAAGCGCAAAAGAAGTAAAAACCATCGATTTTCTTGCACATGCGAGTGCCACCTTGCGCATGCGCACTTGGACTAAGCCGGTGCCGCGTCCACCGGCTTGCCTTGGGCGTCTGTGCGGCGCGGCCCGGTCCTGGGGGTCATTGTCTTGTTGAAACCCCCATTTCAAGGGCATTTCCTCTTCGGCATAAGGCAACATGACCTCTTCAAGTATTTTGATGTATTGAAACTGATCCATGATCCCTGGTATGAGATAAATAGGCCCAATATGCCAGTATGAGAAACATCCCCATATCATGATGCTTGTGCCACCGGCTTCACTCTGTACTGTGACTTGAATTCAGTGTTTGGGGGTCGTCTGACAAACTGTCTGTGGCCCCGAGATCCAAAAAGAACAATCTTGCTTTCATCAGTCCACAAAATGTTGCTCCATTTCTCTAGGCCAGTCAATGTGTTCTTTGGCAAACTGTAACCTTTTCAGAACATGTCTTTTTATAGTTTTGATGGGACTTGGCATTTTACTGTATGTTGTCCAGAAAATCCACCTTTTTCAACATTTACCCATGTTACATAAAATGTAATTTATACTCTCAAACGTGTGTTTTCTATAACCATCAACTGGTGGAGTCTCTTTGTTCTCTGGATGACAAGGGCTCAGAAATGCAAATAAGCCCTGTCTATGGACTAGTTGCACTGTACAACTCTGGAGCATGGTGCAGTGAGCAGTGTCAGTGGGAATAGGACAGGCGTAAATACAGGACCCCATTGCGGCCCATGTCCACTGCTTCTCCAAAACTTGTGTGTCAGAATAATGTATAAGTTAGGGGACAGAAGGCAGAATTCCTATGTGTCTCATCCCGCCCACCTCTTATGAATACAGCATAAATGTATTCATGAGGGCAGCTACAGGTCTCTGCACTCCATCAATTTTTATAGACTCGAAGGCAGAAAAATATAATGTTTTTGGAGACAGGGTCTGGTTATATTGACTATTGTACTAAAGTTAAAGTATTGGTAATATAACAATAAAACCAATACAAATCGCCTTTGTGGACTTACTGTTATATGTTGTGTTGAAAACATTCAATAAAAAATATTCAAAGTATTAACACAGTCAGCTAAATAAAGAATTGTATCCATCGTAAAATATCGCCCAATTAAGATGACAGCTGAGAGATCCTCAAAGCATGCAATTTCATCTCATCTCCTGTCTCCTTTCATCCTAATGTTTAAAGAGCAAGCCATTCACAAAATGATTATATAATTATACTTTAAGGTATGTTGCTAAGGGTAATCACTTCCATATCCCAGAACCTATAAACATTTTAGAACAGAAATGAGTCAGTGCTGAACTGGAGGAAAGATAAGGACAAAATCTATACAGTAGTTAATTATACACTCACACACATCGAATAAAATAAGGTTTACTGTCAGATCTTCAATTAATATTAGAAGTAATATTCTATTTATTGTAATGTCTGTACTGTAAAGTACCATGTATCAAGACATGAATAATAAGAGACACTGCTTGGAGTGCTTCGGATCTTTCTTTATGGAAAATAGAATGAAACATCAGCTGTACTGGCCTATTTCTGTAGCAGAAAATATCAGTGCAGTGTATGCTTCTGTTGCAGATCTGCAAATGGTAGAGTTCTGGTTGTTTTAATGGTGTGTGAGTCATGAGATTCCCTGATGTGGGTCACTGATGCTGAAGGATATATGCTACGGCTCAACATAATGGACAGATGTCTTTTTTTTCCACACATTCAGTAATTTTGGCTGACTTAAAATTAACTTTTGTAAAAATAGTTTTGATGCCTGAATCAAAACTGTCTGAAACACAAGAACCCACCAGCACACCCTGGTCTCTCGAACACGAGTAGGTCTGGTGTGCAGTCTCAGGGATCGGCACCCTAAATTATTAGTAATAAAAAGAAGATGAACCGGCACTACGGACTTCATGCAAGTGGGACAAGCCCTGCGTGTTTATTCAAAGTAACGTTTCGGGGGCGTCCCCTTCGTCAGACACGCCTGATATCTGACGCCCCCGAAACTTTACTTTGAATAAACACGCAGGGCTTGTCCCGCTTGCATGGAGTCCATAGTGCCGGTTCATCTTCTTTTGATTATTGAATCAAAACTGTACCACAAAGTGAGGTGTAGGCTTAAATATGTCTTTTAGTTGAGGCCGGGGAAAAGGCAAAACATTTCCATTCTGTGCAGTAAATTACACTTGTAAGTAAATACACTTGCCAACATTATAAGCTAAGTATCCATACATGCTCATTTCTAGTTGATAGATTCAGCTATTTATGTTCTTCATTATGTCTTAAAGTCGTCATAGACTGCATTTTGTTATTGTTCTCTGTGTGTAACCAGTACTGCTGTAGTATGAGCTGTTCATTGTGCACACTGTATAAACTGTATAAACTGTTTCAATGCTTTTCAAGGAATAAAGCACAAAAATGAATGTGAGCAGCTTGTTGATCAGGTGAAGGGCCGATGAAAGAGGTTGAGCAAAAAAGTGAAAAAAGAGCCTGAAGATGGGCAGAGCAATGCTGGTAAGTTCAAAATAATAAAAATGACTCCACAGAAAACCAGTTGTCTGTTATAGAACATGCTACATTTATTTAAAGAGATTCTTGCAGAATAGACAGACACATGTTTGTTATGAATACAGTGCATTACTTAAATATATTACTTGGCAGCAACCAAAATGAACCTAACATTTATATATAGCACACACATAAATATTCACTATGTCTCCCAATCTTCATGTCACTCCTCTGTGCCCTTATATATTTATACTCTACTGCTTTTCACTTCGTTCCTTTTCCTTTTGGACAACCTACTTTTTTTTCTTGCAAATTGTTGCTCATATCCGTATCTTTTTTTTCTATGTTGTCCTCAGGTTTTTACACTCCGTTTTTGTCCAATGGTGCTCTCTCCGTTTATTTGGCTCTATGGGGCATATTTACTTGACGGCAAAAGCTTCGCACCCATCACTACACTTCGCCAGGGAGAAATTTTGCTCAGACAACGCTAATTCACTGAAATGCAGAGTTTCTTCGTGGCCGCTGAACGCTGGCTACGTTTGGGTAGCGTTACCTCAGGCATGCGAGCAATTTAAAGCGAAGATATGCTAGCGTTCATTTCTGCCTAGCTCAAATTTGCTAGAGGTCTTGCGCTCAGGTTAATTTGCATATGGTGGGAAATTTAAAGTTTAATGGACGTATATGTTGCAGCAAATACATTACATTACACAATTCCAGGTTACCTTAATAAAGACAATAGAGTTGTTATAATGCCCCAAACATGAGCCCACTGTATAGTTTATATTCCATTAGTAAATGTATTGGGGAACCTGGTTCTCCAAGAAAAAATTTTAAGGACTTTTGCAGCCTATCACTCTGAAAAAAGGAAAAGACGCCAGCGTTTTTTGGACTTAGAAGCTTTTTCCACCGAAATATATGATGTAAGTAACAGAAGATTGAGAAAGATCTATACACTCCAGTGCACTTCGTCTGGACTAAGCTAAGTCTGTGAAAGAGGTAACGTTCAGTAAAATCCGCATTTCATTGAATTTGCAAGTAATGTCCATTCACCAGTGTGAATGACTGCTAGCGTCTATCTTTTTCGCTAGCGAAGTGACGCCTGCGCCCGTTATTAAATTGGTGATGTCCCTGCGGGCGGTAACGATATCGAATTGATGCTAGTGTTAGCCACTTCGCCCTCGAGTAAATCTGCCCCCATGTCTCTTTATGATCAGTTTGTTTAAGTAAGTAGCTGTGCCCACATGTTTTACTCATCCTTTGTAGACCAAATAGGGTTTGTTTTCTTCAATGTGTTGTCCTTTAATCACTGTAGATTACTTACACTGGGCCTGTATAATAACACATTGCATTCATTACTTCAGAATAGCCAGCTGCTTATATCTATTTTTGATATGGAATACAAATAGAAAAAAATACTGTATGACAATTGTATAGATTGGAAACATTGTACACTCATAAACATTTGCCATCGGGAAATAAATGTTCAAGTGTCAGGGCCATATTTGCTATTTAGGTACCCAAATGCGAGTGTCTAACTTCTAGTGCCTAGGGCAGCACTGGGTCTCAATACAGTAAAACCCCTTTTTCCTTATTCTTTACTTTTCTCCAATACAGACATCATCATTAACTCCATTGTACTTGACCTCCAGTTCTGCTTCACTTCACATTGCAATACATGTCCATATCTGTGGTGAGGTGCAGTGAAGGAGGGTGTACCATGCACACAGCCTACACTGGACTGTTCCAAGATGGCGCCTGAGAGTGCTGCTGTACCATATTACTGATAGATAAACAGAAAACTCAAAGATTTGGTGGGAAATTATTATGGCGGTTTGGGTGGCAGAGTTTTAGAAGACAAAATTATGACATAAAATACAGGAAAACGTGACACAAAAATGGCAAATGGATTCTAATTGGCTGGACTATGGAAAAAAATGTGTAAAATGTGGGGAAACATAAAATCCGGGGATGTGAATTTGGGGGTTGGCTCTACATCTCTGCTCAGTGTACTGTATGACAATGAAGACCAGACAAAACCTGCATTTAAAAACGAATATAACTAAAAAAAATTTAAATCACTCAATTGAAAAATAAATCTTTTACTTCAAGCCAACTTTAATGACTCATTTTTTTAAAAAAAAAAACCATTAGTATGTTTTTCTCATGACCCGGTTGTCTGGGAATCAGTTGTAGTAAGCCAGTGATCTATAAATGATGAAGAATTTCTTCAGTGAAATGCGTAGTTTCAACTGTTGGTTGTCCAGACTCATGTTGTCCCTGGTTTCCTATGATACAATTTTTTATGGCTTCTTTTTTTAGAAAAACTAGTCCATTCACTCAGTTCTTTCCTTTCATTGCAGCACTTTTCACTTCCCTATGGATTGTCTGTGTTGTTGCTGTTTAATCACTGTCATAACAGTTGGTGATAATAATTAACATCAAAAGGGCATAATGGGCAAACCAAGTTCATTTTGTGTATCTTACTGTACAGTGAATATCAAAGCATCTGTCAGAAGACAACAATGTGTAGTGGATACTACTGACCTTTATTTGAAGAATAATCAGTCACTAGAACAAACTAAAACTACATTTTTACTACTAGATCATCAAAGAAACTGACCCTAAAATAGAATACTCTGTATGTAAGGAAACTGCCATTTAAAGTGTGGACTTTTGCCTTGTATCTTTCTTTTTTCCCCTCTCTGTTTGGATTATTGTCAGTTATTGACTATGAGTTCAAAAACTTCATTACTGTTTATGTTTTCAATGAGTTTCAGTTGCTTGTAAAGTCAATTCATGTGCAGATTTTGTACTGAGTTTCCCCATTTATATCTACAGGGCTGTATGGAATATGCATTAAAGTCTCAGATATTTGCCAGTACTTCCTCTTTATATTTGCATCTGACTCATAACATTGCTTGAACATCTTTTACATTCATGGCGCGACATTGCTATACTGTATATAGACAGATAGATATTATATGATATATATATATATATATTTATAGACAAATACAAGAGGTCCTCTGCACTCAACCCATTATTAATATATTTAAGACATTTTGTGCATACTGCTATTGAAAAATGATTTACCCTTTAAACAAAACAGGTATTGTTTGTTCATATATTGCAATATATTTAAGATAGCCAAAAAAAGAAAAAAAAAATTAAGAGCCAGCTCTTCACGGATTATATATATATATATATATATATATATATATATATATATATATATATATATATATAAAGCAAAATAACTTCCGCACACATAGGTCTTGATAAGTGAAAAAAAGCTGGTAGATTTATTTCAACGTTTCGGCTTACAAACTCAAGCTGTCATCAGGAAGGGCAGAGCCTAAAGTGAACATGAAGTTATATACACACACAGGATTCAAAAATGGCTCCAAAACCATGCCAGTGACATCACAAAAAGTGGGTGTGGTTATAGATAGTGTCACGGAGCTGAGCCAATCGTGTGCATTGTATCAGTGGTAGTGCCATAGGAGTGCACCTATCACGTATAGGTGAATACTACAGTGACTCTCAATGCTAATTAAACACCCAGTATCAAATTACGTGATTGTTGTGACAGGGAAAAACATACCGTTAGTGAAATAAATAAAAACAATCAAAGGATCTCCCTACGACCTTATAGTAAGGTCAGGAAGTATCCGTCTCACCTACCTCCGTGGTGGGGGCTGATAGCCAAATTGCCTTTGCCCTGTGTCGCCTTCAATGCAGGTACGGAGGAAACGTACTAAATGCAGGACCTGTTACCTGTTTCCAACATCGTTAAGCCTTTCGAGTTGCCTTGTGTGATCTGTGCCAATTGTTGTACCACATATGTTACATCCCAGCACTATACTGACCTTTGCAGCATACTACAGCACAAGCGGGACTTCCTCATGACTATTAAAGGTCGCAACCAATCAGGGTCAGTACGGACCCAACTATTGCCAGAATGTCAGACCGCTCCCACCGCTCAGCAATAGGAGAGACCTCCACTCTTTTGGCACTCCGACCTGTGTGGTGTTCACTGTGTGCGCTATGAGTGCACCCTTGTCACATTCAAATCTAGTGCTGAAAAGACCAATGTATAGTCTCTGCTGGAAGGGGGCGGAGAATTCAGGACCTCCGGTGTGATGGACAGCGCTAAAGGCAAATAGGCTTTAACTGTTCCCAGTCTTACATCATTACAGGTCCTGCCTCACGTAACCCTGTCTGGGGCCGGTTTTCGACTATATATATATATATATATATATATATATATATATATTACATATATATAACATATAGATATTAACATATATTGTAATATATGATTTGTCACCATAGCAATTACATAATTGTTATTATATAATATGATTCTATTTTCCATGTTGTTATCAAAGTTCTTGTTGTTCTTCTGTGAAAAACATATCTAACAGTAAGAACTCTACTTTTAAAACCTACTTCTAAAACCTACTTCTAAAACAAGCCTAGATGTTGAGAATATAATTAAATGCCAGGTTAAATGTCCATTGATTTTACGAGAAGCAGGTACAAGAAATCCCCCCCTTAACTAAAAAGGAATTCCAATTAACAATAAAAACCTTAAGATCAGCAAAGGTCTAAGCCCAAATGGATTTACAGTTTCCTGCCATGACGAATTATAAGATTATATATCTCACAGAAGCCATAAATACATTGATGACTAGGGAAGGTATTTATTTGGAGGCCTGGACCCTGGGTGCTTCAGGCCCAACCCACTTTCCTTAAATTCTGATATAATTAACCCCCCCCACCCAATATAAATCATTCACTAATACAAAATTATGATTATGTATTCAATAAGGTGCTGAAGAACCATTCTCCTGGAGAGGTACATAAGTGAGATGAACATACTCATACAGTTTCTATACTTATTCCAGACACAAACTCTACCTTACTTCTGCTAGGGTGATTTTAAATCTTGTATAAGGTACACAAAAACACAAAAAAAGTTACAATCATAAACATATAATTAAACTGGACCTAAATTAGGGATCAGATTCAGAATTGAGCAACTATAACTTGATTATGGGCTATATATCCCCTGGCTGTTGTTACACAGAATAATTATATATACTTGTGATACAAAGCTGAACTATGTGATAAAAATTTGGGACTCCTTAAAGCAGAACTTCATCAGAGATAAAATGTCTTTTAAACTGTTACTGCTCTGAATAACATAAAACAAACCCCCTCAGACCTAGATTGGTTCATGTAAAGGCGATTACATTGAATTATGCCATCACTACAGATCAGAAACACAGTTAGGCCACAAACTGCACAAATTGAACAGTTATGGGTGAAAAACCCATCAGCGGTATAATCTTTAAACCATCCCACTGCACAATGCACAAAGATTGAAATGTTGTTCACTTTGTTTCTTCCTGACATGAGGATTTCTAATATTTATAAGAAACCTATAATACCAATGATGGTAGACATGGTAAAACCCCCGTATTTCTGTGAGATGAAATATGACAAGTAATTCCTCCTTTCTGGATTTGTTTAGGATACATGAAATCTGAAGATTTTAAGAATTGAAATCCTTTTTCAATGCATACTAAAAACATTTTTAGGAAAAAACGTTATTGTTCCTCAAGCACTTTCCCCCCGGCCTCTCCTGCAAAATGGAAAGGTATGCGAGTTTATTTTCTTATTCTGGCTTATTAGCCTGTAAAGTTAATCATTCCTAACAGTTAAAATCAACAAAGTTCTACATTGTTTTATGGTGAATATTGTGAGACCAATTTCAGATGTTGTATCTTATGATTTGTTGTGATTTTATCTCACTCCTCTCTTAAGAAAACACCAGGGGTGGCAATTTGTTAGACAACCTAGAGCAGAGATCCCCAACCTTTGTTTACCCATGAGCCACACACAAATATAAAAAGAGTTGGGGAGCAACACAATTATAAAAAAAAAAGTCCATGGGGCTGCCAAATAAGCGCCGTGATTGGTTATTTGGAAGACCCTTTGTGGACTGGCAGCCTACAGGACGCTCTTATTCGGCAGTACACCTGGTTATTATACAACTAAAACTTGCCACCAAGCCTGGAATTGATAAATAATCACCTGCTTTGAAGCTACTGGGAGCAACATCCAAGGGGTCGGTGAGCAGCATGTTGCTTGTGAGCCACTGGTTGGGGATCACTGCCCTTGAGTGACAAGAAATACTGTAGTCCTAAACATGCACAAAATGACACGGCTGTAAGTAATGCAAAGTTATATAGAGCGGCATCATTGCCGAGTTGTATGTTCTTTTTTATTAGATGTCTACCTGCTAATAAACAGAATATCTCTGCATCCATGCAAGTAGTCATACCTGACGGAAAGTGAAAGCTAAAAGCACTGGGATGGTAATTTTTAGCCCCCCTCTGTAACTACAGTAAAATTGCTCTCCTTTACCAGTCCCTGTTTGCATCTTCTTTAAAGTATGAACAGGCCTGGGGAACTTTCCAGCAGAGTAGTACTTTGCCTTTGGTGGGTGCATGTGCAGAATAGAATGTTTTTTAGATTCTGCATTGTTGTGCATGCTCTTAGCCTTTGGAGATATAAGTGATAAATTGGAACTTGGGAAAACATGTGGCACTCTATTATTGCAGGTACAAATCTGATGAAAAGAATACTCACTCAAACACTCAGAAATGATGATAGAAATCTTTGTTACGCAGAGCTGTACAGTTTTTTTTGTATGACTGCCTGCCTTTCTTATCATTTTTGTTTTATATCTTAAACGTTTCAATTACATTCAAATCGCTTTGCTGTATGTTTCCTTGTTTGGATCATTTTTTTTAACACAGGGGATTTTCCTTTAGGTAAAGATTTTTATTGGTTGAAGCCTTTTGGCAGTGACCGTCATGCAGCAGGTTAAGGTAATATTTAATCTGCAGTTGGTATCTGCTATAGGGACACTGTTATGGGTGCCCATTTATTGTGTATTAATTAGGGATGCACCGAATCCACTATTTTGGATTTGGCTGAAAACCCGAATCCTCTGCGAAAGATTCGGCAAACACCGGACTGAATCTGAATCCTAATTTGCATATGCAAATTAGGAGTGGGAAGGGGTAAACATTTTTTACTTCCTTGTTTTGTGACAAAAAGTCACACAATTTCCCTCCCTGCCTCTAATTTGCATATGCAAATTAGAATTCAGTTCGGCCAGGCAGAAGGATTGGGCTGCATGCTGTGCCTGCATCTGACAGTTGTTTTGGGTCGGATCAACGCTGCGACACCATCCGAAAATGTGATTTACTTACCCAATTTCCGTCGCATCCGACTTGTCGCCTGCGTTTTTGCGCAGCATGTCAAATTGCAGGAAAACGCTTGTGGAGTCCTACCCTAAGTGAGTCAGCCTTAAGAAAATGAACAGTATAGTACCTTAGAACCTGTGGAGCAGGATGAAATCTGCAGCACGTTAAATGAGTGAGGCGCTTTTCCAGCATACACATCCTTTCTACAGTTCCTTCAATAAGATCTCCCTAGCCCCGCCCACATATGTAGCTTGATGGATGCATTTTACTGTCTGTCAAGAGAGGCGTGCTCTGATTGGAGGAGTAACAAGGCGAAAGATCCAATCAGAATACAGTTGATTGTAGCAAAACTGGGAAGGATGGCAAAAAGATTTCTACTCTGTTTAAAGTAGCAGCGCAGTGCAGGTGAGTAACAGAGTGAGTTTTCTTTTAATTAAGGTACAAGGCAGGTTTGGGGAGGCTTAGCCTAGTTTATAAAAGTACACAGAAGTAACATAGTTAACAAGTCTACTGTATATATAACCTGCCTAACTACTAGTTGATCCAGAGGAAGGCAAAAAAAAACATTTGAAGCCTCTCCAATTTGCCTCAGAGGGGGAAAAATTCCTTCCTGACTCAAGGCAGGAATTGTACCAGTCCCTGGATCAACTTGTACTATGAGCTATCTCCCATAACCCTGTATTCCCTCACTTGCTAAACACCATCCAACCCCTTCTTAAAGCTATCTAATGTATCAGCCTGTACCACTGATTCAGGGAGAGAATTCCACATCTTCGCAGCTCTCACTGTAAAAAAACCCTTCTGAATATTTAGGCGGAACCTCTTTTCTTCTAATCGGAATGGGTGACCTCGTGTCAGCTGGAAAGACCTACTGGTAAATAAAGCATTAGAGAGATTATTATATGATCCCCTTATATATTTATACATAGTCATCATATCACCCCTTAAGCACCTCTTCTCCAGCGTGAACATCCCCGATTTGGCCAGTCTTTCCTCATAGCTAAGATTTTCAATACCTTTTACCAGCTTAGTTGCCCTTCTCTGTACCCTCTCTAATACAATAATGTCCTGTTTGAGTGATGGAGACCAAAACTGTACGGCATATTCTAGATGGTGCCTTACAAGTGCTCTATACAGTGGAAGAAGCACAGAACAGTATGATTACGGTTCTACCCCCACTAGGGCCATTACAAACCACAGTTTTTTTGTTTTTCCTCTGATACCTGGTAAGATAAATGGGCTGTATAAGCTTTAAAGAAGAAGGAAAGCTACAGAGGCCGTTTACTGCCAATAGATTAGCCACATTAGTGCAAACTATAAAACAATATTTATTCTGCAGAATGCTTTACCATAACTAAGAAAACAGTTCTAGATGCTCTCTCTGTTTGTTTAGGATACAGCTGCCATATTAGCTTGGTGTGACATCACTCCCTGCTTTCTCATAGCTCTGGGCAAAGATTACAGCAGGGAGGGGAGGAGAAAGGGGGGAAAAGAGAGGGGGAGAGGGAGAGAGGAGCAAACTGAGCATGCTCAAGCCCAAGCCCTGGAGGTTTAAGCTGAAAACAGGAAGTCTGATACAGAAGCCAATGTGTACACAACAGAAGGAAAGAAATTAAGTGTTTCTTTTGACAGAGGACCCAGAGCAGCATTACTTTGAGGGTTTACTGGTGTATTTATATAGCCCTTTCTGATAAAGTTTACTTAATTTTAGCCTTTCCTTCTCCTTTAAGTCTATAGATTACCACCACAGTATTTGTAAAGTACTACTTGTGATACAGGTATGGGGCATGTTATCCAGGATACTGGGGACCTGGCATTTTTCAGATAAGGGATAATTCTGTAATTTGGAACTCCCTACCTTAAGTATACTAAATAAAACATTGATTAAACCCAATAGTGCTATATTGCCTCTAATATGGATCAATTATCTTAATCTTAGGGGCAAATTTACTAAAGGGCGAAGTGACTAACGCTGGCGAAAATTAGATAGCGATGGAGATAGACTGTAGCGCTACTTCACACTCTAACGCCAGACGAATTTTCGCTCTGGTGAATGGCTCTCCGCAAATTCACTAAGATGCTGATTTTACTGAACGTTACCTCTTGCGCCAGACTTGCCTTCACCACCTCAGACCAGGCCAAGTGCAATAGAGTAGATAGGACTTCCTCAAAAAAATGTTTACATTTTTCTAAGTCCCAAAAAACGCTGTTGACTTTTCCGTTTTTCAGGGTGATAGGCTTCAAAAGATCATAATTTTTTTATGGTACCCGGCTTCCCCCTTACATTTCCTAACATATGGCACATAAACTATATACTGGGCTCATGTGTAGGGCAATATAACAACTTTATTTTATTGTATTAAGGTTCCCTGGGCTTGTGTAATGTAATGTATTTGCTGCAACATATACTTTCAATGAAATTTAACTTCCTGCCGTATGCAAATTAGCCAACGTTAGCACAGCTTTGCTTTGCTTTGCCGAATTAACGCTAGCGAAACTTCGCACTTGTTCGGCGCCCTGGACGCAACTTCGCATTTTAGTGAATCATCATTGGCCTGGCGAATTTTTACCTGGCGAAGTGTGACGATGTGAGTGAAGCCGTTGCTGGCGAATTTCCAGAGGTTAGTGAATTTGCCCATATGTTTGGATCAAGTACAAAGAACTGTTTTATTATTACAGAGAAAAATGATTTTTTGGCCTTCCCAAAGTTCAGAACTTTCTGGATAATATACCCTTGGACACTGTGCTCTGCATTGAGCACTGGATTTTTCAAAATGAGGCGCACCTTAAGGGCGGGTAGGGGGCAGGGGGGGATGATGTCTACGTGCCTCCTAAACACTTCTCTTGAATGGAATTCAAAAAATGAATTCCACAGGTCTCTGCACTCTGAAAAGGAATGCACAATGACCCAAACTGAGCAAAGAGCAGAAAAATAAACTCTTGCATAAGTGTGAAAAGCAGCAGCAGAAAATACAACAGCAACTTCAATAAAGAACCATAAAAAGCTACATTCCTTCAATCTTTAGAGGTATATATAATACAAAAGCATATCTTTGTTCTTGACAATATATGACCTCTTTAAGTGTACAAAAGCCACAATCATTAGATCTCTGTTTAAGCAGAATACCTACCATAATGGAACAACTCAGCAAGGTGACAGAGGAAGTGTTAAGGTCAGTGTAAGAACTGTATGAGCTCTAGCAGATGAGAGCAAAATATGTGGCAAAACATAACGGACAAATAACAAGTATCTTACATTATGAATTTGTAACTCTGAAACAGGGATGTGCTGACTGTGCAAGTAGCTTGGCATGTTGCCCTTAAACAACTGCAGTTTTGCTGAATAATATTTCTGCAAATTTAGCAAACAGCCCTTGTTTGTCAATGTTTCATAATCATTGGTTACTACATTTATCCTGTTTAATATTTGATGTACAGAAAATTCTAAACCCTTTAAGTTTTATAGATAGTAACCCCTATGGTGCTGCTTCTAAAGCGCAGTGCCGTAAAATTTATGTTTCTGGTCAGCGTCGGACTGGCCCAGCGGGACACTGGGGAAAAACCCGGTGGGCCACACCGGCCCATACCTGCTCTAAAGTGCTGGTGCTCCTCCCAGGAGCATAAAGAATTGCGCAGGGGGGAGGGTAGAGGGGGATTTGCGGCTGGGAGGGGGGCCCTTGGAGGGTGCGGGGACTTGATGTGGCGCAGCCCCCTGTTGGCCCAGAACCCCCCAGTCCGACCCTAGTTCTGGTTAGCAGTTTGAGCTATGACTTGTGCATATTTACTAACATTGCTGCATGATCCAAGAGTATGAACATGGAAAGGGTTAGGAGGCATCAAAATAACTGAAACCAAAGCATTGTTTCTTTTAAATAGCTGCATTGTATCTTTTTTTTCACTATTTTGTAGCTTAAATAAAGTTGTTACTGACATACACCCCAACTGTAACGTATGGTATCTCAAACCCAAAGGTTCCGGTCACGGCCCACTCTTCTGCCTATAGCAGCTGCCTGTGGCATCAGGAGGAGCCCTCCACTACTTGGATGCCGACAGGTCTTATTGTGGGAGAACCAGGGAGAGAGTTCTGGGCAAGCACGGGAACCAAACGTAAGCAGAAAGGATGTGGGAGCAGTCAGCGAGGAGTGAACAGACAGGGTCAATACCAGACGAGAAACGCGGTACAGGTATAGGATCCCTTATCCGGAAACCCGATATCCAGAAAGCTCCAAATTACGGAATGGCTGTCTCCCATAAACTCCATTTTATCCAAATAATCCAAATTTTTAAAAACAATTTCCTTTTTCTCTGTAACAATAAAACAGTAGCTTGTACTTGATCCCAACTAAGATAGAATTAATTCTTATTGGAAGCAAAACCAGCCTATTGGGTTTATTTAATGTTTAAATAAATTTCTAGTAGTCATAAGGCATGACCCAAATTACGGAAAGATCCATTATCCGGAAAACCCCAGGTCGCGAGCATTCTGGATAACAGGTCCCATACCTGTACCATCTCAAATAACAGGAGCAAGGTCGGGGGCACAGGCCAACGTCAAACCAAACAGAAGTGAGTTACAAAATCAGAATCCAAGGAATAGTCAAATACAGGCTGAGGTCAGTACAGGCGGCCGAAGATAGCCCAGTTTAGGCTAATGCCGTGTGAACCCAGAAACGACACTCGAGAGAAGCGATCAAAGGAACCCTCCACCCCACTAGACCACCAGGTACTCTTACACCAACATTTTGTAAATAGAAAAAGAGACAAAAAGATTTGCCACGTGGAGCGTGGACATTTTTACCACGCCCATTCTGTGGCCACACCTCATAATTACAATGTTCATTTGCCAGGTTATGAAAGTCTGAACACATGTCTGTGGTTTTTATGTTATTACAGTTTTGCTAATGAAGGTGAATTGCCCTTTATGCTGCAGTCACAGTTTCCCCAAGAGACCTGCTTATCTTAAATTGTTACAATTGTTTATCAGACAGCTCTAAAGACATAGGAAAGCCCCTAACTGCAAGCTGAACCCAACAATATCTGAATTGATTGGATTGGTACTGAAGCGTTTAGCTTTAAGTTGAGGTTAAAATGTTAGCTTACATTCTTAGAAACAATTTGTACATTTTTATAATATACTTCCAACAGATTTTGGCTTTGGAATCTTGAGTATGAGTCCATATATCAGATGTCTGACAACCAGTAGCCATGCAAGCACGATACGGAAAAAAAAACATACGCCGAGTGAATCCTTAACACATGATTTCTATTAAAAATAGAGGTCACGGAAACATTGACTCCATTTTTTACCTGCAGACACCCAGACAAGCGGCACAAGTGAAATATTAACTATATTATTCACTATAGCCCCTGAGTTAAGGGGAAGTGCACCATGGTCTTATTAGTCACATGTTTACTGGGGGTCTTGATTTTAAAGGGCATGTAAAGTCTAAAATAGAATAAGGCTAGAAATGCTGTATTTTTTATAGTAAATATAAACATGAACTTACTGCACCACAAGCCTAATCAAACAAATAATTTATGCTTTCAACGTTGGCTACAAAGGGTCACCATCTTGTAGCTTTGTTAAACATCTTTGCAAGACTAAGACTGTGCACATGCTCAGTGTGGTCTGGGCTGCTTAGGGATCGTCATAAACAAAGCTGCTTGAGTTCTGCATGGCTGGGAAGTAAGGCGGGGGCTCCCCCTGCTGTTCATAAGTATGATTGTTTCCCTGCTCAGCAGTTAGGGACTGTCTGACAATTCCTATCCACAGCAGCAAAATGAAGGGAGAATTTCACTGCATACAGTCAGGTTTCTTATAAAAACGGTACACATTTTTTAATTAAAGTATAGTGGAGATAGGTTTCTTTTTCATTAAAGAAAGTAAAAATGGGATTTTTTTTTTTTGCCTTTACATGCCCTTTAAATGCACTACAAAGTTAAAATGCTAATAGTGTAGGAAGGAAATTATTTACAGGTGTATGTTAGTTGGCTGGGGCTTAAAAGCTCCCTACTTTCCCACTAGAGCTCCTGAACTAAGGGTAAGTGCACAATGGTCTTACTACTCAGCCACATTGGTTGCTGGGGGACTTGATTTGAAATGCAATACAAATTTATAATGCTCACAAATAGTGTATGTACAATGAGGGGCCTTGACGTGGCACGTGAGCTTACATATTTTGGCCAAAGTGTGGTACTAACACCTCATATTTTTTAATAATTATTTTTAAAGGCAACTGGCAGCTGCTCAACTCCAGAATATGGGTTAGACCGAGCGCTGGCACAAAGGTGTTTTTTAGCAGCTGGTCAACGCCACAGTGTAAATAAGACCTAGTGCTGGCAATTTTTTTCTGTGTTCCATATACTGTATCAGATGCCTGACAACCAGTATTCATGCAAGCACGACATGGAAAAAAAAAACATACGCTGAGTGAATCCTTAACGCATGATTTCTATGAAAAATAGAGGTCACGGAAACATGGACTCCATTTTTCACCCACAGGCACCCAGACAAGTGGCACAAGTGAAATATTAACAAATCTACAGTATATACCCTGGGAAGGGAAGACATAGAAGAAAGCAATTGTATTCCGTTACAGAAAAGAGCAGTAACAACAAACAGGACTAGAGAGAGGATGAGATAAATGTAAGGGTATTATTTTATACTGCAGCATGGGTTTAAATCATTAGGCATGAAAAAAACAATTTATTAGTAGCGCACCATTCTGGCATAATTCTAAAGAAGCCATAGATGATTTCCTAATGTTATAAACTACGTACAGATTCCTTTGCAACAGGTGCTTCTAACTGCACACACCTGAGAACTGAGAATAAGAGACATGCCAGGGAGGCAGAGACATCTCCAGCAAGTCTCAGGATTATGTCTCTATCTGAGGAATCATCTACCATAAATCATGCAACAGAAGCTCCTACAGAGAGGGCCATCCATAAATCATATATTAAAACAATAGCCTGCCATTTAATGCTTACTTGCCCCCCTGATGTACAATACCCTTGCAGTCTCGAAAAAAGAAAGAAAAAATGACCCTAATCATGTATGCCCTTGGAGGCTCCGTTATATTACCCAATAGAATAGGAGGTACAGAACAGAGCAGATAACCACAAGGAGTCACTTCCCACATTAACTTGAACTTTTTGTTTTTCTGCCTGGGCCAGTGTACCTGGTACGCATTTATGACGACAACCACATAAATATTGCCAACATGTAAACTATAAAAGTGCACGTTTCCAGAAGAATGTTGCGTTGAAATAAGTTTTTCAAAAGAGAATTTTTTTTTTAATTTTTTTTTTTCAACTTTCTGTTTATTGAGGTTAACACAAATATTTGACAGAATGCAACATTGTGTCCTGCTTATACACAAATCAATAAAAATCTTTACTGAAAGACATTTTCGTCTATCACTTTACCGCACGTGTACAAACCTATATATGTGTTAACAAATTAGCAACATTTCCTTATAAAAGGGGAAAAAAGATAGGGGAAAAAGGTAGGGGGTTGGGTTGAGTGAACCTTTCGGTGGTTGAGATATTATAATTGTCTTTGTAACATTCCTTCTCTGTAAAGCCAAATATTCCATACGTCCTCAAATTTACTAAGCCTATTATTCAATAAGGCAGTAAGTTTCTCCATTTCAATAGTCCACCACAGTTTGTTTCGGATTTCCTGCATCGTCAGAGGGGGGCCCTTCCATCTCTTAGCTATCAAACCTCTTGTGGTTAGGCAGAATTGGACACACAATTTATGTTCATTGTATGTCACTTGTTTGGGTTTACGCAATAAAAGAGCTAACCAAGGATCAGGTGGCATTGATGTCGCCAACGTTTCATTTATTGTTTTAAATACTTCCTCCCATAAACTGTAGACTGTAGGGCATGACCACCACATGTGCATTTCATCTGCTACCTCTCCACATCCCCTCGGGCATAAGACAGAAGAATGAAACCATTTATGCAACTTCTTGGGCGTATAATACCAGTCATGATATATCTTATATGCATTTTCCCTAATATAGGTATTTATAGAAGCTTTTGCCATAACTCTGTGAATATTCTCCCAGTCCTCTATTTCTAGGGGCTCCCCTAATCTTTGTTCCCATCTGAGCATGGTAGTAGTTTTCCCCTGTGTACCTGTGGCTTCTACTAGATCAGAATATAGAATACTGATTTTATGTTTGCGCAAAGGGTTATTGCATAAAGATTCGAATGAGGAGATATCTGGGTAATTTCGTCCCAACAACCCAGAAACGTAATGGAGGATCTGTTGAAATCTATAGTGTTCCTTCAGTGGTATCTGGTATTTCAGCCGTAGAGTCTCCCATGACAATGGTTTTGAGTTACGGAACATATCTTGAACCCTGGAGAAACCATTAGTGGTCCACCATGTAGACGTTAAAGAATTCATCCCCGGAGGGAATGCAGGATTATGAAACAGTGGAGTAAGAGGGGAAGGGAGTTTTCGAGGATATAGAGTTGATTTAACTTTATCCCATTGAGTCACTGAGTACTTAATAAACATGTTATTTAAACTTGTTCGGGGTCTATATATATGCTCTAACCATAATAAATCTGCAGCCGTATTGGGAGCGGTCAATTTTTTTTTTTAATTTTGATATTTAATGCTGGACTAGACATGATCTAAGTTTCCCAGATGCCCTCAATCATGTGACTTGTGCTCTGATAATGTCTCTCTTTACTGCTAAGCTTCAAGTTGGCGTGACATCACCATCTCCCTATTCCCCCAGCAGCCTATTAACAGTACCTGCATTGCTAAAAATGCTCCCATGCTCCCCCTAGTGGTAGATATGAGAATAGCACTCAATAGTAAAACACAAGTCTGACTGCGACTTCTCCAGTCATACTTGAAGGGATACTGTCATGGAAAAACATGTTTTTTTTTTCCAAAATGCATCAGTTAAAAGTGCTGCTCCAGCAGATTTCTGCACTGAAATCCAATTCTCAAAACAGAGCAAACAGATTTTTTTATATTCAATTTTGAAATCTGACATGGGGCTAGACATATTGTCAGTTTCCCAGTTGCCCCAGTCATGTGACTTGTGCCTGCACTTTAGGATGGAACTACTTTCTGACAGGCTGTTATTTCTCCTACTTAATGTAACTGAAACAGTCTCAGTGGGACTTGGCTTTTACTATTGAATGTTGTTCTTAGATGCGTTACCAGGCAGCTGTTATCTTGTGTTAGGGAGCTACTATCTGGTTACCTTCCCATTGATCTTTTGTTAGGCTGCTGGGGAGGAAAGGGAGGGGGTGATATCACTCCAACTTGCGGTACAGCAGTAAAGAATGACTGAAGTTTATAAGAGCACAAGTCACATGACTGGGGGCAGCTGGGAAACTGGCAATATGTCGAGTCTCATGTCAGATTTCAAAATTGAATATAAAAAAAATCTGTTTGCTCTTTTAAAAAAATGGATTTCAGTGCAGAATTCTGCTGGAGTAGCACTATTAACTGATGCGTTTTGAAAAAAACATGTTTTCCCATGACAGTATCCCTTAAAGTAGGAGAAACAATAGCTTATCTAAAAGCAGTTCCATTATAATGTGCTAGTTCTTTCTAAAAGTACAGGATAAGACACAATGACCTGAGATGGCTTCTTACATACAATATTACAGCTAAAAATAATTTATAATAATCCTTAATTCATAATATAACTAATTTATTGGTCCAAGAATAAGATTTTAAATGGTAGAATGAATTTCTTCCATTTAAACAGTGTAATATAGTGATAAAAACCTACACCATAAAAATCATGACAGAACCCATTTAAGTTACATGGATTGGTAAATGCCCCCTTTTAAATGCACATAGCCCCTTTAACTCTGTTTAGGAGAGTGCAACAGCAGAGGTCCGTTTGTTGTTGAAGGAGTATTTCATTACTATATGCCAAATACTTTTATTGCTCTCTTTAAAGTATCCGCAGCCAAAATAAAGCAGCCGTTTTCTTCCCTACAATATTCACAATTACTTGCGACTAAATTCTTGCACAGGATTTCTAAGAATTACACAGCAGCTTTCATGTTATCGTAACTTCCAAGAATTCATTTTTTAAGGGCTCAGATCGAGGTTCATTTAGGGCTAGTCCACACGGGGAGATAGCGACGCGTTTGCGGTCGCGGCGACAAAGCGCCGCGACAGTCGCCGCGACCGGCGCAGGCGACAGTTTTGTATGGGCGCCTATGTAAAAACGCCTGTGCTAACCACACGAGGCGATGCGCTTTTCAACAGTCGCCTGAAAAAGCCTGGCGAGGCATTTTCAGGCGACTGTTGAAAAGCGCATCGCCTCGTGTGGTTAGCACAGGCGTTTTTACATAGGCGCCCATACAAAACTGTCGCCTGCGCCGGTCGCGGCGACTGTCGCGGCGCTTTGTCGCCGCGACCGCAAACGCGTCGCTATCTCCCCGTGTGGAATAGCCCTTAGGCAAGAGACAAACAAAGTGGCTACATTACTTAAGCTTTTTTTCCCTCAGTCAACAGTTATCACACAAACTCCTGAAATAATGAATTTCCCAGCTGCCCCCAGTCATGTGACTTGTGCTCTGATAAACTTCAATCACTCTTTACTGCTGTACTGCAAGTTGGAGTGATATCACCCACTCCCTTTTCCCCACAGCAGCCAAACAAAAGAACAATGGGAAGGTAACCAGATAGCAGCTCCCTAACACAAGATAACAGCTGCCTGGTAGATCTAAGAACAACACTCAATAGTAAAAACCCATGTCCCACTGAGACACATTCAGTTACATTGAGAAGGAAAAACAGCAGCCTGCCAGAAAGCTTTTCTCTCCTAAAGTGCAGGCACAAGTCACATGACCAGGGGCAGCTGGGAAATTGACAAAATATCTAGCCCCATGTCAGATTTCAAAATTGAATATAAAAAAATCTGTTTGCTCTTTTGAGAAATGGATTTCAGTGCAGAATTCTGCTGGAGTAGCACTGTTAACTGATGCGTTTTGAAAAAAACATGTTTTCTGATGACAGGATCCATTTAATGTTTTGGAAGAGAAAACCTGAAGTGGGGGATCTCTGCTGACCTTCTCATGTGACATTATTGCTACTGTATATAACACAGCTGTGTGGTATAATGACCCACGCAAGCCAAAATGCCAGGATACAAGTAGCACCTCATCTCAACTATTCATGTATTATATACCCTGAAATTAGTTTATTCAGAAAATAATAAATTAATACTGCTTTCAGTTGCATTTACATTAAGGTACTGGAAAGATGCTTAGATGACATTTTTTTTTATTATTCAAGAAAAGAAAAACTTTTTTGGATATCTCCCTTAACAATTCACACAAATATTTTGTCATTTAGTGCTCTAAATAGCACTGTGTTTCTAACAACTATAATGATGATCAGACAGTTAAATGTTGCAAGAAAACATAGACATGTCTGGGGTGTCAGTATCTATGAATGGTTGCACATGATGCAGTGCCAAATCCCAGCATAGCGCTCACTAGGATCAACTATTCAGAACACTTTACATACATTCCTATCCCTCCCTTAAACTCCATATCTTGCTGGACTTTGTGTTACCCTACTACACCTATGTTACTTTTCACACCAACTTTTACACAGTCATATAGGAAAGCCAATCAAATCCTTGCAGTCAAACAAGGCTTCAGTTCCCTATCTGGTCAGCTTAACTGCTGATTGGTTCCAACTTCCTATCCTACAGTGCTGAGTGCTGTTGGTTCCCCTGCACAGCCTTGGAAAGGAGGCAGCATTGACAGATCTGGATTTGCATAACGGACGCCCCTAGGCCCAATGTCATTCGTCGCCCCCTCCCTTTTATTCAATGAAATTTTTATCATTGGACCGGAGCCAGGGGGATTGGTGCACGGGAAATTTTAAAAAAACTATTGTATCTTCTGTGCATCCCCAGTGTTTCTCAACCAATGTGGGTGTGGTTGGGCAGCACGCCGCCCCTTAAAATCCTGCGGCCCTAAGCCCGGAACTTGGTGGCCTTTCCACAAATCCCTGAGCAGGGAGTGGAACAGATGAGCAGGATCAGTGGGGTTTTTGCAGAAATTTTCAATAAATCAGCCCAAAAAACTATTTTCAAGCACTTTCCTTCTATATTAAAAAGAGTATAATGCACTGGCACTTTCTTGTTTTTCACAAAAATTTTTTCAACATTTTTCAACATTAATTATAATATAGCACTTTTACCTATTCCTCCTCTCAACAGTCATCTGTAAACACTTGTCGCATTTTAATTCAAACATATATTATATCCACTTGCCTCCCACAGTAAGGCAAACATTGACTTTTTCTACATATACTGTTGCACCAGGCTTATTTACGAACTTATTTATGAATATCTAGCCTTGATTATAATATTCCACATATGCCCCTCATCTTATTTCTTACCAAACTCTCAGAACAAAGACAGCTGTGAGCCATCTTTATTATTAGAGTTTTAAACTGCATGTGATTCTAACTAAACATATAATCACCCCGATATGATAGGAAGACATTTATATCCCAGATGGCGCTAAGATGTGAAGCAAACCCACAGCACACTCATAACTTATGGAAATATAACACAACATACATGAGAAAATTCATTTGTCTCTAAAGAATTGGGTCACAATTTCAGTTTCAGAGGTGACAGTGCAGCTCAATATTGATCTCCTCTTGTGATCATGAAGCACCGATATCAAGTCCCCAATGTAAATTCAGACAGGCTTATTTACTGGGTATTTTTACTTTTTGGCAATATTTGTCTTTTTTAATTCTATTTAGTGCATGTATAAACCATGATTTTTGTGATTAGATAATTAGTCATATATATCTGCTATATATTTGCAAAATGCGTTCAGGACTGCAGAACGAGGGTTTAGCACAAATACAGTATAAAGGGCAAGCTGTGTAGGAAGATGCCACCACCCCATAACAGACGGTAGGAGATAAGTGTTTGTGCTTCAGTTAACAGTATATATTTAGCACAATAAAAATTGTGTCCTTGTGTATTTTACTTATTGTTTTTTCTTGCAGAATTGCAATACACAAACACAAGGCCTTGGAAATCAGGATGTAAACACCCTCCATTAATAGAATAAACACTGTACTGTAATTATAGGGGCTTGCCAACTTATAATTAAATGATTTATGGCTCAGAATATGTGTCACCGAAAATGAAAACTCTCCATTTGACCTGACATGCAATATTTTTTCACATATACTACATGCAAACACAAGGTAGCAGTATTATATTTCATTTTATTTGTGGAACAGAATTTTTAAAACAACAAGTGAACATTGTATGAGACTGGTTTTACAGGACTTTTCGTGTTGGCAGATTAAAGGGATACTGTCATGGGAAAACATGTTTTTTTCAAAACGCATCAGTTAATAGTGCTGCTCCAGCAGAATTCTGCACTGAAACCCATTTTTCAAAAGAGCAAACGGCGGATTTTTTTATATTCAATTTTGAAATCTGGTGCTAGACATATTGTCAGTTTCCCAACTGCCCCCAGTCATGTGACTTGTACTCTGATAAACTTTAGGCACTCTTTACTGCTGTACTGCAAGTTGGAGTGATATCACCCCCTCCCTCCCCCCCGAGCAGCCTAACAACAGAACAATGGGAAGGTAACCAGATAGCAGCTCCCTAACACAAGATAATAGCTCCCTTGTAGATCTAAAAACTACACTCAATAGTAAAAGCCAATTCCCACTGAGACTGATTTAGTTACATTATGTAGGAGAAATAACAGCCTGCCAGAAAGTAGTTAGACACAACGATCAGATCGTACGAATCGTGGACCGTGTATGGAGAGTCCCGACATTTTTCGTCCAGCGGAGATCGGTCGTTTGGTCGATTGGCCACACTGTGGCACATTTAGTAACAACAGATACATTTTCATAAGGGGAAAGGTTCCCACTGCAACCACATTATCACATTATTGATTCAAATGTTGTACCCAGAAAAAGCTAACAAAATAGCATATGTTTCTACTGTTTATTGCCCTGATGTTGATAAATGATCCCGGGTGTGAGGTGCAGTGGTCTTCATAAAAAGCATTTTGCATACGGATGCCCTCTGCTCAATTGTATGCAAAGCTAAAGGAACCCCAGTACAGCTTTCTAAAAATCAATTTTCCTGGCATTTGCAGATGAGTAAAAGGAACTAAGCAACTAAGCTGATCAGAAAACCCTGTAGCCATTTACGAGCCCCCACTAATGAGGGTAAAACTAGTCTGAATGGAGTTGGGATCTGGTCAGCAACTACCTTGGCAATCACTGAAAACCCAGTGGGTGATCTTTATGCTATAGCATATTGCAGGTAAATGGAAATTTTAGGAGCTATATTGGGTTACTTCTTAGCATTTTATTTGTGCAGTGGTCTTGTGAGTATTTATCCCAGGAATGCCCAAGGTTTTGCTGATCATAGAGGACAGCAGTTGTAGTTAGAATTAGAGCTCCTGCTCTGAATTCCTAAATGTCAGAGTACGGCAGTGGATCCAGACAGAGAAATTCTATAGGTGATATAATAAGATAAATGGGGATAGTGAAAGTGAGCACAGTAGAAAAAAAAGGTCAGACATTCTCCAAATCAACTTAAAAAATTCTTTCTAAAGCAACGGAAATAAATCTGTCTCTCCTTGACGGCAATGCAAAACCTAGAATTACAAATGGAAAATATTCTGTAGACACTCAAGATACATATGTAAGAAATCAATGTGGGGCATTTGTGTTTTATATTAAACCGAAATTACAAATTGCTTTCTATGACATAACCAAGTACAGTCTCCAATAAAAGTATAAACGTTTCCGTATCTGGTCAGAAATTGTCAGGGAGCCGGGAGCTCCCTCCAGGGAGGTTGTCAGGATCAAGGAGGAAGCCCTCTTGAGGGAACAAGGTCGCGGTGTCCAAAGGGTTAAACGAAGAATAGTCAGGATCAGGCAAGAGTTCACAGGCAGGCAGAATACAACAAGGTCCAAAGTCCAGGCAAAGGGGTCAGGAAACAGATCAGGAACAAGATTTGGCAATAAGGTACACAGGAAACCCAGGATACACTTTAGGGAAGGTAATCCTATACTTGGGCGCCATTCTGGCGTCTAAACAGGCTTTTTATTTGAATTTGGCGCCTTAGTGACGTCATTGACGTCCTTGCGCCGACGTCGGCGCACTGACGTCATCGCGCCGGCGCCGCTTACCCACGTGGCGGCCATGGGCGCCGCCATCTTGGGAGCGACGCCGGCAGGAGAGGACGCGCCGCCCGGAGCTCTTGGACCTGCTCCGGGCGGCGCTCGTGACAGTACCCCCCCCCTCACGGGGGGCCTCCGGACCACCAGGATTTGGCTTCTGGGGAAATTTGGAGTGGAACTCCCTTACCAGACGAGGAGCGTGAACATCACGGTGACCTTCCCAGGAGCATTCTTCAGGGCCAAAGCCCCTCCACTGAATGAGGTACTGAAGAGACCCTCTGGAGATCCTGGAGTCTAGGATTCTCTCCACCTCGTACTCGAGTTGACCCTCCACAGAGATGGCAGGAGGAGGAGATTGACCGCCAGAGAACCGGTTGGTGATGGCGGGTTTCACCAGAGACACGTGGAACACGTTGGGGATTCTCATCTCTGGTGGCAGTTGGAGTCTGACAGCCACAGGGTTGATTATCTCCAAGATTGGAAATGGACCCAAGAATTTTGGACCCAACTTGGGAGATGGTATCTTCAACCGGATATTCCTGGAAGAGAGCCAGACATTATCACCCACCTTGTAGGGAGGAGAGGATCTTCGACGACGATCCGCGAAAGTCTTATGAACAAGAGCGCTCTTCTCTAGGTTCAACTTGGTAGCAGCCCAAATAGCAGACATATGGGCTGCGGAGTCGTCAGCAGCCGGGACATCAGATAGCACAAAGTCTTGGGGAAAAGCTTGAGGATGCAGACCATACACCGACATGAACGGAGACCTCCCTGTAGAGGAATGACAAGCATTATTATGAGCGAATTCCGCCCATGGGAGGAGATCAGACCAGTCATCCTGGCAGAGGGATACGTGGTTCCTCAGGAACTGTTCCAGGGCTTGGTTGACACGTTCAGCTGCCCCATTCGTCTGCGGATGGTATGCAGATGAAAACTGAAGAACAATTCCCAGGTCTTTGCATAGGGAACGCCAGAATTTGGCAGTAAACTGGGTGCCTCTATCGGAGACGATCTCCACCGGGAAACCATGCAGGCGGAAGATGTACTGGATAAATAGCTGGGACAACTCCACCGCAGAGGGCAACTTCTTCAGAGGGATGAAATGGGCCATTTTGGAGAAGCGGTCAATAACAACCCAGATCACAGTATTCCCACCGGAGGGAGGAAGTTCGACAATAAAGTCCATAGAGAGGTGTGTCCATGGACGAGAGGGTACCGGCAAAGGCTGTAACAACCCACTGGGGCGGGAATGGCTAGGCTTAGAAGTGGCGCAGACATTACAAGCAGCCACAAAGTCCTTTACATCCTTGCGGATATCAGGCCACCAGACTAGGCGCCTCAAAAGTTCAAGGGTCTTGGCCGGACCAGGATGTCCAGCTTGCCTGGAGCAGTGGGTTTGTTGCAGGATGGCCAGGCGAAGTTCTGGAGGGACGAAGGCCATGCCAATCGGAGTATCTTGAGGAGCCGAGGACTGCCCAGCCAGAATCTGGTCGGCAAATTGGGGATACAGAGAGGCAATGATCTTGACTGGTGGAATGATTGGTTCCTGTCTCTCAGGGTCACGGTCCACCGGAGTGAAGCTACGAGACAAGGCGTCGGCCTTCAGATTTTTGGAACCTGGGCGATAAGTCAAAACAAAGTTAAATCGGGAAAAGAAAAGGGCCCACCTGGCTTGTCTGGGATTTAGCCTCTTGAGGGACTGTATGAACTCCAGATTTTTGTGATCAGTGAAAATCTGGACAGGAATTTCAGAACCCTCCAGGAGGTGACGCCATTCTTCAAGGGCAAGCTTGACTGCCAGGAGTTCTCGATTTCCGACATCATAGTTCTGCTCTGCGGATGAGAACTTCTTGGAGAAAAACGCACAGGGGTGCAATTTTCCATCAGAGGAGTGTCTCTGAGACAGGATAGCTCCGGCTCCGACTTCAGAAGCATCAACTTCGATGCAGAAGGGTAGTGCAGGATTGGGATTATCGAAGAACAGGAGCAGACGTGAAGGCCTCTTTCAAGGACTGAAAGGCTTCTATGGCAGATGGAGGCCACAGGCTGGGTTTACCCCCTTTTCGGATGAGGGCCAGGATAGGTGCAATGCGGGAAGAGAACCCCCGGATGAACTGTCGATAATAATTAGCAAATCCGATGAATCTCTGGATTGCTTTGGTACTCAGTGGGAGAGGCCACTCCTGGATGGCCGACACTTTCACGGGGTCCATCTCAAATCCCTCTGGAGAGATAATGTATCCTAGGAAGGGGATCTTGGATACCTCGAAAACACACTTCTCCAACTTGGCGAAGAGAGAGTTCTTCCTCAGACGAGAGAGTACCTCCTTCACCTGGGAGCGATGACTTTCAAGGTCCTTGGAAAAGATCAGGATGTCGTCCAAGTATACGACTACGAACCTTCCTAGGAGATCTCGGAACACATCATTCACAAACTCCTGGAAGACGGCAGGGGCATTGCATAGGCCGAAGGGCATAACGAGATATTCATAGTGCCCATCCCGAGTGTTGAATGCCGTCTTCCATTCGTCACCCTCCCGGATGCGAATGAGGTTGTAGGCCCCCCGGAGATCCAACTTGGAGAAAATCTTTGCCCCTTTCAGCTGGTCAAAGAGCTCGGCAATCAGGGGCAGAGGGTATCTGTTTTTCACGGTGATCTTATTCAGACCCCGATAGTCTATACAAGGCCGAAGGCCTCCGTCCTTCTTCTCCACGAAGAAGAACCCAGCCCCTGCAGGAGAGGTAGAAGGGCGGATAAACCCCCGCTGGAGATTTTCTTGGATGTACTCCTTCATAGCGGTAGTCTCTGCAGGAGAGAGAGGGTAGGTGCGCCCTCTGGGGGGCATAGCTCCAGGCAGGAGTTCAACCGGACAGTCGTAGGAGCGATGTGGGGGAAGGAACTCTGCAGACTTTTTACAAAATACATCGGAAAATCCCTTGTAAGTGGAGGGCAAAGTCTTTAATTCCGCAGAGGAGACATTCACCTTCTCGAGGGGTTTTGGCGGAAGGCAATGTTGCAGGCAAAATGAACTCCAACGAGAGATCTGCCCAGTGGACCAGTCTATGGTGGGGTTATGCAGACGTAACCATGGAAGACCCAATATCACTGGAGTAGAAGGACAGGGGATGATGAAGAATGAAAGTTTTTCTTGATGCAGCGCCCCAACTTGTACAGATAGTTCCGCCGTGAACTTTGTGACGAATTCAAACTCCAGGGGTTTGTCATCTATGGCAGTAATTCGCAGGGGAGAAGACAATGGAAGCAGAGGAATCTTCATGCGTTCGGCAAAAAAGGCATCCATGAAATTGCCATCCGCTCCGGAGTCGAGGAAGGCCCTTTCGAAGATAGACTTACTTGCCAGGTGAATCTGCAAAGGAAGAAGAAGCCTGCGTGAATTTTCTTGATACTTCTCCAGAGAACCTCGAGTGATGCCCCCTACATGAGAAACCTGAGACATACCTCGGGGTACAAAACTCTTGGCTTTGGCAGGACAGGCGTTGGCAAAATGGGAATGCCCACCACAGTATAAACAGAGACCTGCCATACGTCTTCGGAGTCTTTCCTGCTCGGAGAGGCGAGTCTTTCCTACTTGCATGGGTTCCTCCAAGGGAGACGTCGACACATGGGTCACAGGAACAGCGGGTGTTTGCAGAATCGGCCTTTGAAAGCGAGGGGCCAACATGGGAGAAAATCGTCTACTGCGCTCTCTCTCCACCTGGTGCTCTCTGAGACGAGTGTCCACCTTAATGGATAGAGCGATCAACCCTTCCAGGGTGTCAGGAGTCTCTCTGGAGACGAGATCATCTTTGATGCGGATGGATAGGCCTTGGTAGTATACGGCCTTGTAAGCGTCATCACACCAGGAAGTCTCCGCCATCAGTGTTCGGAAGTCTATAGCATACTCATTGACACTGCGGCTTCCTTGCCGGAGCTGCAAGAGACGGGCAGGGGCGTTCGTAACCCGACCTGGAGCATCAAAAACTATACGAAAAGCCTGGAGAAAGTCTTTAACATCAAAAGTCAGCGGGGAATTCTTCTCCCAAAGAGACGTGGCCCACTCTAGTGGCTTGCCTTCCAATCGAGACATCACATACCCCACCTTGGAACGCTCGCTAGGAAACTGTGTGGGTTGGAACTCAAATTGAATTTGGCATTGCGTGGCAAATCCCCTGCAGGCTTGTGGGTCCCCACTGAAACGAGGGGGAGGTGGAATGCGAGGCTCACCTGTCGGGTAGCTTGTGTTCGTGGGGGCTGCCGCCATGGGGGGGTCCCCAGTAGGTGGAGCAGTGGAGGACGCAGAAGGCACTTGAGCCAGCAGGACATCGAGTGCTTGCCCAATGCGAACCTGCTGGTTTTCGTAGTCCTCCATGCGGGATGCCAGTCCGCGGAGCGCTCGTCCGACATGAGGTGTGGCTTCCTCAGAAGGATCCATGGCCCAAGTATAATGTCAGGGAGCCGGGAGCTCCCTCCAGGGAGGTTGTCAGGATCAAGGAGGAAGCCCTCTTGAGGGAACAAGGTCGCGGTGTCCAAAGGGTTAAACGAAGAATAGTCAGGATCAGGCAAGAGTTCACAGGCAGGCAGAATACAACAAGGTCCAAAGTCCAGGCAAAGGGGTCAGGAAACAGATCAGGAACAAGATTTGGCAATAAGGTACACAGGAAACCCAGGATACACTTTAGGGAAGGTAATCCTATACTTGGGCGCCATTCTGGCGTCTAAACAGGCTTTTTATTTGAATTTGGCGCCTTAGTGACGTCATTGACGTCCTTGCGCCGACGTCGGCGCACTGACGTCATCGCGCCGGCGCCGCTTACCCACGTGGCGGCCATGGGCGCCGCCATCTTGGGAGCGACGCCGGCAGGAGAGGACGCGCCGCCCGGAGCTCTTGGACCTGCTCCGGGCGGCGCTCGTGACAGAAATTAAAGCAGTTCGTAGATGTTCACAAATTGCTCCTCTAAGCACTTTATTTTTTGAGACAGTTAAGAAGACACTTTGTTAAAGTGCAAGAAATGTCTGAATCCCTTTTTACAGAAGTGCATAAATGAAGCCCTTATAAAGGCAATCAAATATGGGCCAAGGTAAGTGTGCTATGTGGCTATAATCATGAAAGAGAGTGGCCATATGGAGCAGATCTGAGCAGAGGAGAGCGTGAGCGGTGGCTACACTTGCTTTGAATCAGATTCACTTGTTCAGTTAATGAGCCGTACTGTTTAGCCATCCCTGGGGACACTTTGCAAAAAGACTAGTGTTTTAAAAGTAATCAGATGGTAATAAAAAAAATGAACATTGAAAAGGATTTTGTCGCAAACACTGCAAATGATTTCAAATGTCAACTAATCATACCTAGATTCATTACTGCATAAAGATCACAAGACAACTGTATCAGGAAAAAGAGAGCAGGGGTTAGAAGGGTAATAAACACATCATCTAACATGCTTTCCACTGACTGAACACCTTATAGTTGCTGTATTAACTTACCTTTAAATCAACTTTTACTAATATGTAGACAGCAGTATTCTAAGTCAGTCTGGATTCTGTGTGTGTATGTTTTTTATTTTTAATTATTTACATTTTTAATTATTTACATTTGCAGATGGCAGGCATGGAAATTTACTTGCTGTTGCTAGGTTGCTTCAGATGTTGGTTGGTTACTGAAACCTCACACCAGTTTTTGGGTACTCGGTTAGTTATCTCGGCAACCGCACAGCATTGTCAGTTGCAGGCTAGAATGGCTTAGGCACTTGAGCAAACTGAAAAGTTGCACAGACATGTTTATTAAAAGATGAACCATAAGGTAAAACATCCCTAACCCAGCCTTGGACTGGCCCACTGGGAAATTCACAGTGGGCCCAGGTATCAGTGGGCCCTCTTGCTTCTAACCATTTGGCCTATTTCACGGTGATTCCCTATTTCTTTATGGGAAGAAAATGTGTAATAATGGAAGATTATAGTAAGTAGATATAAAAGCAGGGCCCAGGGGGTACGAGTGTACTGGGCCGGGCCTGAAGGGGGGCCCGGCAGTGCTGAACTTTTGAAAGAGCCTGGCCCCACTTGACAGCGCCGAAGCCTGAAGCCGTGCCGCCTCCTTCGAAGTCCTGAATGCGGAAGTGCCGAAAAGCCAAAGTCTCAAATGCGGAAGTGCCGAACAGCCGAAGTCCCGAAGCGACGAGAGAGACTCGAAGCCACGAAAATAGTCGAAGCCAAAGTTCTCAACCAGCAAAAAGACCCAAAGTCACGAAAACAGCCAAAATTTAAGTCCTGAATAGGCGAAAAGACCCAAAGTCACGAAAGGAGGTGAAGTTGAAGTCCTGAAGCCACAAGTTCAATTCCTATGAACACCAATTTGTGTGTTTTTTTTAATCCCCTGGCCACCAATGTATTATTTTAATACTCTATAGGCCACTGCCACCAATGTTTTTTTAAAAATTATTCTTTGGAGCCCCAATTTTTTTTAAATTGTAAAGGGGGCCCTGGAGCCAATGTTTTTTAAAAAAAATATTCTTTGGGGCCCCAATTTTTTTTTAACTTGTAAGGGGGGCCCTGGCACCAATGTTTTTTTTTTTAACATATAGGGGGGCCCTGGTCACCAAAAGTTTTTTATAATTCGTGTGTGTGGGGGGGGGTTACCTTTTTTAGCGCTGTTGTCTGTGTGGTCTTTTAACTGTGATGTAGAGGGGGTGGGGCTTGGGGGCTGGGGTGGGGCTTGGGGGCCGGGGTGGGGCCCCGTGATTTCTAATGGCGGCCCTGTATAAAAGACTAGGAGAGTTAAAAGGTTGAGTAAGGAGAGGAGGAATAAAAGTTTGGAAATTGGGCCCATGGTCTAAAGTTTTCCGGTGGGCCCCTGGCACTGCACAGCCTTCATAATTAAATTGTTCCATGTGGCCAATCCATATGGAAAACATGACATTTGAAGGGCCACTGAATACACTGAAGATCTTGGAGATGTAAGGATACTTTTGGATCTTTTTGTGCTTTTGTACCTGCACAGTAATAGGGGGGTCATATAGGCTATTTAAAGACTACTTCTTTGAGCACACATCCATTCTGACACGAGCAACAGTTTTAATGCCAGCTTTAAAGTCAATGGGTGTCCAAATAATGTTGATGCACAACGGTTTTGACACGAGTGACTTTTCCGATGCGCGTCCAAAATTTTTAGATAGGTAGAAATTGAGCTGGGGAACTGTATGGAAGGGAGGGTACTGGGGTAGACTTCCTGGCAACTGCATTGAGCAGCAGCAGACTCCACTTACAATTATAACAGCAAGCGCTTAACCACCACTACTCCACCGAATGCCTTTGGTTTTTTAATTATGTGTGTTTTAGGGACACGGCCCCACACTGCTTCCAGGCTTTAGGAAGGGTGCACTGTTTGAGTTTGTGTTTTTGGCAGCGTGTACATTGTTAAAATTTTTTATTAGTAACTTTAATTAAAAGTTACATTTTAAATTGGTCTCAGATCCGGACTGGTTAGCTGGAAAAACACAGGCATTACGGGGTATATAAGTAATGTTATTGGTGTAACTTCAATTTGGTTGTAAATATGAACAATCCCATCAAAAAAACAACATGTTTATTAATCAAACCCATAATGGAATAAAATCAACCCTGACTAGTGATGGGCAAATTTGCGGTGAATTCCCGCCGCAAATCAAAAAAATGGACGCCGGTGAAAAATTTGTGAATTTCCCGCAAAATTCGCAAAACGGCGAAAAACGTTGCCGGCATCTAGTTTTTGGCGCCGGCATCTGTTTTTGACGAAATTGCAGCAGAGTCCAAAAAAAAAGACACCGGCACCAAAAACGAGATGCCGGCAATGTTTTTGCGGGAAATTCACAAATTTTTCGGCGAAACACCCCAAATTCTCCCATCACTAACCCTGACCCTTAATACCATGTGACATAGCTGGAGGGGCCCCTCCTTAGGCATGGTTAAAAAAGCAATATACAGTAAATAGCAATCTAATGAGTATAAATCAGCTCGTAATAGTATACATATTGAGCAGCAACAATTCTCATATGCTCATAGATCATATGCTGTATTATTGAACTCAACCTTGATATAATGTCCTCAGGCTTTGTTTAGTGCTGTTTCTTCAATCCCAACACAATTAGCTACAGTTGTATTCAGAATAATAGCAGTGTGTTTAAAAAAGTGAGTTAAGCTCAAAATCCTTACTATAGCTTTTATTTCTATACACACAAATGCCTTGGGAACACTGAACATTCTATTCCAAAGCAAATCATGAAGAAATGTTTATAAAAATTTGTGCTATTCCTTTACAGAAAGTGAAACAAAGGGAATACTAAGCCGTTCCAAAAAATAGCAGCATCTGCATTCTTCTGTACAAACTGAAACATTCACTGTATAAACTGAAACATTTTTCAAAATGTTGCTTTCCTTTGAATGACTGAACTAATATTTAGTTGTATAATCAGTGTTTCTGAGAACTGCTGCACATCTGTGTTACATGGAGTCCACCAACTTCTGGCATCTGTTACATTCCACAATTCTTCTGCATCTCTTGCTTTTCCCTCACAAGTTTTCTATTGGATTAAGGTCTGGGGATTGGTCTGGAACCAAGATGTTGCTCATTTACTGGTGTGTTTGGGGTCGTTGTCTTGTTGAAACCCTCATTTCAAGGGCATTTCCTCTTTGGCATAAGGCAACATGACCTCTTCAAGTATTTTGATGTATTGTAACTGATCCATGATCCCTGGTATGAGATTTATGAGATAAATAGGCCCAACACCATAGTATGAGAAACTTTCCCATATCATGATACTTGTGTCACCGGCTTCACTCTGTACTGTGGCTTGAATTCAGTGTTTGGGGGTCGTCTGACAAATTGTCTGTGGCCCCTAGACCCAAAAAGAACAATCTTGCTTTCATCAGTCCACAAAATGTTGCTCCATTTCTCTTTAGGCCAGTCAATGTGTGTTTTGGCAAACTTTAACCCCTTCAGTACGTATTTTTTTCCTACAATGGGACTTTGCGGGGCTTCTTGCCGATAGCTTGGCTTCACATAGGCGTCTTCTAATTGTAACTATATCACAGGTAACTTTACACCTTCTTTGCTCTTCCTGGAGCTGATCATTGGTTGGTTTTGCCATTTTGCCCATTCTTCTATTCATTCGAATGGTTGTTTTTCCATTTTCTTCCACTTCTTTCAGGTTTTGGTTGCCATTTTAAAGCATGAGATAATTTTAGCTGAGCAGCCTATCATTTTCTACACTTTTTTATATGTTTTCCCCTCTCCAATCAACTGTTTAATTTAAGTGCGCTGTTCTTCTGAACAATGTTTGGAACAACAAGAAATGCAGTATAACCAGCATGCACAACATTTGCTCCTTCCATCATTAAATAAGGGCCACAGTCGACACCTGTTTTTTCACAGAATGATTAACCTCACTAATTAACACCACACTGCTATTATTTAAAACAAGCCTGAATTAATGATTCAATTACACAGAATCAGCAGCATGCATGCCATTAATGTTGGTTTTCTATTACTCTACTACACCTACTAGTATAGTATTTGCCATGTTGAAATAAAATTTCTACCAAAAACAGAGATTTGATCAGTTTAGAGAAGTCTGACTGCTATTATTCTTAACACAACATTCTGTCAAGTGACACTTGATAAAGGGCCTAGCCCGAAACATGTTGTGCTCACTTTCCCAATACATTTTTGCAGTCACAGAATACTGCTGTGGATTTGTCCTGCACTTTGATTTCTCTTTTGATTGACTCTATTGGGGGATTGACACAGGATACCCCACAGGATAACCAGTACCAAGCAACTAAACGGTGAGCTGCAGCCTATCTATCTTCAATAGATTATTCTGAACACAACTGTATACAGAAGATCTTGCCCACAATTCAAAACCACTGAACTAAGACATGTCCAGAACATAGAAATCCATCTAAATCTAAATTTAGATTGAAATACTGGCATCTAGTGATGGGCGAATAAATTCGCCTGGCATGAATTTGCGGCGAATTCCTGTGTTCCCGCGTTTCAAATTTCCACGATTTTTTTGTATATATGTTCGAATTGCTCAATTTTTCCGTGAAAAGGTTCGAATTGCTCGATCTGTTTAGTGAAAACGTTTGAATTGCTCGATTTTTTGGTGAAAACGTTTGAATTGCTCTATTTTAGTGAAAACGTTCCAATTGCTCAATTTTATTGTGAAAACTTTCAAATTGCTAGAATTTTTGGTGAAAACGTTCAAATTGCACAAATCTTTTGCGAAAACTTTCGAATTTCACGATTTTTCCGTGAACTTCCAATTACACGATTTTTCATGAATTTATTGCTTGAAATTCGCCCATCACTACTGGCAGCATGTACTTCACTGGTATACACCAATAATAAAAAATGAAAACAAATTGCATTTTTTTCCGAATATCTGAACACTCAGCACAATGATGGGAAGTTCTGTGCCAATGGGACCCCCTACTTCAACTGCTCATCCTGCCGTCCTTCATGACTGTTTCAAAACTACCACAACTTTGTCAAGAGCTCAAGAACGCCATCAAATACGCTAATAAGTGCACTGTGCTTTGAGTGCTGACTACCATGGCCATTTGGAGTGCACTGGTGTTTTCTCAACTATGGTTTTTCTGCCTATGCTACGTGTCATTAGCTAAAACTGACAGCCCTTGTAGGCAGCTACAGTGCAATAAGCTTTACATTTTCTGCACAGCAGAGTTGTTTGTGCATTTTTTATTTATAAAGTAGAACTATTTCCAACTGCAGTGATGTCTTCACTCACGAGGGCTGCATCTGCTGGGGCAATCAGTCACTCACATTTGCAATCTGTGTATATTATATCCAAATGTATTTTTTGAAATGTTATTTTTTGTTATGCAACGTTGTACACAAGCCCTAATAAATAAGCTCATGTAAAAAAGGGGGGCATATTTTCCATTTAAGAAGCTTCAGTTTCCTTTTCATGTGAATGGCAACCCCCAAATGTTTTGCCTAATAAAAGAAAACATAATTCTAAGCAACTTTGCAATATACATTCATTAGTGATTTTCTATCTTTTTTCTTTTGGTTCATTTTTCTTTTTAGCTATTTGTATATGTATTGCTATTGAGAGCCATGTTTGTCCCTTTTTATTCTAAGCCTTGATGGCTCCGACTGTTGATACAATGTAAGACAAGGCAGCTTATTAAAGGGATACTGTCATGGGAAAAAAATTTTTTTTTCAAAATGAATCAGTTAATAGATTTTTTTATATTCAATTTTGAAATCTGACATGGGGCTAGACATTTTGTCAATTTCCCAGCTGCCCCTGGTCATGTGACTTGTGCCTGCACTTTAGGAGAGAAATGCTTTCTGGCTGTTTTTCCTTCTCAATGTAACTGAATGTGTCTCAGTGGGACCTGGTTTTTACTATTGAGTGTTGTTCTTAGATCTACCAGGCAGCTGTTATCTTGTGTTAGGGAGCTGCTATCTGGTTAACTTCCCATTGTTCTTTTCTTTGGCTGCTGGGGGGAAAAAGGGAGGGGGTGATATAAATCCAACTTGCAGTACAGCAGTAAAGAGTGATTGAAGTTTATCAGAGCACAAGTCACATGACTTGGGGCAGCTGGGAAATTGACAATATGTCTAGCCCCATGTCAGATTTCAAAATTGAATATAAAAAAATCTGTTTGCTCTTTTGAGAAATGGATTTCAGTGCAGAATTTTCCCATGACAGTATCCCTTTAACAGAACTGTTTATGCTGGGGAATGATGACATTGTTTAAAAAGATAATGGTGTTTTCAATAGCAATTTCTTTTACAAACAACTTTAAAAGCGCTGAATATTTTTAATGCATATGAGAAAGTTGCTTAGAATTATTTATTGTATTAGGCAATTTTAATTTTGAGGTTGGATTGCCCTTTAAATGTTGATTTCTAAGGTTGCAAAAGGATATTGAATAAGTTAGGGATGGGAACGGATGTATGTGATATATGACACACTCATCAAATATCACATTTCAAAATACTGTTTTGAACGTGATCCAGCTGACAATGTGACAAACGCTTGATGCCTTAGAGAAACATCTGTTTTCCAATGGACAGTTGTTGACTTAACATAAAACTACAAAAGGCAATAAGAATGTTTCCCCAGGATGTGGTAAGTGATGGCAAAAAACAGAAAGGAAGGAGATTGACATTTCCCTGAATCTTTGCATCCACATACACTTTCATTCAACACTCCAGTGAAAAAAAACAAAATTGATGAGAAACTTACAACAAATATAAAAAGGTGATACCAGGAGAAAGGTGTAAAATAAGTGGGAAGCTTGCAGCAAACACAATGAGGAATGTGTGTGTTCTTCTTTAGAGCTACCATTCTACATAGTAAAGTACTGTGTAGTTCCTGCCACAAGAGATACTCCTGGCCCAGTCCGACCCTGGCTTTTGGCCTGCTTCTAAAAGTTGACCTTGAGATTGCTCCGAGGCTACTAAAGACAGTTTGGAAAATTAACTTCCAAGATACAGAACGGCTCCATGGGGTGGTTCGAAATGTAAGTGGTGTTTTCATACATCTCTGATCGGTTAACATGTTTTAAGCACTAAAACGAGCAGACACTCTATTTCCAAGTTTCCTGGAAATGAACAGTCCAATTTGACATACTGGAAAGTAACCTAATGGATTAAATGCACCATTACCATTGAATAATCCTGACTTTATTATAAGTGGTTTTAATCCATCAACAACTTAAAATATTCACTATGGTCCTACTAAAATTTTACATCAAATCTGATAAACCCACTGTGAAGCCTCAATGTTATATCCCTTGATTTTAACGTTTCCTGCATTTATCTGTGGTCTCTGTTTTTTACTTTTTCCCGGAATGTTCACAATTATTTTTCTGGTCCCCATAAAACATAAAATGGGGGTTTACTATATAGTAGGGATGCACCGAATCCAGGATTTCGGTTCAGCCAGGATTCTGCCTTTTTCAGCAGGATTCGGATTCGGCTAAATAATTGTGCCTGGCCGAACCGAATCCTAATTTGCATATGTAAATTAGGGACAGGAAGGGAAATCAAATGACTTTTCGTCACAAAAGAAGAATTTTTTCCACTTTTTCCATCCCTGAACCAAATTTGCAAATGCAATTTAGGATTCCGATCCGGTTCGGTATTCGACCAAATCTTTCACCAATGATTCGGGGATTCGGCAGAATTTCAAAAAGTGAATTCAGTGCATCCCTACTACAGGTATGGGACCTGTTATCCAGAATGCTCGGGACCTGGGGTTTTCCGGATAACAGATCTTTCTGTAATTTGGGTCTTCATGCCTTAAGTCTGCTAGAAATTAATTTAAACATTAAATAAACCCAATAGGCTGGTTTTGCTTCCAATAAGGATTAATTATATCTTAGTTGGGATCAAGTACAAGGGGCTGTTTTATTATTACAGAGAAAAAGGAAATCATTTTTAAAAATTTGGATTATTTGGATAAAATGGAGTCTATGGGAGACAGCCATTCCATAATTCGGAGCTTTCTGGATATTGGGTTTCCAGATAAGGGATCCTGTACCTGTATATAGTTTTCAAAACCTTTTCATCAATGTCACCTTACATAGAGTAAAAGCAACTAGGGATGGGCAAATTTTTTCGCCTTGTTTCGCCGAAAAAATGATGCCCATAGACTTGTATGGCGTTGTGCGTCAAAATAAAAAGACGCGCAACAAAAAAAATTTTGTCGCGCAACAAATTTTTTTTATGACGCCCATAGACTTTAATGGGCGTTGGCGACATTTCGAGGGCGACACATTTTTGGCGAAACGAAACGGGTCAAATTCGCCCATCCCTAAAAGCAACTACTCTTTCTAATGAAACTCTCCTCCATACTCTGAACAGAGAGACAGAGATACATCAATGGTAGGTTTGTCACATGACACGAGACAAGGAGCCCTGGAAATATCTACACACAAAAATAATTGACTGTTGTGTGTTGTCAATAAAGCAATGTTACACTAGACTACAACTAGACTAACTTATTGTATGTTGGGGTAACTATTGAGGGTTTGAGAGCCTTGAGTTTTTGTGCAACCAAAGAAATGTAAAAGAGAATCTGTTTCAGTTACTGGATCGGATACAGAACAGAATGTAAGGGTGTAACTTACATGTAAAAAACTTTGGAGTGGACTTTGATTATTGCAAAACATTACACAATTGTTGCATTTTTTCAGGTGTAAGTCTGTGTGGTCTTGTGTTAAAGTGAGCCCACACAGAGAGTAATAGATCATATTTCCCTGCAAAGATCCACAATTAATCATAAAAACAATACATTGCCTGTCCGTTAACATCTTTTTCTTCATGCCACCTAAGGTACACTATCTTTAAACAGGTAAATATAGTGAATGAACTATATTTTTGGCTGAATTTTGTTTTTAATAAAAAAAAGTGCAGTTTATGGTTCAACAAGAGAATCAAGTACTATGAATTTTAGAAAGTCATACTGAAAAATGTGTAGTTCTTTTTTGTTGGATATAACTCTATAAACCTGCAACAAAAATGCCATTGATTTAATACTGATTAGTGATGGGCAAAAAATCCGCTGCGTCAAAAAAATTGTTGCGAGTTAAAATTGTTGCGCAAATAAAAATTGTTGTGCATCAAAATTATTCGGACGTCCATTGACTTTAATGCATTTGAACCAAATTGATGCTTGCGTCAAAATTTCCGCGACTCAGAAATTATTTTGAGGCTGGTGACTTCAATGCATTTCACAAATTTTGCACAGGTTTCTGGATAACTGATCTCATACCTGTACTATATTTTTTGTTTACAGTTGATATGATAAATGTTGGTCATGTTCCTTCAACCTGACATTTTTTCCATGAGTGCGGCCAACTAGGTCATGTTAACGAAATGTACAAAAAATATCTCATGAAACATTAAAAAAAACTTCTTGTTAGAGCACAAATAAATCACTGTTATCACTAGAAGCACTTTATAGTTTGCAAGAACTTTAAATTGCTCATAACTATCATATTTTTGCAGCTTTAAACTTTTCCAAATTGTTACAAGAATGTATTAAATATTATGAATCTCTACCCACAGCAGCTCAAACAGACCCCAAGACATTTACACAAATCACTTCTGGGTCTATTCAGAACATTTACATTCAGATCTTCACATCCTGGCTGATTATAGCAGTTATTTTCTACTCTAATTACCTTTGCTTCTGCTGGAAGACATGGTTGTAATACAAAGTTCAATATGGAATGTGTATTCAAATGATTGTTCTGTTGAGTACAGTATGTTTCTTAAAAGAACTTTACAATAGAAAGCATTCTTGAAGGCTTTTAAAGGAGAACTAAAGCTTAACTAAAGAAGTAGGCAAGAAATGTTGTGCATTATATGTTGGGTTTCTGTACCAGCCCAATGCAACCACGGCCCTTTAGCAGTAAAGATCTGTGTCTCCAAAGATGCCCCAGTAGCTCCTCATCTTCTTTTCTGCTGATTCACTGCACATGCTCTGTGCTGCTGTCACTTACTGAACTTAGGGACCCACTCACAATATACAGTACACATAGAATAGAAATGTCACACTATAAGGCTGATTAGTAATTAATACAGATAATTAGTACATGGCAGCACAGAAACCAGTGTAACTAGCATCAGAATTTAATAATCAGCCCTGTAGCATCAGCTTATATTACAGGCCAACCTCATTTTCTGCTGGATAATTAGTGACGAGCCCTAAGCTTAGCTTCTCAACAGCTGCTCAGAGCCCACTGAGCATGTGAGTGTCACAGACACTTTCCAAGATGGTGACCCCCTGTGACAAGTTTGAAGTCCTGGATCATTGCTGCTATTGACAAGCTGAAACTTTAGGCTGGTGCAATAAGGTAATTTTATAGCATTTTACAATTGGGGTGTTAGGCAGAAAACTTCCCCTGCCCGGGATTTTTCTAGCGAGCACCACGGAGAGATCCTCTTCCTGCTTCATTGGTTTTCAAATTTCCCCAAGTGTAAAATGCTATTCCTTCTCCTTTAAAAGAGAGAAATATGGGGCAGCTAAAATGGTTATGGGGTTAAAGGTAGTAATGGGCGAATTTGTCCCGTTTCGCCAAAAAATTTGCGAATTTCCCGTAATACGTGAAACGTTGAAAAACCGTGAAATCGGAAAGTTCCCAAAAATATCGGGAAATTCTTACATTTTCCCTCAAAAAAATGAAATTTGAAGGATTTCACTCAAAAATCATGAAATTTGAATGTTTTCACTAAAAAATCTGAAATTTGAAGGATTTTACTCAAAAATCGGTAAATTTGAAGGTTTTCACAAAAAATTTTGAAATTTGAAGGATTTTACTCAAAATCGTGCAATGTGAAGGATTTCACTCAAAAATCGTGAAATTTGAAGGTTTTCACTAAAAAATTTAATTTGTGGCAGGTGTATTTATTTGCCCATAACTAGATAAAGGGATTCTGTTCTGATTTTTATGATGTAGTTTTTATTTCTAAATTACACTGTTTACACTGTATATAATTCACTTTACCATATAAAACTTAATTCCTTAACCAGCAAGTGTATTTTTTAGTTGTAACATTGGTGTGTAGGTGCATCTCAGGTCATTTTGCCTGGTCATGTGCTTTCAGAAAGAGCCAGTGCTGCACTATGGAACTGCTTTCTGACAGTCTGTTGTTTCTCCTAATCAATGTAACTGAATGTGTCTCAGTGGGACCTGGATTTTTACTATTGAGTGCTGTTCTTAGATCTACCAGGTGGCTGTTATCTTGTATTAGGGAGCTGTTATCTGGTTACCTTCCCATTGTTTTTTGTTAGGCTGCTGGGGGGGGGGTAATATCACTCCATCAGAGCACAAGTCACATGACTGGGAAACTGACAATATGTCTAGCCCCATGTCAGATTTTAAAATTAAATATAAAAAAATCTGTTTGCTCTTTTGAGAAATGGATTTCAGTGCAGAAGTCTGCTGGAGCAGCACTATTAACTGATGTGTTTTGGAAAAAAAAACATGTTTTCCCATGACAGTATCCCTTTATATGTTGGGTTTCTGTGTCTTTGGAGACACAGATCTTTACTGCTAAAGGGCTGTGGTTGCCTTGGGCTGGTACAGAAACCCAACATATAAAGGGATACTGTCACTTTATTTTTTGATACCATCAAAATAGACCCGCGTCAACACTAATCGGACACCCATTGACTTCAACGCCTGTGGTGATCGACTATTCGGACGTGCGTCCAAAATTTACACAGGCATCAATTTTCGAGTATCACAAATTTTTCACTGTTTTGCGAATTTCGCTGATAATTCACTAACTTTTTGGTGAAGCGAAATGGGAGAAATTCGGCCATTAATAATAATAATAATAATGGAGTCTATTGGAAATGGCCTTCCTGTAATTCAGAGCTTTCTGGATAACAGGTTTCCCTTTAATGGATCCCATATCTGTATCTGCAAGCAGAGTTATCATCATATTTAAAGAAAATGTGGAAAACGCTGCAGACAAACAATGGGAGAGTTTTACGTCCCTGTAACTCAAGGCTATTAGGGGAATGCACAAAGTTTCAGCAGAAAGTTCCAAAGTGTCACTCGCCAGATGGTAAAAGAGTATAACAGTTAAACAGACGGTTATAATCTTATAGTTTTATGGATTTTTTTGTCATAATGCTGAAAAATTTCAAACAGTGTTGTATAAACAGCAAAAAAAAAATAAAAAATTCACTGTGAAAATGTTGCTTCTCCTCCAAAAATGTTTTTCTATAGAGACTCAGTTCATTCAGTTATCAACATTTTCCCTAAATGGTGTGAGGTTACTTGGTGGTCTAGTGGGTCCAGGGGGCTGGTGGGGACGCCCGCAGCCCTAGTCCTCTGCGCTCAGTGCACATCTGCTACCGTATATGGCGTGCGCTGGCACTCTACTAGGTTTAAACGCTGCGCGTCATGAAGTCATCGCAAAGTTTAAATATTTTAAGGGGCCATGGGCAAATTCCCATTGCCCAGCGTAAAGGTCTTTTCTGAAGTTCCTGGGTGCTTTCTATTGTGCTTTTGACTTGTTCCTGACCCTGCCTGTTCCTGGTTTTTGTCTAGTCTGCTGCCTGTCCTGACCATTGCCTGTTTTGACTACTCTCTTGAACTCCTGTCTGGTACTGCAAATTTGGTGTGTTTTGACCCTGCCTGTGACCCTGACTATTCTCTTGTTTGCTGAATCTGCACTGCTTTTCCCATTTGGTTTGATCCGGCCTGTGATCTCGACTACGCTACTTGTTCTCTGTTCCTGTATAACGTGCGGTTCCCTTGCATGACCAGAACTTTTCCCCTGGTCCTCTCACACTATAGGGCAGATTTACTAAAGAGCGAAGTGGCTAACACTTGCGACATTTTGCCAGCATTGTCACCCGCAGGGACATTACCTATTCACTAACAGGCACCAATTTGCTAGTGAATGGGACCGTCGCTAGCGTTCATTCGCACTCTATCGCCAGGTGACTTTTCACTCTGGTGAACGAATGTTACTCCGCAAAAAAGTGCGGATTTTACTGAACGTTACGCCAGAGTTGACTTAGCCACCTCAGACCAGGCGAAGTGCTTAAAAGTTAGATCTTCTTCAATCTTCTGTCACGGACATCATATCCTTTGTGCCGAAAATGCATTAAAGTTCCAAAAACGCTGGCGACTTTTCATTTTTTGAAGTGGAATTGCCTGCAAAAGTCCTGACTAAAATTTTTTTGGCTGACAAACTTTTTTGGGTAACTGGTTTTCTCCAGACATTTCCTAACATATGGAACATTCATTTTACAGTGGGCTCATGTGTAGGGCATTATTCTCTTGTCTTTATTAAGGTTCCCTGGACATGTATTTGAAAAAGTGGTAACTTCAAGCATTTTCACCAACATTTATAATAAAGACGTCCATATGACTTTAAATGACCCGCCGCATATGCAAATTGACCTAAGCGCAAGATCACTAGCGAATTTTCGCTAATCGCAAATGAATGATGGCGCATCTTTGCTATGAAATGCTCACACAGCCAAAGTAATGCTAGCGAAAAGTCAGCAGTTCGACTCCAGGTATGAAACTTTGCATTTCAGTAAATTAGCGCATTCCTAGCGCATTTGTGCCTGGCAAAGTGGTGCGATGGGTGCGAAGCTGACGCTGGTGAAAATTCGCCTGTTAGTGAATCTGCCCCTAAGATAATGGTGGCACCCGAGTAGTGGAGGGCTCGTCCTGAAGCAAATTGTGGCTGTAGAAGACTGAGCCGCAACCAGGACCTTGGGGTTTGTTCTGGTTTTGGGATACCAATTATAACGAACGGTTTCATTCTCAAAAATGTTATCCATACAACACAAATATAGCCACTGGCAATATGGGGTCTATTTATCATATTATGTAAAAAGCGGAGTGAACCATTACCGGTGATGTTGCCCATAGCAACCAATCATCAATTAGATTTCAACAGTTAAAAAAAAAAGCAGAGATCTAAATGGTTATCCCATTTTTGTTTACACAGCAGGATAAGACCCCTTATATAATATAAAATGTCAGTAGAGGTGAAAAAAATGATGGGAAAAGTGGTCGACGACTGTATTGTATAGCAGATTTACTAAAGATTTGCCAGCATTACTGTTTTTAGGGACTTCACCGATTTACTAACGGGCGCAGGCATCACTTTGCTAGTGAAGGAGACAGATGCTGCAGTGATTCACACTCTATCGCCAGGCAAACTTTCGTTTTGGCGAATTGACATCACTCCGCAAATTCTTGTGGATTCTACTGAACGTTACCTCTATAACAACTCTATTGTCTTTATTAAGGTTCTCTGGACTTGTGTAATGTAATGTATTTGCTGCAATATATACATCCATTCAAATTTAAATTTCCCGCCCTATGCAAATTAGCCTGTGCGAAGACCTCTAACGAAGTTGCGATAGGCAGAATTGAATGCTAGTGCAACTTCGCTTTGATTTGCTCGCATTGCCAAAGTAAAGCTAGCAAAAATTTGCGAGCGTTCAGCGCATTTTAGTAAATTAGCGTTGTCTGAGCGAATTTTCGCCACTTAGTACATTTACCCCCTAGGTCTTCTTCAAAACTTTTGTCGTTACTTAACTTTCTATGCAGCATACACTAGTGCTGTCTGATATCTAACAATGGAATTATCATACTGTCTCCTTCAAATAGATGTTGGAACTATTATAGAATAACCCGACTACATTTTAATACTATATTCATTTTGCATATCAGTAAGAAGGAAATATTAGGCACCCTGTTTTCTTAAACTGAGTATAGTTGAGTTTGTATCATATGCTTGTGTGTCCATGGGTTCCTTTCAGGTACTGTCGTTTTCTCCCACACTCAAAACATACAGGTAGTGATGGCAAATTAATTCGCCAGGTGCAAATTTGTGAGGAATTCCCACGCTTCGCCATCGGCGAATAAATTTGCAAAACTGCTGCGAAAATTTGCCAGCAAAGATTCACCGGTGTCAAAAAAAATGGACGCCGTTTTTTTTGGACGCGGGCATATTTGCGGCAGTGAATTTGTGCCGGCGTCAAACAGCGGATGCCGTTGTAAAAAACGGACGCCGGTGTCAAAAACCGCCGTTTCGTGAATTTCAAGCCGATTTGTGATTTTTTGGCCGAAACGCCCCAAATTCGCCCATCACTACATACAGGCAGTTTAATTTACTCTAGTGTTAAAAGGACACATGATAGGACCTTAGATTGTAAGCTCTACTGGGTCAGGGACTGATGTGAATGTTGTATAATCTCTGTAAAACTCAGCAGAATGTCTGACCCATATAAATAAAAATAGTAAATCCTCAATTTTCATGTTACCCTTTATTTTTGTATGACAGTGTGTCTCCATGTTGTCATGTGAGTTTTTGGACAATGAATGTTCTTTGTGTAGATCTGTTGCTTCCCTCCAGTAACTCCTCAATATTAAACATGTTTGTGTTTATTCTAACATCGTAAATGTACAGGTATAGGACCTGTTATCCAGAATGCGCAGGACCTGGGGTATTCCGTAGAAAGGATCTTTCCATAATTTGGATCTTCATACTGAAAATTCTGCTAGAAAATCTTGTAAACATTAAAGAAACCCAATAGGCTGGTTATGTTTCCAATAATCATGTAAATGTAATGTTTTGTTATTACAGAGAAAAGGGAAATAATTTTGAAACATTTGCATTATTTGATTATAATGGAGTTTATGGGAGACGGCCTTTCCGTAATGCTGAGCTTTCTGGATAATGGGTTTCCGGATAACATAACCCATACCTGTATCTTTGTTTTCTCATAAGCATAATCTGTTTTTGGGTTCATCGGAGCAGATGAGAGTAGTTGTTTTCTTGCATTTCACTTCAAATTATTGTAGTATTCACAGTTTATGACCTTGGTTTTTGTTATACAATGGAAACTTTATGTTCTCTGCTTTATGATTAAGACAATACGTTTTTAGAATTTGTATTTTGCTTTTATCCCCCTTAATTTGTACAAAGGTGTTAATGCATTATAGATTTTTTTTAAACTTGCAAAAATAAAAACTGCCGAGAACATTACCAAATTTGGTCTTATAGTAGAATTGTACTAAAACAAATATTTTTACAGCTTTTTGTGGGCATTGTCAAATATTTGTTATCAAGCCAGTGATTTTATTACTCTTTTTTGTTTAGAATCAGTGTTCCTTGAAAAATGTATTGTTTTCCAGCTGTAGAGTTCAGACATTAATGCTAATTGATTTTGCAGTTTCATGGCCATCGTGCAGGAGTTGTGGGGCAGTAAAACTACCAGGCAGGCTGAGTTCAGTTTTGGGAGAAGGTATAGTCAGGATCAACCCACGGGTTAAAGGGGATGCTCACCTTTCAAACACTTTCTTTAGTACAGTTGTTTTGTAGATTTTTTTCAATTGCTTTCCATGTTTTAAATTCGGACTGTTTGTCAAAAATTTAAGTTTAATTTTTAATTTTCTCTGGTGTCTCAGCGGCAGCTCAGTGATCCAGGGACACTCTGAACAATTACAATTTGCTCCATTTAGTTGATACAATTAGTTGATACATTTCTCAGCAGTATCTGTGGAACATTAGCAAATATTGTATCAATTCTAATAGCTGCCTTTAATGAAACTCAGGGATTCTGCTCAGCAGGGACAAACATAAAAAAATGTATCAACTAAATGTATCAATTTAAAGCAACAACCCCAGAGCTTCTTTTCGGATTTGAAAAACTTCAAAATTCTAATTCAAAAAGACCAAGCAAATTAAATTATTTTTTTTTTTTGGCCGAATAGGTCCGTATTCGATCAAATTTGAACTGTACGAATCAAAGTATTTCCCAAAAAAAAAAAAACATTGATTTTTCAAAGTCCACTAATTGACTCCAAATAGGTTCTAGGAAGTCCCCCATAGGCTAAAACAGCAATTTGGCAGGTTTTAGATGGCAAATGGTTGAAGTCGAATTTTTAAAGAGACAGTAAATGATGAATTTCGAAATTCGATTTGAATCTGGACTATTTCCTAGTCGAAGTACACAAAAATTAATTTGAAATTCTGTTTTTTTTTTCATTCGAATTTTTTTAATTCGAATTTTCACTTTGACTTTGATAAATCTGCCCCGTAATATTGGAGAAATGGTCACAAAAAGAAAATAGTAAGTGATTGGAAAAAAGTTTTTATTTCTGGTGAAGTATTTGAAAACAACCAAAGTGAGAAAACTGTTGGAAAGTGAACAGCCCCTTTAAGTAAGGTGAACAACAATCAGTGATGTTTGTACGGAATATCAAAGTAGGCAGCAGGAAACTCATGGTCAGGATACATAGTATAAAAGGATGAACAACCAAATGATTCCAGATTCCTCATTTCCATGTCCCATTCAAATGCTTACCATTAATTAAACACAAGGAAGCTGGAACCACTGCATCAGTGCTTTATTCATACAACATGTTTTGGGTTAGCATGAAAGTTACCTGTGATACTGTTACAATTAGAAGACGCCTATCTGAAGCCAAGCTATCGGCAAGAAGCCCCCGCAAAGTCCCATTGTTGAAAAAAAGACATACTTACTTACAATTTGCCAAAGAACACATTGATTGGCCTAAACAGAAATTGCACAACATTTTGTGGACTGATGAAAGGAAGATTGTTCTTTTTGGGTCTAGGGGCCACAGACAGTTTGTCGGACGATCCCCAAACACTGAATTCAAGTCACAGTATGGGGTATGGGGATGTTTCTCATACTATGGTGTTGGGCCTATTTATCACATACCATGGATCATGGATCAGTTACAATACATCAAAATACTTGAAGAGATCATGTTGTCCAATGCCCAAGCGAAAATTCCCTTGAAATAGGGTTTTAAACAAGACAACGACCCCAAACACACCTGTAAATGAGCAACATCTTGGTTCCAGACCAACAAGATTGACGTTATGGAGTGACCAGCCCAATCCGTGGACCTTAATCCAATAGACAACTTGTGGGGTGACATCAAAAATGCTGTTTCTGAGGCAAAAGCAAGAAAGAATTGTGGAATGTAACAGATGCCAGAAGTTGGTAGACTCCATGTAACACAGATGTGCAGCAGTTCTCAGAAACACTGATTATACAACTAAATATTAGTTCAGTCATTCAAAGGAAAACAACATCTTAAAACATCTTCAGTTTATATAATATTCCCCATTCTTCGCTTTCTGTAAAGGAATAACTACAATTTGATACATTTTTCTTGATGTTTTGATGTGGAATAGAATGTGCAGTGTTCACGATGCATTTGTATGTATGGAAATAATATCTGTTATAAGGATTCTGGGCTGTATTCCCTTTTTTTAAACACACTGCTATTATTGCGAACAACTATATATAAGCCCTTATCCAAGATGAAAATACTATATGAGTATTTTATACAAGACTCAAACAGTCTGGTGTACATAGAAGAAACTGTCAAGACAGTGGTGTCACGTCTGACAGCAAAAAATGTATCAGAAGTGGATTGTGGGAATTCCACAAGGCTAATAATAATAATAAAATGCTACAAATCTTTCCAATGCTACAAATAAGCAAAACATTTGATTGATTAATGCACAATCTAATGCATAATCGAATTAATGCACAATGCCTAGTGTTTTTCAACTAATTCATACAGTATGTTGCAATACATTCTCTAAAACAAGGGTTTTAAATGGCAAGAGTTTGATCACAAAATATAATAATAATAATATAAGTAATCCCACTGGCGCTATTCATGGGCAGCTAATGCATATTCTCATTTTCTGTACATATGTAAGATTGGGAAAGTTTAATACTGTTTCATAGGGAGTTTTCTTTTGTCTCACACAAGCACAGCCCTGCATTGTAGAACTTTTGCAGAAATTGTGCAAATATTATATGTAGAACAGCCTTGAACCCATGAAGTTAAATATGCAGCTCTATCATTTCTTTTTTACGCTTGAATGACTTACACTTTTTTATTGTATTCGGCTATACAGTTGGTAGTAATTTACATGTAATTGAATCATATGTTTCCGTTATGAAAGCATGAACAGGTTTTGAAAAGTTACCGATCAAAAATATGCCATTGTTTGTTGTTATTATTCTAAAGAGCGGAAGAATTTTGCTGCACAAATAAAATGCCAGGGACTTTAAAGGGAAACGATGAAATCTTTAGCTTCACAAATTAGTGTTTTGTAACACTATTCTTTTTTTTTCCGTTCAGGAAATGAAGTGTACAGGTATGGGATTCATTATACCCTGGTATCTGAGATGAAAGGCCATCTCCCATAGTTAGAACTTTGGAAGACAATCCCGCTTTAAAATATGAGAACTTAGAAAATATTAGAACTTTTATGACTTTCCGGCATACAGGATATGATGTCACTGACATAAGATTGAGGAGGACGAAGCTTCATCTTGTCAGTTTGCCAGCTCTAAGGTGGGGAAGGAAACTCTGGCGAAAGAGGTAATGTTCTGTAAAATTCCCACTTTAGTGGATTTGCGAAGTAGCGATTGTTCGACTAAGTGAAAATTCACCTGGTGATTGGGTACGAAACTGCACTAGCGAGGATCTCTTTCGCTAGAGAATTGTCCTCTATGCCTGTTAGTAACTTGGCGTTGTCCCTGTGGATGGGATTTCTGGCGACTTTTCCCTAGTGACGGCCACTTCGTCCTTTAGGAAATCTGCCCCATAGACTACTTTTAATCCAAATAGTCCAAATTTTAAAAAATTATTTCCTTTCTCTGTAATAATAAAACAGTTAAATAAAAAGTCCTAATGTAAAAACATAAAAAAGTTATTGTCTCACCAGTAATACATGGGGCCTGGGTGCTCATGCCCCAGACCTACAGCTCGAGCTTGAAGTATCCAATCAAAGAGAAAATGGCAGGGACACATAGATCCCACAAACAGGCTTGTATTTCGTGCCAATTGGTACTTTTTATAGGCTGTACAGTCTATGATTGAGTGCCTATTGGCACAAAATGCGTAATCTACTTTGTGGCCTAAATAAAGCTCTCAGTTCTTTACATGCCTGTTTGTGGGATCTGTGAGTGCCTGCTGTTTTCTCCTTTAAATAATAAAACAGTAGTACCATGTACTTGATCCAAACTAAAATAGTAATTAATCCTTTTGGATTATGGCAATACAAGCCTATTGGGTTTAATTGATGTTTAAGTGATTTTCTAGTATACTTAAGGTATGAAGATTTAAATTACAGAAAGATCTGTTATCCAGAAAGCCCCAGATCTCCAACATTCTGGATAACAGGCCCCATACCTGTTCTTTACCATTCTCCATATTAGAAACATTTGGATGGCTGAGCACTTGTGCTGGACCAGACTGCACTTCATTTCACTGCCAATTGTAAATGATTCCCAACTTTAATGTACTGCCATTGTTAAAAAAAAATGCAGAATTTCAAGAGGTGTGTGTCAGGACTTAAGGTGGCCATACATGGATAGATCCGCTCGTTTGGCGATGTCGCCAAACGAGTGGATCTCCCTCCGATATGCCCACCTGGAGGTGGGCAATATCGGGCAGATCCGATCGTGGGCCCTAGGGCCCAACGATCGGATCCTAGCATTCACAAACGGGCGGTCAGATCGCAGGACCGCATCAACGAACAGATGCGCCCGCGATCCGACGGGATTTTTAATCCCATCCGATCGAGATCTGGCCGAATCACGATCGGGGAAGCCTGTCGGGGGCCAATAAGCTGCCGACTTGGTCTGTCGGCAGCTTTTATCGGCCCGTGTATGGCCACCTTTACCCTGGTGGTCTAGTGGGCAGCGGGGTCCACCGCCGCTCCTTCGGCGTGGACGCGCGCTGCACAGCCCCTTCCTTCTCATCTGCCGGTTCCTCTGTGGCGCACGCGCCGGCATGCTTCCTGGTTTATGATGACGTCACGCGCATTGGCGCGAAATTCAAACAGTATTTAAGGGGAATTTCGTTTTCAGCAAGTTGCCCGTTGTTAGGTTCAATTAGCTTGTTCCTGGGTGTTTATTACTTGTGATTCCTGTTTGATCTACTGTGTTTGACCCTTGCCTGCCTGCTTACTACTCTGACCTCTCCAATCCTGACCTTGCCTGCCTGAAACTACGTTGTTCTCTCCAATCCTGAAACCTTTGCCTGTCCTCCGACTATTCTACGATCATTATCCTGATTCTGGAATGTCTGACTATTCTAACTTCTTGTGCTGGCCCGGCCTGCCTGTTTCTGGTGGTGTTCTTCCTTCAGTATCCTGGTGAGACGATCGTGCCCCTTTGCTTGTCCAGAACCGTTAGCTTTGCTCCTCTCTCTGTTAAGACCGGGCGGCATCCAATTAGCCGAGGGCTCCTCCTGAGATAAAAGGTTAAAGTCAGAAGTGAGAGTCGAGACCAGGGAGCTTAGCTTGGGTTCTGGATATAGGGTGCCGAACGTGACAGTGTGGGAAAACCTATTGCTTCTCATCGCATACATATTGCACTGCAAGATTATACAATTTCTTGGAGCAGTTAGAGAGACTAATGATAATAAAACCACAGTCATAATTGCATTCTGGCAGGGCTCTGTATGAGGACAGGTTATTAAACAGAGCAGCTTCAATTTCAAGCCCCCACTGTGCCTGTCAGAGACAGAACAGTTTGATGTTTTCAATTTCCTTCTATCTAATCCAAGCACCCAAGCAAAATACCTGGGAGCTCACTAAGTTCCAGACTGGTGCCACTGAGAGTTTATTTATCTTTGGTAATCAAGAAAGACAAAGGGGCAGTTTTACTAAAGGGTGAAGTGATTAATGCTGGTGAAAATTCACCAGCGTTATCGTTTTAAGGGACTTCGCCAATTTACTAAGGGGCACAGTCGTCACTTCGCTAGCGAGGAGATAGACGCTAGTGGTGACTCGTACTGTATCGCCAGCTGAATTTTCACTCTGGCAAATGGATGTTACTCCGCAAATTCACTAAAATGCATATTTTACTGAACGTTACCTCTTTCTCCAGACTTGCCTTTGCCAGCTCAGAGCAGGTGAAGTGCACTGGAGTGTATAAATCTTCCTCAATCTTCTGTTAAGCTCCCCATAGACACGACGATTCTTCTTGCCGAACGACCGATTGTAGGGAAGTCTGACCAATCCTTCAAAATTATCGTGCGGTTAGTAGGATTCGAATGAACATACATCTTACGATTTTTCGGCCGACATCTGTCACGAAATTGATCGGCCAGGTTAAAAAATCTTTGTCGGTCCCAGTGCAATCTATCTATGTTTGCAGGGCCAAGCAGGCAGCTCCCCTTTGTTTTCCTGTCAAAGTGGTCTTTTTAGTTGATGGTAAATTCGTGCGATTGTACGGTCGTTCCGAAAAAATCGTGGTCTCACGATGAGGATCGGATCTTTTAAAATTCTCAACATCTATGACCAGCTTTACTTACATGATATTTTTTAGTGGAATGGTTTCTAAGTGCAAAAAATGGTGGTGTCTTTTCCGTTTTTTAGAGTGATAGCCTGCAAAAGTCCTTAAAATGTTTTTTTTAAGAACAGAGAGTTGTTTACTGGAGGGTTCTGATCTAACTGCTGTCTACTGTGATAAGCTGGCTGCCTGTACAATCAAGTTTTGGTGGAATTCGCTATGGTAAACAGGCTAACATAGGATCTGGAGCATAGAGACAGGGACACCATGACTTCAGGCAAAAACACACGTTTATTCAGACAAACTCCTCCCAACATAAAGATTACAACAAAATAGTTCATTAGCGTTTCAACAGCACACATTCTAGACTTTTTGATCACAACGCAACACTTCGCCAGGCGTAGATTCGCCAGGACAACGCTAATCCACTAAAATCTGAAGTTGAGTCCAGGGCGCCAAACACTGGCTAAGTTGCGCTAGCATTACTGTGCCAAGCGAAGTGAAGTTGCGCTAGCGTTGCCTAATTTGCATACATTGGGAAGCTAAAGTTCAATGGACGTACAGTATATGTTGCAGCAAATACATTACACTACACAAGCCCTGGAAACCTTAATAAAATAAAATAAATAAATAAATAAATAAAAGTTGTTATATTGCCCTACACATAAGCCCAGTGTATAATTTATGTGCCATATGTTAGGAAATGTAGGGAGGAAGCCAGTTACGCTGTTTTTCAGCCTATCACCCTGAAAAAGAAAAAGATGCTAGCGTTTTTTGGGACATCCTATCTACTCTATTGCACTTCGCTTGGTCTGAGCTGGCAAAGGCAAGTCTGGCGCAAGAGGTAACGTTCATCTTAATGAATTTACTTTCATTCGCCAGGCGTTAGGGAGCAAAGTCCCGTTAGAGCCTATCTCCTTCGATAGTGAATTTACGCCAGCGACCATTAGTAAATCGGTGAATTTTCGCCCGCGTTAGTCACTTCGCCCTTTAGTAAATTTGCCCCTTAGCTTCTCTAACTCTCTCCTCCAGTGATACCAATTCACCAGCTTCTGGCCTTGCTCAACCTTTGGCAGCACCACAACCCCCTGTAACACAAGGAGGTATCTGGTGAGAGTCACACAACCCTCCACCCAATACAAGGAGGTATCAAGGGGGCACTGAGGTGTAATCTCTGCTCACCTGCAGTTTAATCATACAGCTACCTATAGCTGGGCAGCTGCAAAACCCTAAATGGAGTATAGAATGGAGGGCCCACCCTGCTCTTCTTAATTCACTCCAGGGACACATTTAGCCATTTTTTCCTAAGCCAGTGAAATAAGACAGCCTTGCTTGTTGCAACAACAGACTCCCTGGAGTTACCTTATATATACTGTATATACAGTATAGTACTTTTGTTACTGAACTGGATATTTTAACACTTGCCATAGTCCCCCAGTCATGTATCAGCTAAGTCAAGGTACTGGGCTAATAATTCACATGGGTGATGCTAATATTTGACATAAAATGAACCTGAAGCAAATGCTGAGAGTAATTAGTGGCATTAGAATGAGCAGAGCCACTGTTCTGCCAATTTACATTTGTTTATAGCATCAGATCAAATAAGTGTGGCGTGTTTTTGTTTTCTAATTGCAGACATTTTTGGTCTTGTGTCTACAAATCCTTTTCTAGAAAGCTTTAGATAATGCAAGTCCATGATCTGTGCCAAACCAGAGCACTCATGCGTTCAAAAAAATGTTACAACATCTTCTGAAGTAAATGCTGGAGAGTGTAGAAACAGAACTGTTGAAGATCTAAATGCCCAGCATGTTTGGAATATCAGAGCTTTTCCTCCCCAGACCTGACTGATTTGCAGCATTCTGTGGGCTCCCATAGGTATCCAACCTGATGCAGTACTTTACTCTAATTATTCAGTGTGATTGAACTGAATGTTCATTCATGCATCGCATACTAATATACAAATCTCATGTTTTCTGCATTACCACATTCATAAAGTCATAGTGAAAGTTATTTAGTGGCTTATATAACAGGTTTAAATTGGGTTCTTAGGAGCATCTGTTCTGTCCACAGAGAGGCACTCGTGTAAGTCAGAGAGTAGGTTTATTTTGAAGGCTTACAAGTTGCAGAACTGCTCCTTAAAATATAACCCTGTCAAGAAACGCAAACACTATTCATTGAAGTGCAAAACTCTCCTAGATTGAAAGTACAAAGCTGGCATGAGTCTACAAAAAAACAAACAAGGGAAAGTTGTGCTCACCACTAATTTTTAAAACCATTAGGCGGGGGTGCAATGAGGCTGTGACCACAAAATACATATAGACAAATACAAGAGTCCTCTGCACTCAACCCATTATCAATATATTTAAGACATTTTGTGCATACTGCTACTGAAAAATGCCTTACCCTTTAAACAACACAGGGATTGTTTGTCCATATATTGCAATATATTTAAGCTGGCCAACTACGTCAAAGTCATCCCATATCTGGCCAGTCCTATGCTCAATTTCCATCTGATTCATTAAGAATTCTATTGCTTCATTATACATTTTACAAAGGGACTAAGTTTTACCTGCAACTTACTCGCTGCTTTCAAAGTAAAACTCCCAAAATTGGCTGCCCTTTTATTAGACACCAGTGGGATCACCTGACTATAGCTGGGAAGGGTGGGAGCTACAACATGGAGCTGGTCACTGCTCCTGTATAACTATAACAAACAAGGGAAAGTTGTGCTCACCACTCATTTTTATAACAATTAGGCGGGGGTGCAATGAGGCTGTGACCACAAAATACATATAGTCAAATACAAGAGTCCTCTGCACTCAACCCATTATCAATATATTTAAGACAGAGACATTAATATATATATATATATATATATATATATATATATATATATATATATATATATATATATATATATATATATATATATCTATATCTATATCTATCTCCTAGCACGTCTTACACATACCTTTACCATGTCTATTAAAAATAAATTCAAACATTAATTAAAGCCAATAAGCTGGTTTTGCCTCTAATAAAGATTAATTATATCTTAGTTTGGATCAAGTACAAGCTACTGTTTTACTGTTACAGAGAAAAAAGAAATATTTAAAAAAAAAATAGACTTAATTAATTAGTCTATTGGAGATAACCATCCAAAGCTTACTGAATAACGGGTTTCCAAATAATAGATCCCATACCAATATTTGTAAATTACTTACTGGGGTGTTTTGGATGTGCTGTTTTTCCTCTAATTCATGGTGTTTTAGATTTGCTGTATTGTAAAGTCATGTTTATGTATTTATTATCTGCTTCTGTCACTATTTTAGTTCAAGTTCAGACATTCTGAAAGACATTGACGAAGCTGTGACGAGTGAAGATTCCAGTTCTAGTCTGTGAGTATCTTGCAGACTGTGTTTGGCTTAGCTGCAAAGTATTATCCCGGCATTAATCAGGATTTTGTACTGGTGGAAAAGAGACCCATCTGCCCAGAAATGACTTTTGCTTTGAAGTAGGCAATCCAATAAAGAATGAGAAATTCCTTGGCTTTTCAAGGCTGTAAGAGTAGTGTCAGCTTTATATGTGCTCGGATCCTTGTACAAGATCTGCGTAAAACCATCAATTATGGTCCATAGAATTAACGATCCACACATGGATAGGAAATAAAAGCAGCTTGTTCCATTCAATTTTAATCATCTCAGGCTCAGTACTTACCTTCTAGACTTCCAGCAAGCGGCTTACCAAGTACACTTAAGGGTCAGGCCACACGAGCAGATTCGGGGAGATTAGTCGCCCCAGACACAAATCTCCTCTTTTTTAGGGGGTGACAATCCAACGAACTGCCTTCCCCCTGCCCTCCGCCGACTAAAATGAAAACCGTCTGCGGCAATGCACACGCAGCGCTTCATTTTCTGAAGGCGCCTGAAGTTGCCTCACAAGGAAACTCTGGGCGACTTCGGAAAATGAATTGCTGCATATGCATTGCTGCAGGCAATTTTCATTTTGGTCGGTGGAGGGCAGGGGGAAGGCAGTTCGGGGAGATTGTCGCCCCCGAAGAAGAGGAGATTCGACGCTGGGGCGACTAATCTCCTGAATCTGCTTGGGTGGCCAGACTAGGGATGTAGCGAACGTCGGAAAAAAAGTTCGCGAACATATTCGCGAACTTGCGCAAAAATGCGAGCGGTTCGCGAACGGTTCGTGAACCCCATAGACTTCAATGGGAAGGCGAACTTTAACATCTAGAAAAGACATTTCTGGCCAGAAAAATGATTTTAAAGTTGTTTAAAGGGTGCAACGACCTGGACAGTGGCATGCCAGAGGGGGATCAAGGGCAAAAATGTATCTGAAAAATCTGCCTGTGTGTGCTTGGAAGAGATAGTGTAGGGGGAGAGCTGTTAGTGATTTCAGGGACAGATGATAGTAAGTTTGCTGGCTAGTAATCTGCTTGATACTGCTCTGTATTGGAGGGACAGAAGTCTGCAGGGATTTGAGGGACATTTTAGCTTAGGTAGCTTTGCTGGCTAGTAATCTACTGTTCTCTTTAAACAACTGCCATACGTTGACCTTGTAGGCATTGTTTGCCCAGTTTTTTTGGACGCAGCCACTGAAGCACAGTTGCCAGAAAAAATATGCCATATAAATGCTGAAAATAGTCATTTTTCGCCATACGTTGACCTTGTAGACATTGTTTGCCCAGTTTTTTTGGACGCAGCCACTGAAGCACAGTTGCCAGAAAAAATATGCCATATAAATGCTGAAAATAGTAATTTTTCGCCATACGTTGACCTTGTAGACATTGTTTGCCCAGTTTTTTTGGTTGCAGCCACTGAAGCACAGTTGCCAGAAAAAATATGCCACATAAATGCTGAAAATAGTCATTTTTTGCCATATACGTTGAGTCAACGTATGGCAAAAAATGACTATTTTCAGCATTTATATGGCATATTTTTTCTGGCCTCTGTGCTTCAGTGGCTGTGGCCAAAAAAACTGGGCAAACAATGCCTACAAGGTCAACGTCGTTGACCTTGTAGGCATTGTTTGCCCAGTTTTTTTGGCCACAGCCACTGAAGCACAGAGGCCAGAAAAAATATGCCATATAAATGCTGAAAATAGTCATTTTTTTGGTCGCAGCCACTGAAGCACAGTTGCCAGAAAAATTATGCCATATAAATGCTGAAAATATAAATTTTTTTGGTTGCAGCCACTGAAGCACAGAGGCCAGAAAAATTATGCCATATAAATGCAGAAAATATGCATTTTTTTGGTCGCAGCCACTGAAGCACAGTTGACAGAAAAATTATGCCATATAAATGCTGAAAATATAAATTTTTTTGGTTGCAGCCACTGAAGCACAGAGGCCAGAAAAATTATGCCATATAAATGCAGAAAATATGCATTTTTTTGGTCGCAGCCACTGAAGCACAGTTGCCAGAAAAATTATGCCATATAAATGCTGAAAATAGTAATTTTTTTGGTTGCAGCCACTGAAGCACAGAGGCCAGAAAAATTATGCCATATAAATGCAGAAAATATGCATTTTTTTGGTCGCAGCCACTGAAGCACAGTTGACAGAAAAATTATGCCATATAAATGCTGAAAATATAAATTTTTTGAAGAAAACAGTGTGCAAATAATGCCTACAAGGCCAACGTATACACTACTACAGCGGTGGATACGGATTACGTAAAATATATGAATGCTGCTTGAAAAAAGTGACTCCGGTGTTTTTTCTGGAGACGGTAATATTATGGATATTTAGACAGAATGTGAACAAGGTCACACAGCTCGATGGCGGGTTGAAGAAAACAGTGTGCAAATAATGCCTACAAGGCCAACGTATACACTACTACAGCGGTGGATACGGATTACGTAAAATATATTATGGCTGCTTGAAAAAAGTGACTCCGGTGTTTTTTCTGGAGACGGTAATATTATGGATATTTAGACAGAATGTGAACAAGGTCACACAGCTCGATGGCGGGTTGAAGAAAACAGTGTGCAAATAATGCCTACAGGGCAAATAATGCCTAAAAGGTCAACTTATACACTACTACAGCGGTAGTAAAATAAAAAAAAGTAAAATAAAAAAAAAATGAATATTAAAAAAAAAAATTAAAGTTGGTGCTGCTGAACTACTAGGAGCAGCAGATTAGCACACCAGTCCCACTCCCCAACACTGCTAGACTAATAGCACTGGGCTCTTATAGTAGTAGTAGTAGTAGTAGTAGTAAAACAACAAAAAAATAAATAAAAGCAGTCCTTACAAGGACTACTGTTATTGCAGCAGTCAGCAGATGAGATCAGAAGCAGGACAGCTGCCCACTGCAGCTACATACAGAGCACTGCAGTAGAAGGTAGATTACTAGCCAGCAAAGCTACCTAAGCTTAAATGTCCCTCAAACCCCTGCAGACTTCTGTCCCTCCAATAACAGAGCAGTATCAAAACGATTACTAGCCAGCAAACTTTCAACTGTCCCTGAAATCACTAACAGGCAGCAGCTCTCTCCCTACACTATCTCTTCAGCACACACAGGCAGAGTGAAAAAACGCTGCAGGGCTTCGGTTTTTATAGGGAAGGGGAGTGGTCCAGGGGAGAGCTTCCTGATTGGCTGCCATGTACCTGCTGGTCTGGGGTGAGAGGGCAAAAAAAAGCGCCAACAATGGCGAACCCAAAATGGCGAACGTCGCGCGACGTTCGCGAACTTCCGGCGAGCGCGAACACCCGATGTTCGCGCGAACAAGTTCGCCGGCGAACAGTTCGCGACATCTCTAGGCCAGACCCTTAGAGACAGGAAACAGGCACTTTTGATGTAGATCCCACACTGTGAATAATGTTCTGAATTGATTAAAGTGTTTGCTGAGTCCATCTGTATTCTGTATATTCTACATGAAGTCTTTTGCTAATTTAACTTAACAATTTTATCCTCCAAATAGATAACAGACCATATATGTGTTAAACCCATTTTTAAAATGTTAGCCAGTTGTACAAATCAATGATTAAATATACTACATGGGGGGGGGGTTCACAGAAGTAGAAATAGCCCATTTTTGGAGTAAAAGTGGTGGTAAACTGGAGTAAAATACTTTCTCCATATTCACAAACAGAAATCCACCTAAATTCCGGCTCAACCACCACTTTTCATATTTTAGTGAAAGAAAGACAGTTTACAGACACTTTTATAAATTTGTCTTTCAAAATGGTGCAAAAATCACATTTTAAACGTAATTTTCTTCCGACATTTTAAAAGTGGATTAAAACTCAGTATAACTCTTCCCCAGATTAATTCTAAAATAAACTGTTCTGCTTCGGTTCACCCAATCTTCATTTCACACATCTTGTAGGTGCCCTATTGGGGAAGAATTAGCAAATCAATGGGGATTTATATTTTATAGTCAGGGCACACATTTCTATCTTCTATAGGGGTAAAAGCCTCATTAACAAAACAATAATTAAACAAAAAAAAAATTGATATGTAAACAGTTTTTAACTCACACTTGCATTATTTTACTAGTTTTATCTAAATGAATGAGGCAATATTAGCAATTTGAGTGAATATATTATCTAAAGGAAAAGTAAATCCTCCCAGCCAATTTCGAAGGATTTTAATCCATCGATCGAACGATTTTTCTTCGACCAAAAAAATATAGCAAAGCCTATGGGGACCTTGCCCATAGGCTAACATTGACTTCGTAGGTTTTAGGTGGCGAACTAGGGGGTCGAAGTTTTTTTTTAAAGAGACAGTAGTACTTCGAAGTCGTAGTCGAAGGTCGAAGTATCCAATTCGATGGTCGAAGTAGCCAAAAAAAAACATTCGAAATTCAAAGTTTTATTCTATTCCTTCACTCGAACGATGTAAATGGGCCCCTTGATGTAAGATAACAAAACATATTTCTGATACAAATCCCGATATTTTCTTGTATTTAGACCCTTATATCTTGTTACATTAGTAGAATTACACAAACATGTAGGCAGATTTAGAAAGCCCAGGTTATCCTGAAAAAATAATGTATAATTTTCCTAGATAAAATAACCCCCCCCCCCCAAAAAAAAATTCCAATTTGATGGCTGACTGACAGGTGAAGTAAGAGCTAAAAACAAATTCAGAAAAAATGTCATTAAAATGTCGTGCAAAAGACAAAATTCTAAAACTTTCTGTTTAAAAGGGAAATTCACAAAGTGGAGATAGAGGTTTGTAAAGTTGGTGGGAAATCAGACATTTTTATCTCCACTTTTATTTGTCTCAATATCAGCACTTTTGTGAATTCTCTCTATGTGAAATGTACTTGATGCTTAGAATAGGGGAACTGTGCAGGCAGAATTGTAGGATATTTCTATGTACAGCCATTACTAAGATGTTGCTCCCATTTCATTCATTACATGCCCAAATAAATAAAAGCTTTGCACATGCTCAGCACAGCTATAATAGTTACACTATTCTGGGTCCAGGGTGTGTCTAAAATACTGGATATTTACTGAATATGCAGTTAATGAGCTGAAAATACATCATCTTCAGAACACCCAACTGTAGCGATGGGCGAATAAATTCACCAGACATGGATTTGGGTCAAATTTACGCGTTTTGCCACCTGCGAATGTTTTCCCAAAACTGCGTTGACAATTCGTTGGAGAAAAATCCATTGCAACAAAAAAATTTGTTGCATCAAAATTGTCATGCGCATAAAAATTGTTGCACGTCAAAATTATTTTGGATGCCCATTGGTTTAATGTATTTGGACAAAAAATTCACACCCATCACTACCCAAACAGTTGCAGTATGCAGTCACGATATGAGGGTTTTTTTTAATGCAAGATTCATGGAGTGCATTATATATCTTATGCACAACAAGCTTTCAAATGAATTAGTGATAAGTATTATATAGTGTACTTCAAATGATCTGTAACCATCACTGTCAGATCTGATCATACAGATGCGGCAGTGATGGATTTGTGGTAGCTCATTGTGTTGGAATATAAATGAGGATTTAACAAAAGCATACTAATTTGATCCCACCCTAGGTCAATCAGCATTTTGAGGCAGATGTATTAATGAAAAACTATACCCCTCAAACAATGTAGGTCTCTATTAAAATATATTGCATTAAACATCTCATATGTAAAAACTGCTTCATGTAAATAAACCATTGTCATAATAATATACTTGTTTAGTAGTATGTGACATTGGGCAATCATAAATAGAAAATTGCCATTTTAAAAAATAAGGGCCGCCCCCTGAGATCCTACGATTCACTGTGCACACAAACAAACCATACATGTTAGGTCACATGAGACAATTAACAGACAGAGTTCTGTCTTTTGCTTCCATACTTCTTCCTGTTACAGTTAGAGCTGCAGTATTTCTGGTCAGGTGATCTCTGAGGCAGCACACAGACCATCACGAAATGGTGGCTCAAGGCAAAAGATGTAAAAGGGCCATATTTACTTAAATATAAATTCCAATTTGATAAGATTCTTCAATACGCCACTTCTGTTGCTCAAGTATTCATTTTGGGGTATATTTTTCCTTTAAGGTACGAATGGTAAATTTCGTATTTAAAATTCGTATTTAAAAGCCCCAACTCGAATGTAAATTAGAATGTGAGATTGATCACAGTTCTAATTCGAATATTCGCCACTGAAAACCTCCCGAGATAATTTACAAGTCAATGGCAGAGGTCTGATGACCCATTTGAAGATGTTAATAGCCTGATATTCCAGTTTTTTGGATTTGAGTTTAGTTCGTAACCGAATAAGAAACTCATTTTCCATTTGATCGTATTTTAGAAGTTCAAATTTTGTCACAAAGTTGTGAGTACATTCGAATTTATTATAGTAAAAAAAAAAAATTCACACCAATTCAAAATTCGACCTTTGATAAATCTGCCCCTGTGAGAATGCTACAGATTCCAATAAAGCAGCAAGTGCTTAAACTCTTCACTTGTCAGCGTATGTGATTTACAGGTCCCGCGAAATTCGTGAAACGGCGAAAAATACCCGAAACTGCAAAAAAATCGCGAAACTGTGTCTCGTTTTTGACGCTGGCGTCTGTTTTTGACGTCTGAATTTTCGCACCGGTTTTGCAAATTTATTTGACGGTGGCGAATCGTGGGAATTCACCGAGAATTAGCGCGTGGCAAAAAATTTTCCCATCACTATTTACCATACATTATGGTATACTGTTTTTATATAGTTTAGTTATTTTGTCTACCACAAATGATTGTAGATGTTGGTTTTTTTTCTTGCTAGTATAGAAAATCTGAAAAATCTTAAAAAAAAATACAAATACCTCTAAAAATTTTATTTTTTCATGTTTTTTACACGTCGAGGCCCATTTATCAAAGGTCAAATTTCGAATTCATGAGAGTTTTTTTAAAATTCAAATATAAGTGACAGGGAGATTATTTAATAAAAAATTCCGACCTAAAAATTATGTATTCGATTTCTACAAATCAAATTTTTCACCCCCCAAAAAAAAACTGGAATGTCAGGAAGGCTGCTAACATCTCCAAATTATCCAAGTAGTGCAAATTGTGTGTGCTTCAACCACCTCTCAGTCCGGAAACCCTTGCCAGGGGCAAAATATACACTGGAAAAAATACAGCTGCGGCACCTCTTTGTTGCAAAAGTGAAAAGATGTGTTTATTAGGTCATAAAACAGGCCATTTTTCTGACCTAATACATTTTTTCCAATTAACATCTCCAAATGGCTCAACGGACCTCTGCCATTGACTTGTACATGAACTCGACAGGTTTTAGGTTGGCAAATATTTGAATTAGGACTGTTTCCATGGTCGAGTTGTGATACATCTCACATTCGAATTTACATTTATAGGGGGGGTTAAAATCCAAATGTGTGAATTTTTAAACTCGAAAATTTGGAATTTGAATTGACTATTCAACCCTTGATAAATCTGTCCCTTAATAAATGTAGAGTTTTAAAGAAATATAGAAAAAACATGAATTTTTAGAGATTTGTGAAAAAAATAGGAAAAAAAGAGAAATTTGAAAGTTAGTAAATAGTCTCCCTAATTTTCACTGTCATTGGAAATCTCTCTCTTTCTCTCTTTATGCAGATTTGTGTCAGTAGGTTATTTTGAAAGCCAGTGAGCTCTAATACACCCTACCGAACCCCAAACCTCATGTCTTATATCCCCTTTTACTTTTAGAGTTACATTTCTGTTGAGCTTTGTTACTTCTTCTGTTAATCAATATTTATATGTTTATTGTATACAGCCATCTATTGTACTGTGCTTTGGTATATGTTAGCACTTTATAAATACATGTTGGTGATGATAATACTAATGGTCTAGGCAAAGGAAGGGCTCACCAGTGTATTTTGGCTCAGGCTCCGACTCCTGCATGGAGAGACTAATTACTGAGAGGAGAACAGCGAAAAATAACTTTATTATTGCACAAAAGGTAAGGGATTTGTAATCAATTATATATAGAAAGTAATGTATTTAATTTTTGTTCCAGTTAAATGAACACTACTGTATAATGTGGTGCACATGCCAGCATTTATGATGAAGTAAGTTGCCCTTAATATTTAGTATTAAGGCCTTGAGAATGCTGGTACACTAACAGACATAAAGGGGGTTATTTATCAAGCTCCGAATATCCGAACCACAAATAATTAGTTGTTTTCAGAGCAAAGAAAAAAAAACGATTTATTATAGTCCGATGGTCTAAAAATTCAGGATCCGAAACCGCGGCATCTAAAAGCTCTCGAGGTCCTGTATAAGTCAATGGGGAAGGTCCCAGTGTCTGCGCTGATGTCCGTACTGATATCTGATGATTTTGGGGTTTCAGTGCAAAAAACTCTGAAAAAATCATTGTTTTTGCAGAAAACTCCAAATAATTCTGAGTTTTCGGGCAAAGCTCCTAAGTTTTTGGAATTTTGCCCGCCCCTATTTTTTCTTCATAAATAAGGTCCATTCGGGAGCTCGGAGTTGTATATCAGAAATACTGACATAAATTCGAGCTTGATAAATAACCCCCAAAAAGTTGACATGTGCATTAATCTTGTGTAATTTACTTATTGACCTCTTCAGACTCGAGGAAAAGAACTTTCATTTGAAGCAACGTAGGGGGTTCTTCACAGTCAGGACAGTGAGGTTGTGGAATGCACTGCCGGGTGATGTTGTGATGCTGATTCAGTTAATGCCTTTAAGACAAGCTTGAATGATTTCTTGGACAGACAGAATATCCAAAGCTAGAGTGATAATAAAATCTATAGTTAGGGGCACATTTACTTAGTTCGAGTGAAGGAATAGAATAAAAAAAACTTTGAATTTCCAATTATTTTTTTGGCTACTTCGACCATCGAATTGGCTACTTCGACCTTCGACTACGACTTTGAATCGAACGATTCGAACTAAAAATCGTTCGACTATTCGACCATTCGATAGTAGAAGTACTGTCTCTTTAAAAAAAAACTTCGACCCCCTACTTCGGCAAGTAAAACCTAGGCTTTCTAAGCTTTTTTTGGTCGTAGAAAAATCGTTCGTTCGATCGATGTATTAAAATCCTTCGAATCGTTCGATTCGAAGGATTTAATCGGCAGTCGAATATCAAGGGTTAATTAACCCTCGATATTCGACCCAAAGTAAATGTGTGTGTGTATGGATGCTGGGTTTCATTTGGAGGGGTTGAACTTGATGGACTTTGATCTTTTTTCAACTTAATTTAACTATGTAAATATGTAACTATGTAACCTAGCCATAAAAAAGATATGTTTGATAAGATGGATAGATTGATAGACAGAAGTGCATAGATGGGCCTGTTTCCACCTTTGCACGAGGAACCAATCAGGTTAGCAGGAAAATGGACCACATATCCAAGGTCAGCTTCATTAAAAACCTTGACATACATGTTTTCTCCCACTGCAACAATGTACTGTTAGTTCTCTGGTACTATGGAAAGATGCTCTCTGATCTGTCAAATCGGCTGGGGTTTGAGTTTAGATAAACTGACGAGAGATTAAATTTAAAAACCGAAATGATGATGGACACATCAGAACCTGCTAAAAAAAAACCAAACCCTCCAAGTGTCTGTTTATGGAATCTTCCCCTGATCTTTTTGTAACATCTTTATTTTATTGTGTATACACAAGAGAGGCAGAGAGTAATAAAGTAATTGTTTACAAGTCCCCCTGGGAACTATTGCAGAGCCTGGCTCGTTGTCTTCTATTGTCTCTTATTCTTATTCAGCTTCTTTTTTTGTGCAAGGAAAGCGAGGAGTAAATGGGAGCGATGCTTATGAATCAAGGTTTTCAAAAGAAACAAAGAATGTTCTCATTCAACCAGTTACGTATGCTCCGTCATATTTTTATTATGATGCTAAATCCATCAAAGCATTCTTCTAATTCTTTTGAACAAAAAAACAAAAACAACACAGAGATTAATTAATTTTTGTGCTGTTAGGAGACATGTATGGTGAGCCGATCACCAGGCAGATAGACTTTATGTGGGACATTCACTAAGAATCGTAGTTGCGCTGGCGTCAGCTTCGCCCGTGCTTCGCCGCACTTCGCCAGGTGTATTTTTGACAGCGCTCCGCAAATTCACTAAAATCTGAAGTTGCACTCAGGGGTAGCGTAAGGTTGCGAAGTTGCGCTAGTGTTAATTCGCCTACTACGCTAGCGATAGTTAATTTGCATACAGCGCCAAATTAAATTTTCAATGGAAGTATTCGTAGCAGCACTACACAAGCCTGGGAAACCTTCAAAACATCAAATAAAATTTTTATTTTGCCCTACACATGTGCCCACTGTATAGTTAAGTTGCCATGAGTTAGGAAATGTAAGGGGAAAGGAGGGTAGCCCCAAAAATTTTTTCGATCTTTTTCAGCCTATCACACATAAAAATAAAAAAATGCCAGCGTTTTTTGGGACTTAGAAAAATTTTGAACTTTTTCTGAAGCAATCCCTATCTACTCTATTGCACTTCGCCTGGTCTGAGGTGGCGAAGGAAGTCTGGCGTAAAAGGTAGCGTTCAGAATAATTTGCGCATTAGTGAATTTGCGTAGTTACGTCTGTTGCGCAAATTTGCCAGGCGTAAGGGTGCGAAGTAACACTAGGGAATTTACGCCAGCGTTCGTTAGTGAATCTGCGAATTAACGAAAATGCCCAACGCTGGCAAATTCACGCTAGCGTTAGGCACTTCGGCGTTTAGTGAATTTGCCCCTATGGCTTTCTGTTCATTTCTATTGTTAGATGTTGTATTTTCTCCTCGGCTGTTGCTGAGCAGTGTATTTAGTTTGCCAATTCATGTCTGTTAAGATTTGTACCTCTTCACTCCTGACTGATCACTCCTGGGTACAGAGTTAATTAGCATTATTTTGATTCCATATCCTTCTTTGTATTGAAGGACTTAATGACTGCAGGACATGATGCCAGTATAACTGGTCTGCCAAGAAAGCATCCATTTTTAAGTGCAGTAAGTAAGATAAACAGTGAAATGACCTTTCCCATAGAAACTTGTAATGAAAATATGAGCTGTTGGTAATGTCTTGGAAGGCCCACTGAATTCCTCATTGAGGCAACTATTGTGTTTAATGGACATTGTGCAAAAACACCAGGACTGGTGCTATTGAGTCAACTCTCTTCTGAAAATGCCTTTGTGCAAGAATCACCCTGTGGCCTCAAACCCTTTATACAGGTATGGATCTGTTGTCTGGAAACCCATTATCCAGAAAGCTACGAATAACAGAAAGGCTGCCTCTCATAGACTCCTTTTTCCTTGTAATAATAAAACAGTTGCGTGTACAGGTATGGGAACCGTTATGCCGAATCCCATTATTTAGAAAGCTCTGAATTAAGTTAAAGCTATCTCCCATTTTATCCAAATAATCCAACCTTTTCAAAATGTTTTTCTTTTCCTCTGTAATGATGAAACAGTACCTTGTACTTGATCCAAACTAGGATATAATTAATCCTTACTCAAAGCAAAATCAGCCTATTGGGTTTATTCAATGTTTACATTATTTTCTAGTAGATAGGGGAACTTCACAAAAGCATAACTTAAGCTGTTTAAAAAGTAAACATAATTTTAAGCAACTTTGCAATATACATCAATTAAAAAATATGCAGACCTTTCGTGATTTTTAATGGTTTCTGACAGTTTCCTAAGCCCAGCCCCCTGCTGATCTATCTGACTACTTTGCTGAGCTGACCAACTACTGTTACTTTGTATCAACAGCCAGCTGTCCTTAGCCTGTATCCTCCAAACCCCACAATTCCCTGCACACATGATTTTAATAATGAAAGGAACATCATAGTTCAATGCATTGTGGGTTATGTAGTTCCTGCATGCTGTCTGTAAGCTGTGGAGAAGTTGTTACAATTTGTAACATCAGTGTTTAGTCCCTCCTTCCCTGCCAGGATTTCAAATGATGCAGAAAGAGAAGCTGTTAAACAGCTGGATTTCAGCATAGAAAATACCATTTATTCATACTTTTTGAAGATACCGGTAACTGTAATGGGTATTTTAGGGGTTCCTGTGTTATGTGGGCCTCTTTATCAAATTTTGGTTTGAAAGTCGGAGTTCCCCTTTAAGGTCAGAAGATCCAAATCACAGAAAGATCCCTTATCTAGAAAACCCCAGGTCCCGAGCATTCTGTATAACAGGTCCCATACGTGTACTTGATCCAAACTAAGATATTATTAATCCTTATTGGAAGCAAAACCAGCCTATTGGGCTTGTTTAATGTTTACATGATTTAATTTCTAGTAGACTTAAGGTATGAAGATCCTAGCTACAGAAAGTTCTGTTATTCTGGAAAACACCAGGTTCCGAGCATTCTGGATAACAGGTCACCATACCTGTACAAGCAATAGTATGAAAGATACAAGATGAAGCCAGGGTGCTCAAGATCTAAGGGGCCGATTCACTATGGGTCGAATATCGAGGGTTAATTAGTTCGATCAAACGATCGAAGGATAATTCCTTCGATCGAACGATAAAATCCTTCGAATTGAACGATTCGTAGGATTTTAATCCAACGATCGAAGGAATATCCTTTGATCAAAAAAAGTTAGCCAAGCCTATGGGGACCTTTCCCACAGGCTAACATTGACTTCGGTAGCTTTTAGATGGCGAACTAGGGGGTCGAAGTTTTTTTTAAAGAGACAGTACTTAGACTATCGAATGGTCGAATAGTCGAACGATTTTTACTTCGAATAGTTCGATTCGAAGTCGTAGTCGAAGGTCGAAGTAGCCCATTCGATGGTCGAAGTAGCCCAAAAAAAACTTTGAAATTCGAAGTTTTTTACCTTCGAATCCTTCACTCGAAGTTAGTGAATCGGCCCCTAAATATTGGCACAGCATGCATAATCTCACCTTTTAAAAACTCTGCCCATATTAGATAATCTCTCATGCACAGATTATTGTGAATATCCCCAATGCAACAGCTTGTAGAGTGCATCTAGGAAAGCATAGACCCTTTAGTGTTATGTTAGCAACTTGCTCTGTCTATTATTTGGCTCTACGAATCCCAGTCTCAGTGCGGTCTGTACTTTTTAACCACACACACAAGCTAAGGCAGCCCCATTCTCATTCTTTGGTGTCTGGCAAATGTAAAAGTTCAGCCACGCGCCTTGTTGGAAACATTTGATGGAAAAAAATAACTTTTATAATGAATTTTGCAATGAATATGTCTAAACTGAAACACGGCAGCCTGCAGTTATTACTGAACAAATACACAAAAAAAACCCTTTTGGGATTAAATAGGATCTATGTTCTTGCTTTTCATGAAGCAAGTCTTTTGAAAAATGAGCTACTGCTGTTAAAACAGTTTTCTTTACCGATTGGATAGTCAGTCTTTTCCTTTTTCTTATTGATTATTTTCAGACATAGGGAATTCTACTGATTTTATTTCGCTGACCAATTTATTTTCCTCTGACAGTCTTCAGCTGGTCACAGTCTGCCCGATGTCACCAATAGCCGGTTCCTGAGCACAGGCAAGTCAGTTGGGTTTGGCTGAGATATACATTATACAAGGAGAAGGAAAGCTCAAAGACAGTTTATTGCCAACAGATTAGCCTCAATAGTGCAAGTTAGAATGCTATATTCATTCTGCAGAATGCTTTACCATACCTGAGTAAACAAGTCTAGACACTGTCTCTGTTTGTTTAGGATAGAAGCTGCCATATAAGCTTGGTGTGACATCACTTCCTGCCTGAGTCTATCCCTGCTCACATACAGCTCTGAGCTCAGATTACAGCAGGGATGGGAGGAGGGAGGGGGAGAGGAGCAAACTGAGCATGCTCAAGCCCTGCCCTGGAGGTTTATGCTGAAAACAGGAAGTCTGGTACAGAAGCCCATGTGTACACAATAAAAGGAAAGAAATGCTGTGTTTATTTTGACAGAGTACTCAAAGCAGCATTACTTTGAGGGTTTACTGGTGTTTATATATATATAGACATTTCTGATAAAGCTTAATTAATTTTAGCCTTTCCTTCTTCTTTAACTGTTTCTAACTTTCTGAAAATAGTCGCCAAGTACTGAAATATACAATAAAAATGATTTATTGTTTAAGCTTTATTACACAATGAGCAGCGCCGATTCAGGGGAAAACGCCACCTGAGGCGGCTCCTGCAATGCCGCCCCCCTCCCCGGTTTACCAGTCAGGAGGGGAGGCAGGAACTCTAATGCGGAGAGCACAATTGCGCTCTCTCGCATTAGTAAAGCCAAAATTCGGCTCTTAAAGGTACCAGGAGCGGCTTTTTGCCGCCCCTGGAAACTCTCCGGCGTGCCGCCTGAGGCGAGTTTCTCAACTCGCCTCGTTGGCGGCGCGCCCCTGACAATGAGCCAGTTGCTTTGACACTACCCACAAATCAGTTCTGTTGTTATTTCTTGGCCTGAACAGAAAAAAGATGACCTTGGAAATAAACTGATAACCAGTGCTAATGAAGTACTGGATATTTGAAAATGAGAAAAAAGATAGTAAAAAGCCCGCACACTATCAAATGAATTAAATTAATTATCTAAATGATACCGTGAACCAATCAATTAATAAATATAAAGTGCTTGTGCTGATAATGAAAATACTTGCTTGGTTAATTAAAACCTTCTAATAAATTTAATTAAATATTAAGCAATTAACAAACAACAAGTTCAGAAAAGCATGGAGTTGCTTTTTCTGTGTGTTAAAAAAATAGCTGGTGCCGACTTGTTATTAATTTTATGCTAAGTTTATAAACAATTGATTCAAAATTTCAATAAGTTATAAAGTGCAAGTGCTGAATTAATTACAGTCACCGACCGCGTGTGGTTCAAAATAGATAATTTATGCAAGTGCATTATATAATCAAAAAGTAATTCATTAACAAAAATTAGTTAAAAAAGGAACCAGGACCGTCATTTAAGGAAAATTAAGTAGGAAAGAGAAAATAGTGTAGAGGTGGAGAAGTCCCAAAGAAACTGCTGCCTATTAAATTTCTAAGCCCTGGGACCCAACACTGGGAGAAAGTAGTACACTGAGGACTGTGGTCTCGTATTTTACATAACCTATCTCTTTGAAAGAGCTAAAATATCCTAAAAAACCACAAATCCACCAGTGCCATATAAATAACAGAGAATAAAAGAAATTGAATTCGGTTCCCTGGACCAGGCTATGAGTATTCAAATGCAGTTCAAATTTTCAGTAATCGAGCTAGTATTAGGGTCTGAGCAACATATAAAATCAAATTATTGTTAAGAGAGGCTCTGCCGACGCGTTTCGCTAGTAAGGCAAATTGTATCCACTCATGCTTTCACGTTTTTTAAAGACTTCCGTGTTTAGAGATCTCGCGAAATCGACAAAATGTCTTGCCCCATGTCAGATTTTACAATTGAATATAAAAAAATCTGTTTGCTCTTTTGAGAAATGGATTTCAGTGCAGAATTCTGCTGGAGCAGCACTATTAACTGATGCGTTTTGAAAAAAACATGTTTTCCGATGACAGTATCCCTTTAAGCAAACCTATAATAATTCAATATTCAACACAAACAGACTGTTTACTCTGACCATGTAATTTCCCCACTTACTGGTAAAGATTTTAATTGTATTTAATAAAGGTAACGATTTTATCATGAATCATGCAATGGACTTTTGAACCTTGGCCCAGAGCGCTACATTGTTTAACAGATTGTATGATGGATGCTCTTTAATCAAAATGTAACAACCACCAACATGTGTCTGAAATGGCAAGGCATCTTTGTGGCTGACATTTTCAGATTTATTGACTGGATGTCTTGTAACTGACATACTGGATTTGCTTCGAAGCTCAAGGCACACTTCAGATATCAGTGAGGGAAGATAGTAGGAATTCTACCATAAAAGTATTAACTTGCCTTGGTATCTCTGACATTATCACAACGTGAGAAGCAGTGAATACTTCATGTTTTGTAGAGTCTGTGTCTGTAGGTAGGCACATAAAAGCCATGCTCAGGCCAAAAGTAAAAATAGATAAATACTTTAGGGGTCATATAAATTCAGAAAGGCAAAAGTCGGGTGTAAAATGCAATTTCTTTGGACCTTGCCAACTATCTTTCTGCTTTAAAGAACAATCGAATACATCATTCCCTGCGGTTGGCAGCACCTAGTGCATTTAGACTGAGTAAATTAGATATCTGTTTGATTGGCCGTATTGGAACAATACCTTGGGTCTTTTGATCCTGTAATAGCAAGTGCATTTATTACATATGGGTCCTGTTATACAGAAGGCTAGGGACCTGGGGTTTTACAGATAACTGATCTTTCCTTAATTTTTCTCTTCATACCTCAAGTCTACTAGAAAACCATGTAAACATTAAATAAACCCAATCGGCTGTTTTTTCTTTCAATAAGGATTAATTATATCTTAATTTGGAACAAGTAAGGGTCTTCGTTTTCTGAAGTCGCCCAAAGTTTCCGCTTGAGGCAATAACGTGTGACTTCAAAACGAAGTGTTCCGTGTGCCTGCCCCCAGGCGCTTTACATTTTAGCCGGCGGAAGACAGATCGGGAAATTAGTCGCCATGTAGAAGAGGAGATTTGTCGCCTGGCGACTAATCTCTCCAAATCTGCCCGTGTGGCCAGACCCTAAAAGGTACTGTTTTATTATTACAGAGAAAAAGCAAATCATTTTGAAAAACGTATTATTTAGATAAAATGGCAGATGACCCTTCCGTAATTTAGACCTTTTTTGATAACCGGGTTCCAGATAACTGATCCCATACCTGTATAAAGCATTCTGCATTAAAATAAATGGTTTATAACAAGTGTACTTGGTGCTTTCTTACTTTGGGTGGAACCGAAAAATGATTACATTGTACTTAGCGATGTTAGTTAGGAGTGGTTCACCTTTACGTTAACTTTTAGTATGTTATAGAATGGCCATTTCTAAGCAACTTTTCAGTTGGTCTTCATTATTATTATTTTTTTTTTTTTATAGTTTTTGAATTATTTGCCTTATTCTTCTGACTTTTTACTGCTTTCCAAAAGGAGGGTCACTGTCCCCATCTACAATCATTGCTCTGTAAGGCTACAAATTTATAGTTATTGCTACTTTGTATTACTCATTTTTTTATTCAGGCCCTGTCCTATTCGTAGTCCAGTCTTTATTGGTTTCCAGTTTGGACCCTAGCAAAAAGATTGCTGAAATTGCAAAGTGGAGAGCTACATATTTAGCAAATTATGAAAAATTAAAACCATTTGCAATTTGTCTCAGAATATCTCTCCCTACGTCATACTAAAAGTTACTTGAAAGGTGAACAACCCCTTTAAAATGAATCCAAGCCATGTAATTAGCAACATGATGAAATTCAGAACTGCTCTTCAATAATTCATTCACAAATGCTTTCAGAATTGCACTGGATTCATTCATATTATTCCGTGTATGATTTCATTCTAGTTTAGCTTGTTTCTTTTCTATTATTAGCCTAACCAATTGGAACTTTCATGAATAAAGTCATTTTGGTGCAGCAGAGATATTCAGAGGTTCTTCCTTGCTGACGTGAGTCTCCTTACCTTTCAACAAATGTTCTTACTAAAGGTGCCCATAAAAGGGCAGAATGTGATGGGCGAATTTGTGCAGTTTCGCTATACCAAAAAATTTGCAAAGCGGCGCTGGCGTCTGGTTTTTGATGCCGGCATACATTTGGGCCGGCGTCCGTTTTTTTCGGACGTCGGCGCACATTCGCCGGCAAAAATGTGCTGGTGTCAAAAAAACATCAAATTTTTTTTTGATGCCTGCGAATTTTCGTGACGGTTTCGGGAATCGCGGGAATTCGCCGCAAATTTGCATCTGTCGAATAAATTTGCCCATCACTATTAAGCTGTCCATAAAAATCTATTAAAACACCAATAAGGGTGGTAAAGTGCCAACAGATTGTGCTCATTCACTTAAAAATCAATCAAAGTGCAATTATTAATATCTCTGATTCCAAGAAAAGGTAGGAAAAGGAAATTGATAGAAGGGTGGAGAAAGTCCCGTATTTTCTAGCTGATTGTTTGACTAACTGTGGGACCCCACAAAGAGAGAGAAGTCAGTGCTTCTGGAACTGTGGTCTCAATGCTATTTTAACTAACTGAATTGAAGAGCTATCTTTTCTAAAAAAACACAAATTCCAGAGCACTTATAGTGAAAACAGTTAACAAGAATACAGATAGGAATCTCCTTAATCTGGGCCAGATCACTATAAAAAGTTTTAGTTTCTTAAAAGGAACCCCCCCAAAGGTTTTATTTAAAATGGTATAAACCATTGAGAACTAGCAAGCCGACGCCCGTTTCGCAAATTGCTTTTTCAAAAAAAAAAAAAAATGAATTGAGTCTTAGTTTTATTCTATTCAAGCTTTCTATTTAAGGTTAAGCACTAGCACTTTGTGGGACCACTTATCAAAGGGGGAACCAATATATATAGAATCACGGGATTAAATGGTTTAACTGAATTCAAACTATATAGTCATAACAAAAAAATTTTTTTTTAAATATTTTTTTTTCTTTTTTGTGTGTTTTTCCTGATCAAAAAGAAGGGGATACTTATTTTCTTTTCTCCTATATAAAAAAGCTTATCCTTCCCCTCGGACAGGCCCAACTTACTGAAATCTGACCAAACATCGTCCACATGTCAGTCAGTCAGTATTCTTGTCAGACTGAGGTCTGCATCTGCTCATTGATACAATCCTCAATCCCAAAGCCCAGGGGCCAGCCTTATATTTCCAGCCTCAAGGTGGGCATGTATGTGAGAGATCCAATTGTTTGATGACCTTATAATGTATGGCCAGCTTTAGCCCAAGAAAACGGGAGACTAAGTTGCAAAGCATTAGGAAGTTATATAACATTAGTCTCAAATACTATCCACATGTTTCCCAGATGCTGGGAACTTTCACTGGGACAATAACATAGTTTGTTTCTTGTCATGTTGTGCTTCTCAGTAGCTGCTTGTGTATTTTATATGGGAATGAAACTACCTTTTCTTTCCTTTATTCAATGTGGCATTGGCTCCATCCATTCCAACGAAGGGAAAGGCTGCTTTACTGCCCTATTAAAGGCTTTTTCTGATACTCTGTGTTGCTGGAGGCACAACAAGCCTGTTTGCTAGGGAACAAGCACATAGCATCAAGCTTATCACTCATGTCAAGTTTATAAAATATTTGCTCTCATACCCTTAACAGCTTAAAACACAATGCCCCTCTCACCTTTTCATAGAAACGCATTTTGTGACCTTTTTGAGCCAGTCTCATATTATGAAGCAATGATTCATAGCATATCTGGCTGCAGAATTGTAGAATCTTGCTAAGCGTAAGTTTGGCTTTAATGGCATTTCTTTTGTTTCTCTGGCATTGTGAAGCCAATATTTAGTGACTGGAGTAGGTGCAGAGCAGGGCCGGAATTGATTTGGAGCACTCAGACTTAAAGACACGCAGCAATGACTAATAAGTGGCCTTTCCCTCCCACAGAAAACGGTGGGATAAATCACTCACCTTTTATTTCCCCTTAGTGATAGCTCTGTTATTGCATTGCATCATGCAGACTGAATATTAACCCTTTTGTACTATATCTACAGCATCAAGCATACACTAGCTCCGGCCTCCTACAAGTGAACTGTTTTGTAAAGTCACCTTGCATAACTAAAGAGTTCATATACAGGTTTAGAACCTGTTATACAGAATGCTCGGGAACTGGTGGCATAAGGGATCTTTACATAATTTGGATCTCCATACCTTAAAGACTACTAAACATTTAAACATGAATTAAACCAAATAGTATTTTTTGCCTCCAACAAAGTTATATGTATCACAGTCATATGAAAAAGTCTGGGAACCCCCCTTTGGAGTTTTGTTTTTCATTGGCTGAGCTTTAAAAGTAGAAACTTCCTTTTAATATATAAAATGCATAATGGAAACAGTAGTATTTCAGCAGTGACAAAGTTTATTGGATTAACAGAAAATATGCAATAAGAATCATAACAAAATTAGACAGGTGCATAAATTTGGGCACCCCAACAGAGATATTACATCAATACTTAGTTGAGCTCCTTTTGCAAGTGTAACAGCCTCTAGACTCCTCCTATAGCCTTTGATGAGTGTCTGGATTCTGGATGTGGGTATATTTGACCATTCGTCCATACAAAATCTCTCCAGTTCAGTTAAATTTGATGGCTGCCGAGCATGGACAGTCTGCTTCAAATCATCCCATAGATTTTCCATGATATTCAAGTCGGGGGTCTGTGACGGCCATTCCAGAATATTATACTTCTCCCTCTGCATAAATGTCTTTGTAGCTTTCCAAGTGTGTTTAGGGTCATTGTCTTGTTGGAATATCCAACCCCTGCAGCGTAACTTCAACTTTGTGACTGATGCTTGAACATTATCCTGAAGAACTTGTTGATATTGGGTTGAATTGATCCGACCCTCGACTTTAACAAGGGCCCCAGTCCCTGAACTAGCCCTAGAGCATGATGGAACCTGCACCAAATGTGACAGTAAGTAGCAGATGTTTTTCTTGGAATGCGGTGTTCTTCTTCCACCATGCAAAGCCATGCTGTCACTCTTCAGAAGAGAGTCAAACAGAAGCACAACTTGCAATTGGCCACCTTAAATACCTTTTCTCATGATTGGCGAATTTATTCGGCAGGCACAAATTCACAGCAAATTTGCGTGATTCGCCGACAGCGAATAAATTTGCGAAGCGCCGGCAAATTTTTTTTTTTGCCGGCATTGAAAAAAATGGACGCCTGCGTCAAGACCGGCCGCCGCCGTCAAAAAAACGGGCTCCAGCGTCAAAAAATGAGACACTGGCGCCATTTCGCGGATTTTTCGCCGTTTTTCGGCGAATCGAAACGGTGCAAATTCGCCCATCACTATTGGACATACCCGCCTATGAAGTTCAAGGTTTAACGAGCTAATCCAACCAACAAGGTACTGTTTTATTATTACAGAAAAAAAGGAAATCACTTGTAAAAGTTTGGGTAATTTGATTATAATGGAGACTATGGGAGACGGCCTTTCCGTAATTTGAAACGTTCTGGGTAACGGGTTTCTGAATAACAGATGACATACTTTAAAGAGCTACTGACACCAGAAAATAAATTTTTTTCAATCTATCATAACATGTCGCTACCAAATTTTTTGGATGGGGAGACTGTCCTTATGTAACCTGAGGCTTTTCAGCTGAGGCTGAGTTATGACTCCTTGTAGCATATGGCAGTCAGTATTGAGAGTTAGGACATGGGTTGCTGATACTTGCTCTACTAAAGTAATGAATTATATTGTGTGTTCCTGTTTCAAACTCCACATGCCAGGCCTTATTTAATTGCAACAGATGTAAGGATAGAGCTGGCCTTTTTTGCCGAAAAGCGTTTGATTGCATTTATAATTTTCAATATGCAGCCATCTGTCTATAACCTGGGTTTGCTTATTGCTGTTCTCTTTTTATCTCAGAGGAAGAACATGCCTATAACTAAGTGTCTCGTTCTGTCAGGAGGTAATGAGTCTCTTCTTCGTGCATCGGCAATAAGTAAACTAAGCAAATTTAGCAAAATGTTACAAGGAGGCATTCCTCTAATTGGATTAATGTAGGTCTCTTGAGAAGTAGATATGAAGTAGTGTCTCTATCTATGCAAACGGTTTTCTGCAGATCAGGGAATACAGCATGAGTGTTTGACGTCACAATCGCATAGCAAAGAACTTGATTGCTGTTTATAACTTGAGTGCTTCCTAATGCATATTTTAAAGAGCTGCATTGCCCTATTATGTATATTCAACTCATTGCATCAGCCCAGAGGCTCGACAGTCCTTTCAGGGCAATTACCTGTGTATTCAAATTGGTTAAAGGAGAAGTAAAGGTTAAAAGTAAGTAAGCTTTATCAAAAAGGTCTAAATAAATACACCAGTAAACCCTCAAAGTAATGCTGTTCTGAGTCCTCTGTCAAAAGAAACACAGCATTTCTTTACTTTTATTGTGTACACATGGGCTTCTTTATCAGACTTCCTGTTTTCAGCATAAACCTCCAGGGCAGGGCTTGAGCATGCTCAGTTTGTTCCTCTTCCCCTCCCTCCTCCCATCCCTGCTGTAATCTGAGCTCAGAGCTGTATGTGAGCAGGCAGAGACTCAGACAGGAAGTGATGTCACAACAAGCTTAAATGGCAGCTTCTATCCTAAACAAACAGAGACAGTGTCTAGAGTTGTTTACTCTGGTATGGTAAAGCATTCTGCAAAATAAAAATAGTGTTCTAACTTGCACTATTGTGGCTAATCTGTTGGCAGTAAACCAGCTTGGACCTTTCCTTCTCCTTTAAGAGCAGCTTCCATCTTGTTAGGCCATCCATGGGGTGTCAGTGTTTCACGGCACATGCTCAGTGTGCTCTGGGCTGCTGAAGCCACTGTTACAGGGATTACACGGTTACAGGTATAAGCCAATACAACTGAGCAACCAGTATGTTTCCCAAAAATGTAGACAGCAGCTCGCATGCCAAAAAAGTTAAAATAATTGTCTTTATTGGTTATCTTTAATGTAGGCAAAAGGATCAAAAACCTAACGCGTTTCAGGCTCTGGCGCCCTTAATCATAGGCAACTGGTGTCTGTACTGCAATGTACAGAAAATCTAAATCACAAGTCAGCCTTGTACATTTCATTGTGCATTGTAGTGCACTAAGTTCAGTAACAGCAGCCAAAATCATGTGATGCAAATAAGCAGAAAAGAAGATACCTGGGCATCTTTTGTGACACTCAACTTCACTGCAAAAGGGCTATAACTATTGATGAGTGAAATTATTTGCCAGATTTCACAGTGAAAAAGACACCTATAGATAGTGATAAACGATGGGCGAATTTGGGGCATTTTGCTTCACTGAAAAATTTGCGAATTTCACGCAAAATGGCAAAAAATTCACGAAACGGCGCGGTGGTCTCACGGATTTATTCACCGTCGGGAATTCCACAAATTCTCGCCTGGCAAATAAATTCGCCCATCACTAATAGTGATGGCTAAATTTATTCGGCAGGCATGGATTTGCGGTGATTCAGCATTTTGCCACCCTCAAAAGTTTTCCTTTTCAATTGTGTTTATTAGTATTTTCAAATAAACAGCATGAGCAAAAAGAACGACAAAAATTTACATTAAATCCAGTCAGTTAACAGAATAGAGAAAAAGATAATAACATGTCAGGCTATAAAACTTCATAAAATATATCAATACAAAATGGAATTAAAAACATCCTCTCCATCAACCCAATAAAACAAGTAATTATAACATAATCACATCACCCATTAGTTATGAAACCCTCAAATGTTTCCATGAAACTGCGACCAAAATTTGCCGTTACAAAAAAATTGCCACAACAAAAATAATTGTTGTACGTCAAAATTGACGCGTGCATATAAATAGTCTCGCTTCAAAATCTTCAGACGCCCATTGACTTTAATGCATTTGGACAAAATAGTTGCCCATTGACTTCAAAGAAAAAAGGGTCAGATTTATCATTAGCTATAGCAACCGTGGACTGGCAAAGAAACCCAAAATATGAGATGCAGCGTCTCTAGCTTGAACTGTAAAATCCAGTTGTGCTCAGACGGAATGTATAATATCACTATTTATAATGTGACACATGGGGTCACAGCTTTCATACCGGAAACCCATTACCCCCATTGCTAAGTTGTGACTTTTATGGATTGTTCTGAGACAGAAATCTAAAATCCCCTTAAATATTACATTTTCTGTCTGTCTGAAAAAGAAAAATTTTTGATAAGTTGTTTGCATAGATTAAAATGTTAATTTGCTGCTAAACTCTCTATAAAAAATATAGGAAAGCAGGCTGGATTCTGTGGCCCTAACAGAATGTTAACGACAGAGTCCTAAATAGGGATGTAGCGAACGGCGGAAAAAATGTTCGCGAACATATTCGCGAACTTGCGTCAAAAATGCGAACGGTTCGCGAACGTCGCGAACCCCATAGACTTCAATGGGAAGGCGAATTTTAAAAGCTAGAAAAGACATTTCTGGCCAGAAAAATGATTTTAAAGTTGTTTAAAGGGTGCAACGACCTGGACAGTGGCATGCCAGAGGGGGATCAAGGGCAAAAATGTATCTGAAAAATACATTGTTGACACAGCGCTGCGTTTTGTGCTGTAAAGGGCAGAAATCACACTACGTCACTCAGGTGATGTTTCTGGACACGGAATGTGAAAAAGCTCACACAGCTAGGTGGCACTTGGTTAAAGACTGGGCAAACAATGCCTGCAAAGGCAACGTATACAGTAGTGGATACGGAATATATTATTGCTGCTGTAAAAACATCACTCAGGTGATGTTTACAGACACGGAATTATTATTGTTATTTAGACAGAATGTGAAAAAGCTCACACAGCTAGGTGGCACTTGCATACCTCCCAACTGTCCCTCTTTTGACCACTCAACCCCCTGTCCCTCTTTTGTACTGGAAAGTCCCTCTTTTCTCTGCACTGAACAGCCAGAAAAAAAACAGTTTCTAACTTAATAAGCTTTTGGCAGAGAGCTCAGAACAGCTAACAGGTGCAAATAAGACACTTTGTAACAATTTTGACTCTGGTTGGTGCTGGTGGTGGTGAACTACTAGGAGGAGCAGCACACCAGTCCCACTCCCCAACACAGCTAGACTAATAGCACTGGGCTCTTACAGTAGCAAAGTAAAAAAAACAAAAAAGAAAATAAAAGCAGTCCTTACAAGGACTATTGGGTTACAGGCAGCAGTCAGCAGATGAGAGATCAGAAGCAGTGCCCACAGCAGCTACATACAGAGCACTGCAGTAGAAGGTAGATTACTAGCCAGCAAAGCTAACTAACCTAAACCTATGTCCCTCAAATCCCTGCAGAGTTCTGTCCCTACAATACAGAGCAGTATCAAGTAGATTACTAGCCAGCAAAGTTACTATCGACTGTCCCTCAAATCACTAAACAGCTCTCTCCCTACACTAGCTCTTCCAAGCACACACAGGCAGAATGAAAAAACGCTACAGGGCTTCAGTTTATATATGGAAGGGGAGTGGTCCAGGGGGTGTGGGGGTGGTCCAGGAGGGAGAGCTTCCTGATTGGCTGCCATGTATCTGCTGGTCTGGGGTGAGAGGTCAAAAATAAGCGCCATCTAAGGCGAACCCAAATTGGCGAACGTCGCGCAACGTTCGCGAACATTCGGCGGACGCGAACACTCGATGTTCGCGCGAATTAGTTCGCGGGCCAACAGTCCGCGACATCCCTAGTCCTAAATACAGAATTAATGCCAAGGTCCCGGTCACGGCTCACTCTTCCACCTTTTGCTTCAGGAGGAGCCCTTTGCTACTCGGGTGCTGACAGGTCTTATCGTGAGAGGACCAGGAGAAAGTTCTGGGCAGTCAAGGGAACCGAACATAGTACTGAAATGGAGAACAAGAAGCATGGTTGAGGGACAGGCCAGGTCGCAGAACTGTCAAGGTCACAGGCCGAGTCAAACACACCAATATCGTAGTATCAAAACAAGAGAATAGTCAGTACACAGGCAAATTTTAGGACAGGCAGCAGACTTAGACTTGGTCAGGTACAGGGAGGGTCAAGAACAGATCAGGAATATGAGAATAGACCTACGTTGGGCAGTGTGCCATTATTAATGGCCCCTTTAAATATGTGCATTGGCGCATAGGAAGAAGGGTGCAATGGGAGTCCCTGTCCCAACCCCACTAGACCACCAGATAAACCTCTCACACAGAGCTGATGATAAAGAGCAACGTGATGCTAGTGATTTGGAAATTGTGAGATGACCAAATTTGCACATACTGCACACTGATTTTATAGAAATCCATAGTGTGTACTTGTGTGTGTATATACACAGAACTACACAGACAAAACTTGAAAATGGAAACATTGTATTAAAATATGTTTTATTTTGTAAAACAGAGATGCCTCATATCCCCAAAAAAGAAAACGGAAACTCTCGAGGCCTAAAACATCATCAGGTGAAGAAAAATCCAGACGCTAATGCCATCGGAAGTGAACACACTCCAGGGTGCTCCACAGGCCATAATTTACCAAAGGAATTCTGCTAAATGACAGGAGGGGGAAAACCATATACAGCTGCTACTCATCTCCAAGGATACATTGCTGCTACACAGACCTCCGAAAGGAATTAGGGGTCAATATATATAACAGGCTTGGTGCCCCCGTCTTGTATGTCTCTAAGCCTCACTTGATCAATGGCTGTATTTATCTCCAGCACAGAACTAAACCAAGCACAACGTTTGCAAACATACAGTTGGTGTTACTCTTTTATTTCATGTGATAATAGGAATGCAGCACTGATCACAAGACCAGCAGTTACAATTAGCACTTTATACAACATTCACAAAACTTAAATTCTTTCTGGAGAAAGTTGCTCTAAGCATTTTTGCAATTTAATTTTTGTCTAGTTTTTAAGACATTAGCAGTTTTTACATTGCTAAGGATAGGACTTCACAATCGATTTTGTCGTGATCCGACACGCTGCAACAAAACGCATGCGAGTTGTCAAAACTACTGTCTGCATCCCACAGTCGGATCGCGTCGGATCAACGCTGCAACACCATGCGACAATTCTATCTCTTGCCTTAGTTTTGTCGCATGCGACAATTCGCATGCGTTTTGTCGGATCGCGACAAAATCGCTCGTGGAGTCTTAAGGTGGCCATAGACTCCAAGATCCGCTCGTTTGGCGACATCGCCAAACGAGCGGATCTTTCCCCCGATATGCCACTAAACTGCATGGCTATATCGGGGGTAATTCGAACGTTTGGCCGTATGGCCGAACGATCGAATTACGATGCACCAAGCGGCTCCGACGGGTCGGTCGGGTAAAAATCCAACCTTCCCGATCGATATCGTGGCCAGATATCGATCGGGAAGACCCATCGGAAGCCCCCATACACGGGCAGATAAGCTGTCAAATCAGTCCAAACGACCGATATCGGCAGCTTTATCTGCCCGTGTCTGGCCTCCATTACCCTTATATAATAAATTGTATTCAACAGCACCGGCTTCTGCTCATTTAGAAAAATGGAACATTTTGTAATGATGCCCTACTTAGAACTGACAGGAGATACTGCATGTCAGATCACTCTCTTTTCTTCTCATTATGGGCTCTTACAGACGAGCGTTTGAAGCTGCTCTCCCCTGTGTTCCGTTTTTATGCGTTCAGCCGCAGGGGAGCGCAGGAGTACACGCATTCAGTTTTTTTCAATGGGGCTGTACTCACACAGGCGCATGTAGGTGCTGAACGCAGGAAAAATGCAGCATGTTGCGTCTCAACCTGCGTTCGGCGCCTACATGCACCTGTGTGAGTACAGCCCCATTGAAAAAAACTGAATGCGTCTAATCCTGCGCTCCCCACGGCTGAACAAATAAAAACAGAACGCAGGGAGGCGCAGCTTCAAACGCAAAATTTCTACCGACTGTGGCAACTTGGCAGAAATGAATAGCAGGTGTCGCTGTATAAACTGCTAATGTCTTGAAAACTACAATGTAATGTATAGTACAAAAGAGCTCAGGGGGGGATTGTTCAACTATTCTATAATTAATTACAATTGTTGTTTTTGAGTAATTTACCTTTTGGTTTAGCTGCTCTCCAGGTTGGAATTGTATCCATTATCTTTTTGCTAGGGTTCAAATTACCCTAGCAATGAGGCAGTAGTTTGAAAAGAAACTGCAATATGAATAGAAAAGGGCCTGAATAGAAAGATAAAGAATACATAAATAACAATACCAATAAAACTGTAGCCTCGCTGGAGCAATAGCTTTTTAGATGATGGGTCATTTAATGCTAGAAAGAGATAGAAAAGTAAGGCAAACCATTAAAAAACTATAACCTTTTAAAAAATGAAGATCAGTTTAAAAGCTGCTTCAAAATGAGACTTTCTATAACAGATGAACTCAAAACATCCGTTACCCTCTCTGGGTGATGTCTTATCGGGAAGAGCTGATGATCACCTTTGATTTCCAGGTGATTAGAACTTGAAAACTGCTCTTTCCAAGAGATAATCACAGGTTGGTGGCGATCTAGTGATTTCCACTAATATAAGTAGGAAAAGTGATTGCATTCTAAGTATTAAAAATGTAATGTACTTCTCTTCTTATATTGCTGCGCTGTTTCCTGTAAGTAGTCAGTTTAAGTGTTAAAATGCATTTGTACAATGAAAAATATTACGCTGGGATTAAATGTATTTTTATCATATTGGAATACTATGTATAATATAGAGTAGAAAATACATTTGTGTCCTTTATATAACGGCTTGTATTCTGCTGTTGCAGAATCTCTATGTGTATATTGTACTGCGAAACAGCAGTGCAAAGGTAAGTGAATAATGTGTACGAATGGTCACCATTTTCTCAATGTTTAATCAATTTAAAGCAACAGTACAGTTAAGGCCGGATTTTTGTTTTTGCCGCGTCTAGCAGTGTCGGACTGGCCCGGCGGGACACCGGGAAAATACCCGGTGGGCCCCGACCCTCATGGGCCCCCGCGGGGCCAGAAACACTCTCTAAATTTTTATATTTGAAAAAAAAAATTCCCGGCGCTGTGCAGCGCCGTCTGCACATGAGCGCCGTCTGCGGCTTCCTTGCTGAGCCAGCGCGTCACAGTGGGGGATGGGTGGCCGGAGGGGGGCCCTCGACAGCAGTCCCGAGTGAAAGTGGTCCGGGTACACCAGCCCCAGACTCCCAGCTTTAGGGAGCGGTACAGCAGAAAATAAGGAAGCAGAGCTGACCGGCACTCGAACGGTTCCACAAGACCAGAGATATTCAGTTAAAAAATAAATTTATTGGTAGAAAAGTTAAAAATATAGCTGCATCTACATCCACCCTACACGTTTCGCATACCTTTTGGTACGAATTCTGAATTTGATGTAACATGCTATTACTCGTGAGAAACTGTCTATGATGTCCCCATTTAATTTAACAATTCGTTCGAACAAGAAAAAAAAATATATATATATAGGTACATCATATGTATTTTTCTGTCTGGTACATTCCCTGAGAATACAATGTATGTCAATATACTGTTTAACTTTTATATTTTTATATTTTTATATTTTTCTACCGTTTTTTCTACCGTAACCTTTTTCTATATACTCTTTATATAAACAAAAAATGGTTTTAAATACTTTCTTGTAATATTTAGCCTCTTGAAGAAATATAGAGGTACTGTCTCTTTGTTTTTTTGTTCTGTTTTTCCTTTAAATTTTTTTGATTGGTTGTGCTGTGTATAAATGCTCATAGCCTGTGATTGTCATTTGAGCCCATGACCCTGAGGGGTGCGAAACGCGTAGGGTGGATGGAGATGCAGCTGTATTTTTAACTTTTCTACCAATAAATAAATGTTTTAACTGAATATCTCTGGTCTTGTGGATCCGTTTGAGTGCCGGTCAGCTCTGCTTCCTTATCTTCCATTATGCATCATGACCACTGTTTCCCCCTTACCTCCCGTGCGTTCTCCTGCCCAACGAGCCCAGTGGCCGCTGGCTTGGCCATGCCGTTCTCATCCAGCCCCAGGCCCTTCACATGACTGTGGGTAGCGATGCCCTGGGTCTTTGGGGTGCTCTTCACCTCTTCAATTTTCACCTCTTGGAAGCTGCTACAGTGACCGGTTTAGAAGAGAGTGGAGTGTGTCAGGTGACCCGGAACTGAACAGAACTTCTCCCCACACATGATCGGGAATCCCTTGCCTTACCGGCGGGTTACCGCGCGACTTCCAAGGACCTAGCAATCTCTGCCCCCAGCTCGACCAATGCGGGTCAAGTTTGCGGTTTCCGATTGCGTCTGTGATGGCTTCGCTGTGCCTTAGCAACAAGGCCTGCGGCTTACAACGGCATTTTAACTATATGATTACCATGTATGGAGAGTTTGCTATCAGCACAGTACACGGCTTACAATACATCTCTAGATGCGGCTGGACAGCATGCCGCCCCTCAAAATTTGTCGCCGTAGGCCCGGGCCTTTGTTGCCTTCCCACAAATCCATGCAGTGTAAAAATAAAACTGGGTAAACTGCAAAGTAAAAAAAAAATTTCAATATAGTTAGCTATAACAGGCAGTGCCAGACTAGGATGCCAGTGGCCTTCCAGAAAACCTTAGACTGTGGGCCCACTTTCCAAACTATTATTCCTCCTCTTCTCACTCAACCTCTTTATTCTCCAAGGGACTTGTTTTCTAACATTGGGGATAAATATCTGGCGAGATTTGCCCATGGCAACCAATCAGCAATTACATTAAAACAGCCACCCATAAATTAGAAAACAAAAGCAAAGATCTGATTGGCTGCTATGGGCAACATCTCCAGAAATTTCTCCAGATATTGATCTCCAATCTACTTATTATACTCTATTCTTCCATTGTTAAGCCTCTTGTTTACCATAAAGAAATAGGGAATGATTGTGAAATAGGTTAAGGGGGTTATTTATCAAAATCTGAATTTTTCTGATGATTTTATTTAAAAAAGTCAGACCAAACTAGACTCCATGATTTAACCTTATTTATTATTAAAAAAGCATGATTTAATCAGATTGGGGAAAAACTTGATGCTTAATTTTTTCACTCTTTTTCCTGGACAAGTCCACATTTTTTGAATTTTTGACAGGAAAGCCCAAAATAGTCAGATTTTCAGGCAAATTCCAGGGCAATCCACAGAAACTTACAAATAGAATAGTGACCTATCCCAATTACATATATATAAACTTGGCAGGGCAGATTTTTGGATTCAGATTTTTTACATCCTTGGGGTATAATAAATCTTCAAAAATTCAAGTTTTTTACTTAAAAATCTGATTTATAAATTTGTTTGCATTTGGACTTTGAATGTCAGATGTAGATGCATGAACAAACTACGCAACTTTATCTGATCTGACTTTACATTCTAGTTATAGGGGGATCAGATTTGATAGAATCCTACAAATTTTGTGCTGTTTTATTGTGTTGCATGCAGTTACGTGGCAAGATCAGATAAAATCTGACCCACAAAATCTGATCAAAATCCCTTGTGTAGTATAGCCCTAAACACCGTATCATGAACCAGTTCTCTTTTAGGGGTAAATTTATCAAAGAGTAAAGTTCTGCCTCTAGATTGAAATTCCGCAGCTCTCAATTAATTTCTATGGGATTTTGAAAGGTGTATTTATCAATGGGTGAAAGTGAAAGTTCACCCTTTGATAAATACGCCTTTAAAAATCCGATAGAAATGAATGGGGAGTGGCGGCATTTCACTCTAGTGGCGGAACTTCACTATTAACTTCACTCTTTGATAAATATACCCCTATGGTCATTGAATTGGCTTTAACCACCTGGCTCTACACTGCTTCAGGATTCAGGAGTCAGAGCCAGGAGTTTAGAGAATACAATCAGACAGATAAAGCTTTAAATAGCAATTACATTTTCAAATCACTTTAAACCACTGAAATATTTTAATTTTACGTATTTTGGAATATATTGCCTTTCATTGTGTGAGAAACACCTTTTGGACGGAGATTCCCTTAAACTACACTCATCTCACAGACAATACTGGGAAAATACATTATTATGGTCATGGAACTACTCTGCATTCTATAAAGCACCTGTTCTCTGTGTCGGACTGGCCCACTGGGATACCAGGAAAACTCCCGGGATTCCAGGTGTCAGTGGGCCCTCCTGCTTCTAAACATTTATAGTGTATAGTTTTTAGTGTATTTAAATGGGATTAAAAGTTTGTGAGACACCATCAGATTTTATGTTCTTGAATGAAGACTCAGCATAAAGTGTTCCCATCCGACAGTGGCGTCGCATTGGATGAAAATATTTCCATGAATTTACCATTAGATTTTTGTATCGTCCCCATTATATTTTGACCCATGCGATACAGCCAAGTTGTAGGATGCGCTTTGTCGACCCAACACCATCCATCAAAATCTCCCATGGAGTTTAGCCCTAAGGGGCAAATTCACTAAAGCGTGAAGCGCCTAACGCTAGCACAAATTCGCCAGCGTGACGTCATTTCGTTACTTCGCCGATTTACTAACGGGTGCTTGCGTAAATTCGCTAGCGAAATGGACCTACTCCAGCGCTACTTCGCACCCTTACGCCAGGCGAAGTTGCGCTATGGCGAAGGGACGTAACTACGCTAATTCATTAACTTGCGAATTTTACTGAACGTTACCTCTTGCGCCAGACTTGCCTTTGCCTCCTCAGACCAGGCGAAGTGCAATAGAGTAGATAGGGATTGCTTCAAAAAAAAGTTGAAATTTTTCGAAGTCCCAAAAAACGCTGTCGTCTTTTCCTTTTTTAAGGGTGATAGGCTGAAAAAGATCGTAAATTTTTTTGGGGGTACCCTCCTTCCCCCGACATTTCCTCACATATGGCACCTAAACTATACAGTAGGCTCATGTGTAGGGCAAAATAACAACTCTATTTTGTTTTATAAAGCTTTCCCAGACATGTGTAGTGTAATGTATTTGCTGCTACATATACGTCCATTGTACTTTAACTTGGTGCCGTATGCAAATTAGGCATCGCTAGCTTAACTTCGCTTTCCTTGATGAATTAACGATAGTGCAACTTCGCTACCGTTCGCCTCCCTGAGCGCAACTTCGGATTTTAGTGAATTAGCGGTGCCCTGTCGAAACTTATAAGGCACACCTCTGCAACCATTACTTATACCCATATTGTTGTTTAACAAGGGGTGTCGAGTATTGAGCTTCATTGGAAATTAAAAACTATTGTTCTTTCTTTTTAAAACAGAGAAAATTAAGCATAATATTTTTGTTGCTCAGGGTTAATCATTACCTTCCCTGAAGATATTTTTCTTTGAAATCACCAGCTAATATCTCTTTTCAAATTAATAGAGCTGCTGCCCAAATAAGTTTTTTTTTTTTGTGTAGTCACTTTTATTAGTCAAAAGCATATCCATACATCAAAAGAATGTAATATTGTACATAGTTGAAGTTACAAATACATCAATTGTTTGATACATGTACAATGTCAATAATCGCAGTGCACACAGCTTTAGACATCTTCGAAATTCGTCACACAAAGTTTATTTAACACAACAAAACTTCCAAAACTGTTGCTGCCTGACTACCAACTCTGCTGCTAAAAAGTATCTGCGCTAAACCTAACTCTATCTCCTTTTTGTCCGGTCTTAGGTTTCGAGGATGATTGTTCGCGTGTCACCCGAGGTAAGTAACCTAGATACCATTATAGTACCCCTTTGTGGTACCACATGTAAGTTGCTACCCCCTATAATCACTAGGAGTCCTCTACGTGGTGAGTGACAAGCTGGATAGGTATTCTTTCCAAGGTAACCATTTAGCTATAAATGACTCATAATGATTAGATAAGTAAGCCGTAAGTTCCTCCATTGAATATATATCATTTACCATGTGGAACCAACTATCCTTGTTTGGGATTTCTGTACGCCTCCATAATAGAGGTATTTGTGCTTTAGCAGCAATGAGTAATTGTAAGAGTAACTCCTTTTTCACACAAGTAATAGGTGCAAAATTATGGAACAATAGAATCGTTAAGGAATTGACCTGTATTTGTTCCCCCATTATTTCAGAGCACACCTCCGAGATTGTAGACCAATAAGTTTGTAAGTTGGGGCAAGTTAACCAAATATGTTCCAATGTCCCTGTGTCCATTTCACACCTCCAACATGCATCACTATCTAATAGCCCAATTTTTTTGAGAATTACCGGTGTTCTATACCATCTAGACAGCAACTTATAAGACGATTCTTGTAATTTGTTACTTATAGAACATTTATTAACTCGTTTCCTGTAAGTTCAACATTGAGGTCCCTTTCCCAGAGCTTAGTAAAGGATGGATAGTCCGGATACTTTCCATCTATGAGTATCTTGTACAGAAGCGATAACATATGTCGTAACGGTATCGGTAATGCATAAATTCGCTCAAAATTAGTAAGGGGTCGCATTTGTGAGTTCTCTAAATGTAAGCTATGAAGGAAGTGGTTGACCTGATACAGCCTCCAATTATCCCTCACTGACCATTCGTCCCTTTTCTTAAAAATTGTTGCCATCTCACCCACACTAGCTGGTATACAATGCATTAACAGTGGATTATGTATATTAAAAGCATTGACATAGCCTTGATCTAGTACCCCTGGAATGAACTCAGTGTTGTTGTGAAGAGGAGTAAGAGGTGAGGGATAAGGAGCGAGGGCCAATTTATCATTTACTTTATGCCAGATTGTTAAACAATTGTCTAACAGTACATGAGTCTTAATTTCTGGAGGTATATTTTCTCTACGTATCCAGGGCAAACTTTTTTACCGATTTTGTGACTATAAATTGCCTAAAATATGCCATTGTAGATCAGTGGACTCCTTCCCAAACTCTAGCAGATTCGATAGTCTTGCCGCTTGGTAATAGGTTTCAAAGTCTGGCATTGCTACCCCTCCCCTCTGCTTAGGTGTAAATAGAGATTTCCTACTGACCCGACCTCTTGGTGACTGCCATACATACGTGAAGAGAACCTTAAAAATCCCATAGAAATGAATGGAGAGAGGCGGTATTTCACTCTGTGGCATGTTGAGATCTCTAACTTCACTCTTTGATAAATCTACCCCACAGTGAGGAGTGAAGGGCTTTGAGTGAAAGATTTTGTATGATATCCTGTTTTAATAATAAACCAGGTTACAGATTTTTGCTTTGCCCCTGATAAAGACCTGAGCTGCTTAAAACACTTTGATTTTCCCTGCTATGTAACTTTACTTTTTTGATAATAAATCTATTTTTTTTGCTATTATTAGACTGCAGAGTTTAATACTTGTAGGGACCTTTAGGGTTAATTCCCTACTGTCTAAACCACATGGTGTGGAAATTCCCTGTTTGGACTTGAGCTATGGGGTCTCCTAGGTTTCTGGCAGGCGCAGGAGCCCTTGTGTCTGTGTAGCATGGCTGATACCAGTGTCGCTACTGCACCACTTGACTATAAATAGGAGAGCCATGTGCTCACACAGTTATTACTGATTACTGTCTTACTGCTGGATACTACTTCACTGAGGAGAGAGTGATTTTAGCAGCCACGATGTAGAGGCTGGGGTGCAGCAGCATCATGCCTGGGAGCTAGACCAGGAGGGTCTGAAGCTCCCTAATTCCAAATCTGGATTCAGAGTGCTTGCGCTATAGAGAGTGCTGCTACAGTTCAGCTATGGATTAGGCAACCGCGTGCCAGCGTTATGGACCGTGCTGGGAGACATTGTCATATGGATCAAGCAAGTTGTGGGCTCGGCTAGGAGAGCCTGGAGCCTTTGTGGATGCCTGTTCCAGCTCTGTGTGAGCCACCAGGCCTGTGGGAGGTTAGAAAAGGAAACCCATGTTTGAGATACAGGTTTTTTTGTGCCTGCCACGTGGGAGCAAATCTGCCCAGCGGAAAGGTATTTGGGCAATAGCGCTACCTGGGACAAATTGTGCTCATTGGGTATAAGGGACTGAGACTCTGTATCTGCCAATGGAGTAGAGCAGGACTTTGCCTGGTAAGGAAGTGCCAGGACTGGACTGTCAAAGGATCCCCAGGTTAGTGGGTCATGCTATTTGAAATGCATATGTGTACTATGACAGTTTTACTTTGCCTTTAATCTGCACTTAATCTGCACTGACTCAGGACCCGAGTTGGTCAGATGGTACAACCTTGGCACCAGGGTGGTCACAAAGAGGGTGTTACCTACTGATAGCAGGGGAGGGAGAGAGGTGAGAGACTTGGAGACTGGTAAGTACAAAATTGCAGTAGTCTATAACGGGAAGGATAAGGGCATGGATTAGTGTTTTAGCTGTTAACCTTTAGAACAAGGGGCATATCTTGGAAATATAATGTAGGAAAAAAAGGCAAATTTTAGACGTGGCAGTGAAATTATTTGAGAAGGAAAGAACTGGTCAAAGATCACCCTCAGGTAGCGTGCTGGTTTAATGGTCATGCCAATAATAGCAATGGTAGGAGGAGAAGGGCCAGGTTTGTGTGAGATGGCCGTGAGCTCTGTGTTTGTACTAAAGGGGAAATGGCAGGTAGTTTTCTCCACTGGCATTCTATACAGCAGCACCATTGGCTCATTCTACCACTTGAATTAAAATATGTGCCATGTGACACTTGAATAGAAATAAAACTTATATCCCCAGAAAAGCAGAATCAGCTACAATAACAATTAAGTTATCCTTCCCTCCTGCCAAAAATCACAATTAGTGGATATGGCAAGACAAATTGCTCTTTGATTTTATGCTTCTTGAAGAGCCCTCTGAGTCAGGAAACATAATCACTACCTCCTTCTGCTTCAAAAATGGGAAAATCCTACAATATGTGCGCTAATCAGGTCTTGATTGGTTCTGGCCCCTGTTTTAAAAGGATAGAAAATGCAGTTATGCCTGCTGGGGAGAAATAAGCTTACAAGCCTTGTGTTTGATTTTGTTACCATGGATTTCTCTTGAGAAACACTTTTTGTACTCTGAAAGCATTTATATCATTTTCTGTTATTTATACAAACTGTAATGTTGGTAGCTCAGCAGTGGTAATAATAACAATTTTACATTTTAACGGCAAATATCAGCTTGTAGAAACTCTGTACAAATATCACAAGTTTGATGTGTATCTCTGGGAAGGTGTACTGATTCTGAGGACAATGTAGTGGATTTGCATACAATAATGTGAATTATTTTTGCAATACGCCGTTGCTGCGTTCAAACAAGTTTAGTTATTATTAATATTTAGATATGTACTTACGTTAATTCAACATTTTTCTCCATTGTCGCTTCATGGAAGAAACTCACCCTACGAGGAGTCATCCTGCCTTTGGCTTATACTAGCCCTTAGATTTCTAACTTTCTGCTTTACACCTTTTATTCATTCACTGGATAAACATCTCTTATAATCGTGCAACATTTCAGAGCTCTACACCTTTGGTGGCTGACTAGTTTGTTCAATTGGCTTAATTTCTTTTTATAGTTTTTGCATTATTTGCCACCTTCTGACTTTTTCCAGTTTTCAAATAGGGGGTCACTAACCTATCTCTGCTTTTTATTATTCCTCTTTCTGTTCAGGCCTCTCCTATTCATATTCCAGTGTCTTATTCATATCAAAGAATGGTTGCTAGGGTAATTTGGACCCTAGCAACCAGATTGCTGAAATTGCAAACTGGGGAGCTGCTGAATTAACATCTAAATATCTCAAAAAGTAATAAAAAAATGAAAACGAATTGCAAATGGTCTTTACGTTATACAAAAAGTGCATTTAAAGGCAAACAATCCCTTTAAAGGGCATGTAAAGGTAAAAAAATAAAATCCCATTTTTTCTTTCTTTAATGAAAAAGAAACCTATCTCCAATATGCTTTAATTAAAAAATGTGTTTCGTTTTTATGAGAAACCTGACTGTATGCAGTTAAATTCTCCCTTCATTTACTGCTGTGAATAGGAATTGTCAGACGGTCCCTATCTGCTGAGCAGGGAAACAATCATACTTATGAACAGCAGGGGGAGCCCCGCCTTACTTCCCAGCCATGCAGAACTCAAGCAGCTTTGTTTATGACGATCCCTAAGCAGCCCAGACCACACTGAGCATGTGCACAGTCTTAGTCTTGCAGAGATGTTTAACAAAGTTACAAGATGGTGACCCCTGTAGCCAACGTTGAAAGCATAAATTATTTGTTTGATTAGGCTTGTGGTGCAGTAAGTTCATGTTTATATTTACTATACAAAATACAGCATTTCTAGCCTTATTCTATTTTAGACTTTACATGCCCTTTAAATACTCACAAGCTTACTAGGGAAAAAACCTACACTTTGGGATCCTCTGGCCTTTAGTACATGGTTTTCCGCACTGAACACAATACTCTCTTTCACTCTGCATTAGTTTGCTTAGCAACGACATGTAGCTATATTAACTCCAGAGTCGTGGTTGTTGTTTTAGGACTGTCTAATTGGATAAATTCAGAGTCTTATTTTAAGGGATTCTATCATGACTTTTATGATGTATTTTTTATTTGTAAATTAAACTGTTTAGACTGCAAATAATTCAGTCTACAATATAAAATGTAATTCCTGAACCAGCAAGTGTATTTTTTTAAGTCGAAATATTGGTGTGTAGGCTCCATCTTAGGTAATTTTGCTTGGTCATGTGCTTTTCAAAAAGGGCCAGCACTTTAGGATGGAATTGCTTTCTGGCAGGCTGTTGTTTCTCCTGCTCAATGTAACTGAATGTGAAGCAACGGGACCTGGATTTTACTATTGAGTGCTGTTCTTTGATCTACCAGGCAGCTGTTATCTTGTGTTAGGGAGCTGCTATCTGATTACCTTCCCATTGTTCTGTTGTTAGACTGCTGGGGGTAAAGGGAGGGGGATGATATCACTCCAACTTTCAATACAGCAGTAAAAAGTGACTGAAGTTTATCAGAGCACAAGTCACATGACTGGGGGCAGCTGGGAAACTGACAATATGTCTAGCCCATGTCAGATTTCAAATTTAAATATAAAAAAATCTGTTTGCCCTTTTGAGAAACGGATTTCAGTGCAGAATTCTGATGGAACAGCATTATTAACTGATGTGTTTGGAAAAAAAAATTTTTTTCAAAACACATCAGTTAATAATGCTGTTCCATTTTTTTTTCCCATGACTGTATCCCTTTAAGGGCCCATTCCTACACATCTGTGTACCCATATAAGCAGTTATATTTTTGCAAAAGTATGACAGTATCCCATTAATTTTAATGCAATTCTAAATGACTAATCTGTTTCTAATCTGTTGTTGGTATCTTTCCATTCTCCCATCTAGGAAACTGAAGCTCTAGTATGGTGATGCGTTTCTTACTGATTGCAGATGTCGACAGTTGACATTCTATCTGTCACCCTTTAAATGTTCTATATATAAAGTTTTTAAACCATCAGGGACCACTAACAATTTAGTGGGAATGTTTACTGAGTTCTGATGTTGAAAGAGCAGCCAAGGCTGTTAATTGTTTTGTTTTGGCGCTTCATAACCATCTGGAACTCTCAGTACTCAAAGTAACTATAGTAGACTGAAATAAAGTGAAAAGTTAGTTCCTTCTGATGTCTCTTTCCGCACACCTCACAACTCCCACACTAGGCTTAGGGCTACATCCTCCTTCCTTTACTCAGGTTTCCCTAAAGAATTTTTTATTTCTTAGTATTTATATAGCACTGTTACGAAAATGGGACTCTCAACCACACACAACTCTTGGGTTTGGCTATAAGGGGTTACACTCAGTCTCCCAATCACCTTACACACAGGTTAGACTAACAGCAGACACCCCCAAAACACACCAACACCCACAAAATGAGTTTGGTGCCACCATCTATCATTAACTGGCGATAGAAACCTAATGTAACTATTCCCCTGCCCTCTATAACAGGTAATAACTCACACTACAGAAATGCATCAAACACTCTCTCCTATGGTAGTTAGTCAGGGTTAGATCCTACTAGTTCCACAAGCACTCCAGCAGCCAAAGGGTTAATTTATATTCAAACACACTTTCCTGCTAGCCATACTAGTTATTAAACATATAAATAGTCAACTTTCCCTTTCCACACATACAAAGAGTTGATACACTTAGGCACAAGCATTGATATGGGTTATGAGTTCGTTAGAGAACAAGGACAAAAGTTATTAAAATTATATTTTTAATATTGCCCTTTCCTTGTATTTACTATGTGGTATTGAGGTAGGATGAAAAGGGTAGTGTGAACACACATTCGCTACACTGTCCACTGTCCTCCTATGATCATCAGCAGAATGTCCAGAGTTGAATTTCTTAGACAATGCTTTATGATTGGAGTCGATGGCCATTGTAATTAGTGAGGACGTTGGAGATAAAAATGGGATGTGGAGAGCTGGAGAAGATAAATTTGGTGCAAGAAACCATTTTACCATTAGGTGAAGGCACTATATTACTTGGGTGCCAGGTTCCCAGTCTCTTCCAACATAGTCATTATAATTTAAGGGTTTCCCATGCTGACAGATAACTATCACTGTGAATGCGACCTATGTTTGGGTTAAGAATCTGTGCCAAAGGGTTACATAAAAAAAGTACTCTTTTGGTTCCCCAAAGTGTAGCCTTACACTTCACGTGGGCATGGGTTATATTGGGACTCCTCTAATTCCTTTAGTTTGTCAGAAAAATTTGAACGTGGGCCTGTACAATGAGTATAGTGGTATGTGGTAAGTGATGGACACCAGGGCATTTACTGTTTCAACCTTAACTGAAACTGAATCTTTCTAAAATAGAACTCATTATATTTCCTCCAAGATATTCCGCTGCCCCTCAGGTCTCGCTCACAGTTAACAAAATCACCATTCATTTGACCACACAAGCTCACTGCCTAGGAATTATCTTAGACTCCCATCTGCCTTTTTCACGGCACATCAATACACTTGCCAAATCTTGTCACATTCAGCTGTGCGACATTGCCTGAATACGGCTGTATCTCAGTTCAAAATACTTATCTAGTCTCTTATTATCTCCCGCCTGGATTACTGCAACCTACTCCTCACAGGTATTCCAACAAGTCGCCTTTCACAACTTTCAAACGCTCCCTAAATGCCCACCTGGTTAGGGAAGCTTATTCAAAGCATCTTATTTATTCAGTATATATATTCTAAATCACAAAATTTTTCTAAAATCCTACAATCTCAATTGTACCATAACCTTTACAGTAAAGTAACTAAGGAGGGTCGGGTCCGGGTGCAGGCCGTGCAGCCGGGCCCATCCCCCTCGGATGCAGTTTTCCATGCACCTTCACATCGGTGCAGGCATCCGGAGGGCCACAAGGGGTGTGAACCCTGGTGCGATCACACCTCCTGCACCCCTGGTAGTTTCACCCCTGAACCTTTACTTTGTAAACTCTTGTGAGTAGGGCCCTCTAATCCTATTGTACTCTGCTAGCCCTTGTTTGTTATTTGCTGTTTGCTCCCTGTTCATTATAAACTAACACAAAGCACTATGTAACTTGTTGGTGCTATATAAATAAATGATGATGATGTTAGTAAGGATGAATATTTGATAGTAGTAGAACATCTCATTTTCCATGAAAGCACAAACTCCTACCCTACAAATCTGGAAAAATATACTAGCGAGCATCATTTCTTCTTCCCTGCACAGACATAAGGCTTAAATATCCTATCCCTTATTTTATTTCTATTCACTCCCAGGATTCCCTGCCGACACCTGGGGGATTATATATTATCTGAAATTTTCTATTTTCTGAAAACCACTCTGACCAAAGCCGCACAGACCTTTTCCCCCTATTCAGCAGTAGATTTTCATGAAAATTTCTTGTGTGGTAAAAGACTAGATAAAATGATGAAAAATTTGTATTGTTCAATTTTTTCAGATTTGTCTCTGAAAACTGCGATTTTTTTTTTGCAACTTTTACAGATTTGACACCCGAAACCATGAAATCTTCAGATTACTTAACAAAACCCTGCGCAGATCAAAACATCTTTAAAATGTCAACGGGACATGAACTTGGCAGGGTTGAGTTGGAGTTGGAGACTGAGTTGGAGTACTTGCGTATTAGGACTTTTAACACCATCGGGGTTTAATAAATCTCAACTAAATTTGAGGTTTTTTCTACAAAAAAAATTGTGTTTTTCCTCTTTAAAAGTCTGACCAGACAAAAATCGGACAACTTCAATGCATGGCAATAGGGATTGTTATACCGGAACACGATCCTCGGTGAAACCAAACTTGGTAAAACAAATGTAGCTTTATTATTCCATTTAAAATTGCAAATACATGTGGCAGGGAGACAGAAGCTTAATGCGTTTCGTGACTTCATCAGAAAAACTGTCTACACTAATATAATAATGGTAATGCTGGTGAACCACTTCAGATTTATTGCACATACTTCTAGACCTGCCCATCATTCTGCATAGCAATCTGATCTTTACAAATAAATATTTGTAGTGCCTTTGTTTAACAAGGAATCTGTTATACTTGACATGCTAGAAAGAATTAAACTGGCTGTAGGAGAATGTAGAGTAATTGGACACCATATTGGCATGTAATGGTGACAGTATACATCATCCAGTGTCATTAGTGTGGATGTTGGTCCTTACTGATAATATTTAAGGAGAGTTCAGCCGGGCACAGGAACAAATGAACACATTTCAATGATGCAGAGGAATAAAGGTTATTTTCAAGTCTATCTGTTAGCTCTCTAAAAGAAGCATTTGTATGGGGTGCATAAACCTCACAGTAGTGTGCCAACTCAAAAAATATATATCTCTACATGAACCGCAATAACCACACACAAGCTGTGCTAATCACACCTGCTAGGCACACAAAGAGCTCCAGTGTTTCTTGGCAGTTCCAAAAGAGCAGCAATCTTCCTAGAAATCCAGTACCGTGAAACTTGAAATTGCTTTACAGGGAAGAAGTTCCCGGGAGCGCAAATGAACAACAAAATGTACCATCACAAACCATATCCACAGCATCAATTGTGTTGTTGTCTCAGTGTTTTGTACTTTTTTTAGAGCTCAAAGAACTTTGTATGTTGTTCACACAAGTCTGCTCCCCCATGATGGAAATTTGGAGAGCACCTGTACAGAAAGCATCGACATCAGAACAAGGCCAACAGGTAATGTGTATGGTCCAAGCCAGTCCCATGATTGTCATCTTGTACTTTGTTCTGACACAATTATTTCATTGATCCACAGCACAGGACAGGAAACATTTTTTTTGGCAGAATTCTGCTTTTCCAAAGACTTTAAATAGAAAAACTGCTGGGACGTGGAGTTTCTTGGCTGCAGCAATGCCAACATTAGAATTAGAGCCAAGACATACGGGGGAAGGTAATTCAGCCTTAAATGAAAATGCAAAGAGACTCTATATATTGATTACATTTCTATATGGATTTCCACATGGATTTATGACCAAGTATTGTATACAGAGTTTCCCTTTTGCTTTACGTCTGTGAGATTATGTGAAATTGTTGAAGGAGAAGGAATGGTCTTTTTAACTTGAGGGTTAGGCACTCCCAAGTGATCGCATGTACTTACCTGAAACCCAGGGCCAGTGCTTCTATCAGAAGGAAACCACAGAGCGATCCTCGCCTGGCTTCTTATTTCTTTGCGCATGCACAGTAGCACAAAAAGCCAATCTTTAACTAAAAAGTTGGCTGTTTCGTTCTGCCCCAGGAAATTTGAAAATAGGAGAAGCCTGAAGACAATTGCTCCATGGTGCTCGCTGGAAGAAACCCGGGCTGTTGCAGTTTTCTGCTGATAGGAGCACGGCTCGGGGTTTCAGGTAAGTTCCTGGGGGTGCCTAACTTTTGGCATCCCCAAGCTTAAATACCTTTCCTTCTCCTTTAATGGCTCAGTTTGCAATAGTATTTACTGGTCATCTGTTGAAAAGCAAATGTATTACATATGGATAGTAATATTCTGCACATGGCAGTAATTATTGCATCTTTTGGTTATATTATATGAATTGCCTTTCTATCCTACCTTAGTGAAACATGTGCTGGTCGGTGAACCTGGCAAACAGTTAGCAGATTCATTATCAGGCTTAGTTTGTGTTCCCCTTTTATTGCTTGTGCTTTTTTAATATTCTAACAGTGTGTCTGGCTAAGGGGAAACATGGATATGGGACTCTTCAGGACTCCCAATTTGTTAAATGTTTTCCAGCCAAACAAGAAATGTCCCCTAAAGTTAAATAGCAGCAAAGAGTTAAAGACTGTCACTGTTGTTTCCCCTTAACAATTTTTCCAGACATCAAACAACATAACATTGATATCAGCCCTTTGAAATAAAATCCACTAAAAGAACATTATTGCAGTGTAGGATTTGTTTGGTTAAAGGGAAACTTTTTTTTTTTTTTTTTGCATTTTTATAAAAAACACACATCCATAAACACTGTCTGGCAAATAAAATGTTAATCCACAAATCCATGCATAAGTTATTTTAGTTTGTATTTTGTCATGGGGGCTTCCATTTCTGCTCATTACACATTCATCCTGTGTTGCTCTAACAGCAGGCACAGCATTACCTGTGTGCTTGGAGGCAGCCACTCTGTAATGAAAAGGAGAATTGGCACGACTATGCCTGCAAGACACTGTATATACTGAAATTAACTATTGATGCATTAGGGGCCCCTGAGATGCCGTCGGCTCAGGTCAAATGCCTTACCCAAAAACAGCCATGATTAAAGAGCTGGTTAATGTTTTCTTTACTCTATGATGTATTTAGCAAATACATTGTTATACAATTACTTACATTCTTATTAATAGTGATGGGCGAATTTGCGCCGTTTTGCTTTGCCGAAAAATTTGTTTTTGACGCCAGCACCCGTTTTTTTGACGCCAGCGCCCGTTTTTGGCGCGTTTTATTTATTCGCTGGCGGCGAATTCGCCCATCACTACTTATTAAGCTTTTTATTGTAAACCCGTCTTTGGATTTTTCTTTGGATCTAGTGTCTTTGAATCCTGCATAGTAAACCTGGGCTCTTCCAGCAATCGATCTACATCTCCCTGTACTCAGAGCAAGCAAAAGATGCTACAAGTAGTAGGTCAGCGACAGTTGATGTTACAGATACAGTTACTGATCACCAATAGGTGGAAAATCAACTTATGGTCCTATGGCTTCAGCTTAATCAATTGGAATTAGTCCCCCAGTAGCAAAATATAAGGTCCTGAACTTGGTGCCATGTCACATCGCTGATAGGACCTCATATTTTCCTACTGGGGGTCATATAAAGCTGTGTTGAGCTGGTGGGAATGCTTTCTGCATAGCTGTAATATCTAAAGTAATCATAGAGAGAGCTGTTATGGTTATGGGGTTAAAGGGATTCTGTCATGATTTTTATGGTGTAGTTTTATTTCTAAATTACACTGTAACCCTGCAAATAATTCACTCTACAATATAAAATGTCATTCCTGAACCAGAAAGTTTTTTTTTTTTTAGTTGTAATATTGGTGTGTAGGTGCATCTCAGGTCATTTTGCCTGGTAATGTGCTTTTAGAAAGAGCCAGCACTTTAGGATGGAACTGCTTTCTGGCAGGCTGTTGTTTCTTCTAACTCAATGTAACTGAAGGAGTCACAGTGGAACATGGATTTTTACTATTATCATCTGGTTACCTTCCCATTGTTCTGCTGATGAGCTGCTGGGGGTGATATCACTCCAACTTGCAGTGCAGCAGAAAAGAGTAACTGAAGTTTATCAGAGCACAAGTCACATGACCAGGGGCACATGGAAAACGGACAATATGTCTAGCCCCATGTCAGATTTCAAAATTAAATATAAAAAAAAAAACCTTTTGAACTCTTTTGAAAAATCGATTTCAGTGCAGAAGTCTGCTGGAGCAGCACTATTAACTGGTGTAATTTGAAAAAAAAAACACATTTTCCCATGACAGTATCCTTTAAATATAAGGATAGTTCACTGGGAAGTTCCATGAACATATAAAGGTACTAGGCCGAAGACTGGATGCTTTTATAAGGTCATGGAGTCATGCAAAAGAAATGACATCAATAAGCGCCATTTATAAGGGTATAATTTATAGGATATTCATAGCTCTTGTTTATTCTATATAATACATTTTTAATGTTTTTGAAAAACAAAAACAATTTGACAGAAATTTGCTTATTCGAATACGAGTTGCCTCCAGACATGTGACTTGTGCTCTGATAAACTTCAATCACTCTTTACTGCTGTACTGCAAGTTGGAGTGATATCACCCCCTCCCTCCCCCCCCCCTCAGCTGCCTAACAACAGAACAATGGGAAGGTAACGAGACAGCAGCTCCCTAAACCAAGATAACAGCTCCCTGCAAGATCTAAGAACAACACTAAATAGTAAAAGCCAAGTCCCACTGAGACTGATTCAGTTACATTAAGTAGGATAAATAACAGCCTGCCAGAAAGTAATTCCATCCTAAAGTGCAGGCAAAAGTCACATGACCAGGGGCAGCTGGGAAATTTACAAAATGTCTAGCCCCATGTCAGATTTCAAAATTGAATATAAAAAAATCTGTTTGCTCTTTTGAGAAATGGATTTCAGTGCAGAATTCTGCTGGAGCAGCACTATTAAAGGGGACCTGTCACCCTAAGAAATAATTTCAAATTCTTTTCTATCATGTTAGTTGAGCAAAATAAACTTTATTTACACTGTATTTATTATTTAAATTTTGTTTCCTTCTGTCTTGGAATTATACAATCACAGCAAGCAGGCAGCAGCCATTTTGTGGACACGGTTATTAAGGGAAATTGTGTATCACCCCAAAATCTTGTGTATGCACCAGAATGGGGGACCTAATGTCCATTTGCAGTGCCCTACACAATTATAGAGCCTGAGGAGGGAAGGGGGAATGTGAGGAGAGCAGTGATATGTAGGAAGTGCTGAATGGAAAGTGAAAGTAATTGTCTGCCCCTCCTCTATGCCACGGGCATAGAGGTGGGGCAGGTAATATTTGATTGACAGTTTAGATATTTAAACAACTTTATAACAGGTATGGATGTTTTAATGAAAACATTTTTTGGGGTTTCATATTTAATTTGCAAAGGACTTTCATTATGCAGCTTTTTATGTGTAGGTGACAGGTCCACTTTTGTGTTTTGGGAAAAAACATGTTTTTCCATGACAGTATCCCGTTAAGTATTTATTTTTTGCTCTTAATACATCTCAAAGTTACGAGTTTCAATAATTCAAAATTACAATTTTGCTTGCTGCAAAAATTGTGGTAACAAGTTGAACTTGAACAAGAATTTGCTTCTGAGATAACATTGTATATTCTTTCATCAATTTGTATTTTCTTATACAATGCTATGTAATTTGAAATAAATTCCTAGTTCAACTGAAATTGCTTCAGAATCTGCCGATTGACTCCATTACAAGAGAAAGTAGCTCCTTGCTGATCATAGATAAGCCCCAGAGATTTTGGTTTCCTGACTGATACAAAACAGCCATTCCGTGTTATTAGGAGATGGTTCTAGAGGGATCGTGTCTGGCTGCTGCTGTGGCTGAGGATTTTTTGGGCTGATATTTGTTTTCAGACACCAGTCAATTTCATGCCTCAAAGTAGCCGTAGGGAGATTGGATAAGGACATGTTTCAGAAAGCCTCAATATGGAGGAAATATTAAAAACTGCTGCCCATAAGCACAAGTATCCTGGCGTCGCTGCCATTCTAACTGAGCAACAGCGGAAACTGTAAAAGGAAATAATGAAACCAACATTTAGGGGCAGATTTATCAAGACTTCAATACTTTGCCAAATTAAAACTGCCGAAGAGCTATTTTAGCCTATGGGGACCTTCTAGAGCAGTTTTCTAAAGGAAAATCCTTAGATCGATCCCTGAAATCGTTCGATTTAATTATACGATTTTCCTTCGATCGTTTGATTGCCAAATTTGGTAAAAAATAGGGATGCACCAAATCCAGGATTCGGTTAGGGATTCGGCCTTTTTTAGCATGATTCGGTTTCGGCCGAGTCCTTCTGTCTGGCCGAACCGAATCCAAATCCTAATTTGCATATGCAAATTAGGGATGGAGAGGGAAATCGCATTACTTTTTGTCACAAAACAAGGAAGTAAAATATATTTTCCCCTTCCCACCCCTAATTTGCATATGCAAATTAGGATTCGGATTCAGTTTGGTATTCGGCCGAATCCAAAATAGTGGATTCGGTGCATCCCTAGTAAAAAATCCTTCGACTTCGATATTCGAAGTATTTTAATTCGATGGTCGAATTTCAAAGTATTTTTTACTTGAAATTCGACCCTTGATTGATCTGCCCCTTAGAGGCAGATTTATCAAGGGTCGAATGTCGAAGTGATAAATACTTCGAAATTCATCCCTCGAATTGAAGTACTTCGACTTCGAATATCGAAGTATTTTTCACCGAATTTGGCCATTGAACGATTCGAACAATTTTAGCGTACGATCAAACGATTTTACTTCAATGTGTTAAAATGGTCTAGAAGGTCCCCATAGGCTAACATGGCACTTTGGCAGGTTTAATTTGGCGAAGTATTGATGTCGAAGTTTTTTCAAAGAGATAGTACTTCGATTATCTAATGGTCGAATATTCGAACTGTTTTACTTCGAATCGAATTCAAAGTAAAGTCGAAGTCGTAGTATCCTATTTGATGGTCGAAGTATCCAAAAAATTACTTCAAATTTCAAATTTTTTTTACTTCAAAAATTTCCTCGAATTCACTTCGACCCTTGATAAATCTGCCCCTTGCTGTATAACCACAATACTCCCCTTAAATATCTTCTAATGCGTAAGCTATAAATGTTTAGCACTTGGCCACAACCACTTTATTGTATTTAGCCATCTTAATTGCATTCAATACTGATCCCAGGATATTTCAGGCGCTGAGAGGCCATCTATATAGTAAGTATCATTTCATGCCTTCTTTTAAATGATATGTAAACTTTGGTAATCCATAGCAAGAGCAATGTCTTCTGTTATAATTGCCAATTTTACAGTGAGGTAGTAAATCAATATTAAGAGCATTTTAGTATTGTTTACCCATAATAAAACTGCTACTCATACAAGTTGCAGTTGCGACTGATGCACAAAGATGGATCACCAGGGGGCACAAAATGCTTCAAAACTTTAAATTTCAAAGCTCCTATAGATTTTTTTATTTTATCGAAATAATCCAAATTTTTACAAATGGTTTCCTTTCTGTCTGTAACAGTAAAACAGTAGCTTGTACTTAATCCAAACTTATATATAATGAATCCGTATTTAAAGCAAAACAATACTATTGGGTTTATTTAATGTTTACATGATTTTCTAGTAGACTTAAGGTATGAAGATCCAAATTATGGAAAGATCCCTTAACTGGAAATCCCCAGGTCCTGAGCCTTCTGGATAATAGGTCCCATACCTGTATTTGATTTGTTGCCTGTTTGCACAGTTATCTGTATTAGCCACTTTGTGTTGCTTTCCTTCACTAACAGTGAAACAAAACAAAAGTCTGAGGCACCTCGTACCATCTAATTATCCCTAAATCTGTGTCCTTATCAATGTAAGCACATTTGGTTGCTTTCTCTCTTTTTGGCAGAATGAGTCATTGCATGAAACCCCCACACCAGCCACTGTGCACCAACTAAGTCAGACCTGTACAGAGAATGAGCAACTCGTGCAACAAAATGAATGAAATCTCTTGTATTTTCCATTGCACAGAGCTAAGCATACATATATTTTGCATGTTTTTTAAAGATACAGCTATATATATATTAGGGATGCACCGAATCCACTTTTTTGGATTCGCCCAAACCCCCGAATCCTTTGCGAAAGATTCGGCCGAATACCGAACCGAATCCGAACCCTAATTTGCATACTAGGGGAAAATTTTTTTACTTCCTTGTTTTGTGAGGAAAAAGTCACGTGATTTACCTCCCGCCCCTAATTTACATTGCAAATTAGGATTCGGTTCGGCCAGGCAGAAGGATTCGTCCGAATCCGAATTCTGCTTAAAAAGGCAGAATCCTGGCCAAATCCCGAACCGAATTCTAGATTCGGTGCATCCCTAATATATATATATATATATATACTGACTCTTATTAGTAGCTTTAGTTTATATTATTGTTTGAAAACATTGCTAGTGAGGGTAGGCCATCCTATCAATAGGTACTGATGCATGAGCAGCAGAGGTACTGTCTCTTTTTTACTATAGCTGCTATTCCAAAGGCCATTGCTAATGTTAGAGATATGTCCCTAAACAGTTACCTGCTATCCCACTGCTAGGCACCATATCTCCCTACTATACCTGCTATCCCACAGCCACACTCCCTTCCCAGAGACCATTATCCCACTGTTACTATAGACACCATCTCTCCCTACTATACCTGCTATCCCACAGCCACACTCCCTTCCCAGAGACTATTATCCCACTGTTACTATAGACACCATCTCTCCCTACTTTACCTGCTATCCCACAGCTACAATTCCTTTCCAGAGACTATTATCCCACTGTTACTATAGACACAATCTCTCCCTACTATACCTGCTATCCCACAGTCACACTCCCTTCCCAGAGACTATTATCCACTGTTACTATAGGCACCATCTCTCCCTACTATACCTGCTATCCCACAGTCCCTTCCCAGAGACTATTATCCCACTGTTACTATAGACACCATCTCTCCCTACTTTACCTGCTATCCCACAGCTACAATTCCTTTCCAGAGACTATTATCCCACTGTTACTATAGACACAATCTCTCCCTACTATACCTGCTATCCCACAGTCACACTCCCTTCCCAGAGACTATTATCCACTGTTACTATAGGCACCATCTCTCCCTACTATACCTACTATCCCACAGTCACACTCCCTTCCCAGAGACTATTACCCCACTGTTACTATAGGCACCATCTCTCCCTACTATACCTGCTATCCCACAGTCACACTCCCTTCCCAGAGACTATTATCCCACTGTTACTATAGGCACCATCTCGCCTACTATAACTTTTATCCCACAGTCACACTCCCTTCCCAGAGACTATTACCCCACTGTTACTATAGGCACCATCTCTCCCTACTATACCTGCTATCCCACAGTCACACTCCCTTCCCAGAGACTATTATCCCACTGTTACTATAGGCACCATCTCGCCTACTATAACTTTTATCCCACAGTCACACTCCCTTCCCAGAGACTATTATCCCACTGTTACTATAGACACCATCTCTCCCTACTATACCTGCTATCCCACAGTCACACTCCCTTCCCAGAGGCGATCATCCCACTGTTACTATAGGCACCATCTCGCCTACTATAACTTTTATCCCACAGTCACACTCCCTTCCCAGAGACTATTATCCCACTGTTACTATAGACACCATCTCTCCCTACTATACCTGCTATCCCACAGTCACACTCCCTTCCCAGAGGCGATCATCCCACTGCTACTATAGGCACCATCTCTCCCTACTATACCTGCTATCCCAGAGTCACACTCCCTTCCCAGAGGCGATCATCCCACTGCTACCATAGAAGCTACTGTGCTTTTAACTGTACTGTAACTAAAGGAACAGCTGCACTGCTTGCACTGTTAAAATTAGATTTTGTGTTACGCTTTACTATTTCTCTTCTTCTCTTCAGGTGATGATCTGTGTATCGTCAGGTGATGATCTGTGTGACCCAGTGTATATATTGCTGAGAGCAGGTACCAATGAATGGACCATTATCTGGCAGCAAATTGTTGTTGTGCTTTTTCTCTTTGGGCTGAACTAAAGAAACTAAGTAAGGCTGAAGATTCTACAGAACCAAAGTAGAAGTACAGAACATCTAATAAAGGCAGGGATTTGCTGTTCCAGCTCTCTTTCTCTCAGAATCTGATCTCTTCACAATCCTTCCCCTGGTTATTTTAAATGAATCACAGTGAATCTGCTGAAAGACAACTTGGAGGAGAATCCCTAACAAGGCATCACTTTGCTTAACTGCCTGCTGAGTCTTCTTTCTGGCATGGTTTTCCCAAGGAAGAATTTCCAACTCTGATTATTGTATTATTTTTATTTCGCATTTCATATCTGGTTACAATATAACGGGAAGACCATCTCCCATAAACTCCACTTTAATCAAACAATTCACATTGTAAATGTTTTAATTTTTCTCTCTAATAATAAAAAAGTACCTTGTAATTGATCCCAAGTTCTAAAGTAAGATATAATGCATCTTTATTTGAGGGAAAACAATCCTTTTATTTTTATTTCATATTTAGATGATTTTTTTTTTAGCAGACTTAAAATATGAAGAACCAAATTATGGGAAGACCCATTAACAGGAAAGACCAGGTGGATAATAATTTCCATACCTATGAAACCTGCTTTTTTGTTGCACAGACCCACTTGACTCTGCTCCACACACTCAGCCAGCGTAGGGATAGTCACTGCAGAAGATTTACTAAAGAGCGACGTGGCTAATGCTAGCGACTTTTTGCCAGCGTTGCCACCTGCAGGGACATCGTCAATTTACTAACAGGCGTAGGTGCCATTTCGATAGCGAACGGGACCGTTGCTAGCGGTCATCCGCACTCTATCGCCAGGCGACTTTTCACTCTGGCAAATGGATGTTACTCTGCAAATTCACTAAAATGCGGATTTTACTGAACGTTAGCTCTTTTGCAAGAGTTGCCTTTGCCACCTCTGACCAGGCGAAGTGCTAAAAAGCAGCCACATCTTCCTCAATCTTCTGTCACTTACATCATATCCTGTGAGCAGAAAATGCATCAGACTTCAAAAAACACTGGTGGCTTTTCCTTTCTTGAAGTGGAATTGCCTGCAAAAGTCCTGACTTGGCTGACAATGTTTTTTTGGTTAACCGGTTCTCTAGACTTATTCGCTCAGTTATTTTTATTTGACTCCTGTTATAGTGAAATCTTGTTGGCTGTATGTTATTAAAACTCCCTACACTGATTCCCTGTATAGTCTCATGTCTAATCTATAGAACTCTCTTTATCAGTGTCAATTCCTCACTTATCCCACATGCCAGGCACTGGTAGCAAAAGTAGCAGAATGAGTAGAAAAAAAATTAAGGGTGTTCAACCCATTAAGTATCAGTCACAGATGGGGACTGACTACCTACATGAAAACCCCTAGCTCCAGGTATTCTCCAGACTGTCCAGATAGACCCCAAGTCAGCTCCATTATAAAAGTATTTAATGCTCAGATGTCACTTACTTTTATACCTTGTGTCTCACGTATCTGGACTCTCTTTAGATTGTCAGCTCCTTCATGCAGAAGCCATATTAACGACTGTGTCTTTATGCATACATGTATAATATATGTTGGACCTTAATAAATGAACTTAATTTTAGTAGTTATTTACCTGGTTCTCCATTTATATATCATGTGTTGCTGTGAGTCACCCAATCCAAAAGGGCGTCTTTCAGAGCTAAATCTGTTAATGCTCAAGGTATGCGAAGATGCAGGGGAAGCAGATGAGTCAATACAGGAGCACAAGTAAGATAACAATGTGTCCACGTGTGTGCGTGTGTTCAGTGGAGGGGGGCACCGCAGGCAGTCAGCTTTGGGGTGCATCATTTGAAAATCCAGCACTGGCTAGTGGGCAAGAGGCATTCTGTGCTCCATCAAGGACAAGAAGGTTACTATTTCCCAGGTTACATTTGCCAAAGTAGAGACTTCAGACTGATGGGGCTCAGAGTAGAGTGCATTGCCTTGGAGCAATACTGAATATCTGGTATTTTGGGGTAGACACGTGTGATAAAATTAAGCTTATCACATATTCTCCCAGCACTATCCGTAGCGCGAGCACAAAAGATGTCCAGCAAAACTCCAAACCGACATGGTTGTGCTTTTCAGGCTTTTGGAGTACCCTGCATCAGCCCACAGGGCTATCGAATTCCTTTTAGCCCCTACATCTTTGCATGAGTTCTGTCCACCTTCTCCATGAAAGTGAAAGTACTGTAGGAATCCTTCAGCAGTAATGGCTGCAAGCACATGGCAATCTCCTTTTATAGGGCACAGCAACACCTTGTGGCTGTTTTTGGGATCAGCCATGTTGCACCAATACAAGAGCTCTGCCCTTGGAAACTCTAGGAGACCCTGTATCCACCATGAGGCTCCAAGTGAAAAGGGGAACTTACGCCTCAGGGTCCCTACATTTCTTTGCCGAAATCCACTGAGTATGTTAGCACCAGAGCCAACACAATGCTTCCAGGCACGAACACAGAAGAGGAGTCTGCTAGTGGTCAGAGGCTGAAATTGGCTTGCAGATTTCAGCAGGCTGATTTCAGCCCCATCAGACCCTAGCCCTATCACCAGTGAGGGCTGAGCTGATAAAGAGAGTTGCTGTTAAACGATGGCCGACAGAAGTTGTTACACAGATTTAATTTGACTTCCCCTCTTCCTGTTCCAATGTAAAAAGAATAATACTCATGACCAAAGCACAGGCAGCACAGTATTCATAGAGGGATCACAGTTCCTTGCACTCTATATTGCAGCACAGAGACCTGTAGCCAGCCAATGGGCAGGTGCTAAATATGAATAGCATGTCGGCTTGCACTTGTTGTTTTTCACTTGCCCCGTGTGTGTGGGATAAATTACTCTATGAGAGTAAAATCAATGCCCCAGAGTTTCTACAAAGGCCTGGGTTATATTATTAAGCTTGGATGTCTTGTTATTTTTTATGCTATCATTTGGTATTGGAGGGCATATACTGTATTGTATATTATATGATGAACTGACGGTAAATGGTGACTCTTTATGGCCTCTTCTTATTTTATGAAATTAACAATAGAGATGTCGCGAACTGTTCGCCGGCGAACTTGTTCGCGCGAACATCGGGTGTTCGCGCTCGCCGGAAGTTCGCGAACGTCGCGCGACGTTCGCCATTTTGGGTTCGCCATTGTTGGCGCTTTTTTTTGCCCTCTCACCCCAGACCAGCAGGTACATGGCAGCCAATCAGGAAGCTCTCCCCTGGACCACTCCCCTTCCCTATAAAAACCGAAGCCCTGCAGCGTTTTTTCACTCTGCCTGTGTGTGCTGAAGAGATAGTGTAGGGAGAGAGCTGCTGCCTGTTAGTGATTTCAGGGACAGTTGAAAGTTTGCTGGCTAGTAATCGTTTTGATACTGCTCTGTTATTGGAGGGACAGAAGTCTGCAGGGGTTTGAGGGACATTTTAGCTTAGGTAGCTTTGCTGGCTAGTAATCTACCTTCTACTGCAGTGCTCTGTATGTAGCTGCAGTGGGCAGCTGTCCTGCTTCTGATCTCATCTGCTGACTGCTGCAATAACAGTAGTCCTTGTAAGGACTGCTTTTATTTATTTTTTTGTTGTTTTACTACTACTACTACTACTACTATAAGAGCCCAGTGCTATTAGTCTAGCAGTGTTGGGGAGTGGGACTGGTGTGCTAATCTGCTGCTCCTAGTAGTTCAGCAGCACCAACTTTAATTTTTTTTTTTTAATATTCATTTTTTTTTTATTTTACTTTTTTTTATTTTACTACCGCTGTAGTAGTGTATAAGTTGACCTTTTAGGCATTATTTGCCCTGTAGGCATTATTTGCACAGTGTTTTCTTCAACCCGCCATCTAGCTGTGTGACCTTGTTCACATTCTGTCTAAATATCCATAATATTACCGTCTCCAGAAAAAACACCGGAGTGACTTTTTTCAAGCAGCCATAATATATTTTACGTAATCCGTATCCACCGCTGTAGTAGTGTATACGTTGACCTTGTAGGCATTATTTGCACACTGTTTTCTTCAACCCGCCATCTAGCTGTGTGAGCTTGTTCACATTTTGTCTAAATATTGATAATATTATCGTCTCTAGAAAAACCACTTGAGTTACTTTTTTTCAAGCAGCATTCATATATTTTACGTAATCCGTATCCACCGCTGTAGTAGTGTATACGTTGACCTTGTAGGCATTATTTGCACAGTGTTTTCTTCAACCCGCCATCTAGCTGTGTGACCTTGTTCACATTCTGTCTAAATATCCATAATATTACCGTCTCCAGAAAAAACACCGGAGTGACTTTTTTCAAGCAGCCATAATATATTTTACGTAATCCGTATCCACCGCTGTAGTAGTGTATACGTTGACCTTGTAGGCATTATTTGCACACTGTTTTCTTCAACCCGCCATCTAGCTGTGTGAGCTTGTTCACATTTTGTCTAAATATTGATAATATTATCGTCTCTAGAAAAACCACTTGAGTTACTTTTTTTCAAGCAGCATTCATATATTTTACGTAATCCGTATCCACCGCTGTAGTAGTGTATACGTTGACCTTGTAGGCATTATTTGCACAGTGTTTTCTTCAACCCGCCATCTAGCTGTGTGTATTATCGTTTCCAGAAAAACCAACTGAGTTTTTGTTGTTGTTGTTGTTTTTTTAAAAATAATGCCAGGCAAAGGCAGGCCGCCACGCAGAGGCCGTGCTAGGGGCCGTGCTGCTATGCAATCCTGTGGCCCTAGCAAATTGCCCAGTTTTAAAAAGCCAATGACCCTGAACTCCCAAAATGCTGAAGAGGTAGTTGACTGGCTTACACAGCACACCCCATCCTCTACCGTTTCTAACTTTACCACAACATCCTCATCCTCCACTGCTATGGCCACCCCACGTAACACTTCCTCCACCACCGGTGCCCCTTCTTCACTGGGGTCAGAGGAGTTATTTTCCCATGAGTTTCTTGAACTGAGTAATGCGCAACCATTATTGCCAGAAGAAGATGAAGGAGATGAGGACCTTACACCAGATTTAATTCTGGCAGAGAACACGATAGAGATGGACATAATGAGTGATGAGGAGGAGGTCCCCGCTGCTGCTTCCTTCTGTGATGTGTCAGAAGAAATTGATGCATCTGAGGAGAATGATGATGAGGAGATTGATGTTTTGTGGGTGCCTAGTAGAAGAGAGCAAGAGGAGGGTAGTTCAGATGGAGAGACGGAGAGTCAGAGAGGCAGTAGGAGAATAAGACTTAGAAGAAGCAGGGAGGACAGCCCGCAGGGATCAGTAGGGCAACAACATGTATCGGCACCTGTGTTCAGCCGGCCAACGCACCCGCCATTGCCGCCAATGCCGCCAACTTCTACTGTTACCGCCAGATCGCACACTTCCAAAAAGTCAGCAGTGTGGGATTTTTTTAATGTGTGTGCCTCTGACAAAAGCATTGTAATTTGCAATGAGTGCAGTCAGAAACTGAGCCTTGGTAAGCCCAACAGCCACATAGGTACAACTTCTATGCGAAGGCACATGAGCGGCAAGCACAAAGCACTTTGGGAGCAACACCTCAAAGGCAACAGGCAAACTAAAAGCCACACTCCTTCTGGTCCAGCATCTTACTGCTCTACCTCTGCTCTCCTTGACCCGTCTGAACCACCCTCCACTCCGCCTTCCACCTTGACCACCTGTTCCCATTCCCAGTCATCTGCCACCAGCCAAGTTTCTGTGAAGGCCATGTTTGAGCGTAAGAAGCCAATGTCTGACTGTCACCCCCTTGCCCGGCGTCTGACAGCTGGCTTGTCTGCACTCTTAGCCCGCCAGCTTTTACCATACCAGCTGGTGGACTCTGAGGCCTTCTGCAAATTTGTAGCAATTGGGACACCGCAGTGGAAGGTACCCAGCCGCAATTTTTTTGCTAAAAAGGGAATACCACACCTGTACCAACATGTGCAGAGCCAAGTTACTGCATCTCTGTCACTTAGTGTTGGGCCAAAGGTCCATATGACTACTGACGCATGGTCCTCCAAGCATGGTCAGGGCAGGTATGTCACCTACACTGCCCACTGGGTGAACTTGGTAATGGCTGGGAAGCAGGGAATGGGTAGCTCAACAACAACAGTGGAGTTGGTGTCACCGCCACGGATTGCACGCGGTTCTGCCACCACCTCTACTCCTCCATCGCTCTCTACCTCGTCTTCTTCTTCTTCTTACTCTGCTGCTGGGTCCTCCTTCTCCTCCTCCACACCTGTGCACCCCCAGCTCCCCTAGGCTATTCGACGTGCCAGGTACGCCGTTGTCACGCTGTCTTGGGGATGACGTGCCTGGAAAGCAAAAACCATACCGGATCTGTACTCCTGTCATCTCTGCAGTCACATGCCGATCGGTGGCTGACCCCACACCAACTGCAGATCGGAAAAGTGGTGTGTGACAATGGAAGCAATCTGTTGGCAGCGTTGAGACTAGGCAATTTAACACATGTGCCCTGCATGGCACATGTGTTAAATTTAATAGTCCAACGTTTTGTCTCCAAGTACCCAGGATTCCAGGACGTTCTCACCCAGTCCAGAAAGGTGTCGGCCCATTTCAGACGTTCCTACACAGCCATGGCACGCCTTGCTGACATTCAGCAGCGCTACAACATGCCAGTCAGGCGTTTGATTTCTGACAGCCAGACTCGCTGGAATTCAACGCTCCTTATGTTGGAACGTCTGCTGCAACAACAAAGGGCCGTCAACGAGTACCTTTTTGAACTGGGTGGTAGGACTGGATCTGCACAGCTGGGGATTTTTTTCCCCCGTTACTGGGTGCTTATGCGCGATGCCTGCAGGCTCATGCGACCTTTTGAAGAGGTGACAAATATGGTCAGTCGCACCGAAGGCACCATCAGCGACCTAATACCCTTCGCTTTATTCCTGGAGCGTGCCGTGCGACGAGTGACAGATGAGGCTGTAGACCAGCGTGACGAGGAGCTGGAAGCGCACGATTTCTGGTCGGAATCACCAGAACGAACCCAGGCACCTGCTGCAACGCAGGGAGAGGTGCCAGAAGTGGAGTCAGAGGAGGAAGGTGGCTTTGTGGAGGAGGAGGAGGAGGACCAACAGGAGCAGGCTTCCCAGGGGGCTAGTGGTGACCTTTTGGGGACCCCTGGTCTTGTACGTGGCTGGGGGGAGGAGACGGTGGATGATGCAGTCCTTGATAATGAGGAAGCGGAGATGGATAGCTCTGCATCCAACCTTGTGAGAATGGGGTCTTTCATGCTGTCATGCCTGTTGAAGGACCCCCGTATCAAGAGGCTTAAGGAGAAGGACCTGTACTGGGTCGCAACGCTACTAGACCCTCGGTACAAGCATAAAGTGTCAGAAATGTTACCAACATACCACAAGTCCGAAAAGATGCGGCATTTACAAACCAGCCTGCAAAACATGTTGTACAATGCTTTTAAGGGTGATGTCACTTCAGGAACTCATCAACATTCCAGGGGCAGAGGTGCCAGTAATCCTGCCACGAGCACACCTGCAAGGACAAAGCCCTTTGGCCAGTCTGTAACGTCAGACATGCAAATGTTTTTCTGTCCAAGGCAGCGCCACAACCCTTCTGGATCCACCCTCAAAGAACGCCTCGACCGGCAGGTAGCGGACTACCTGGCATTAACTGCAGATATCGACACTCTGAGGAGCGATGAACCCCTGGACTACTGGGTGCGCAGGCTTGATCTGTGGCCAGAGCTGTCACAATTTGCCATGAACCTCTTGTCTTGCCCAGCCTCAAGTGTGCTCTCAGAAAGGACCTTCAGTGCAGCAGGAGGGATTGTAACTGAGAAGAGAACTCGCCTAGGTCACAAAAGTGTCGATTACCTGACCTTTATTAAAATGAATGAGGGGTGGATCTCGGAGGGTTACTGCACGCCGGAAGACTTGTTCTGACTTCTATGCAGCTGTCCTTCTCTTCAAGCCTCATGACTCCACACACAGCTGTCCTTTAGCGTCCTCCTCCTCCCTCCGCCACCGTTACAAACTAGGGTGCAAACCCTACTGGTTTAATTTTTTCTGGCCTCTGTGCTTCAGTGGCTGCAACCAAAAAAACTGGGCAAACAATGTCTACAAGGTCAACGTATGGCAAAAAATGACTATTTTCAGCATTTATATGGCATATTTTTTCTGGCAACTGTGCTTCAGTGGCTGCGTCCAAAAAAATGCATATTTTCTGCATTTATATGGCATAATTTTTCTGGCCTCTGTGCTTCAGTGGCTGCAACCAAAAAAATGCATATTTTCAGCATTTATATGGCATAATTTTTCTGGCCTCTGTGCTTCAGTGGCTGCAACCAAAAAAAATTATATTTTCAGCATTTATATGGCATAATTTTTCTGGCCTCTGTGCTTCAGTGGCTGCAACCAAAAAAATGCATATTTTCAGCATTTATATGGCATAATTTTTCTGGCCTCTGTGCTTCAGTGGCTGCAACCAAAAAAATTTATATTTTCAGCATTTATATGGCATAATTTTTCTGGCCTCTGTGCTTCAGTGGCTGCAACCAAAAAAATGCATATTTTCAGCATTTATATGGCATAATTTTTCTGGCAACTGTGCTTCAGTGGCTGCGACCAAAAAAATGACTATTTTCAGCATTTATATGGCATATTTTTTTCTGGCCTCTGTGCTTCAGTGGCTGCGGCCAAAAAAACTGGGCAAACAATGCCTACAAGGTCAACGACGTTGACCTTGTAGGCATTGTTTGCCCAGTTTTTTTGGCCGCAGCCACTGAAGCACAGAGGCCAGAAAAAATATGCCATATAAATGCTGAAAATAGTCATTTTTTGCCATACGTTGACTCAACGTATATGGCAAAAAATGACTATTTTCAGCATTTATATGGCATATTTTTTCTGGCAACTGTGCTTCAGTGGCTGCGACCAAAAAAACTGGGCAAACAATGCCTACAAGGTCAACGTATGGCAAAAAATGACTATTTTCAGCATTTATATGGCATATTTTTTCTGGCAACTGTGCTTCAGTGGCTGCAACCAAAAAAACTGGGCAAACAATGTCTACAAGGTCAACGTATGGCAGTTGTTTAAAGAGAACAGTAGATTACTAGCCAGCAAAGCTACCTAAGCTAAAATGTCCCTCAAATCCCTGCAGACTTCTGTCCCTCCAATACAGAGCAGTATCAAGCAGATTACTAGCCAGCAAACTTACTATCATCTGTCCCTGAAATCACTAACAGCTCTCCCCCTACACTATCTCTTCCAAGCACACACAGGCAGATTTTTCAGATACATTTTTGCCCTTGATCCCCCTCTGGCATGCCACTGTCCAGGTCGTTGCACCCTTTAAACAACTTTAAAATCATTTTTCTGGCCAGAAATGTCTTTTCTAGATGTTAAAGTTCGCCTTCCCATTGAAGTCTATGGGGTTCGCGAACCGTTCGCGAACCGCTCGCGTTTTTGCGCAAGTTCGCGAATATGTTCGCAAACTTTTTTTCCGACGTTCGCTACATCCCTAGTTAACAATGACGGACATCAGCCAAATAACTGCTCTATTTCATCCTAGGAGCAAATCCAGTATATACTGTATGTATATATATATATATATATGTGTGTTTGCCTTTGCTATGAGCTTATGAAGTAGATGTACTGATGTGACAAAACCCACAGCGCTGAAAGGAAAATTCCACCGAGCAGCCGTGTCAGCGTGAGACACACATGCCTGCAAACCACTGGTTACAGCGAGTCGGATGAATTGCTTGGATTATTTACAGAAATATTAGGCAGGCAATTAATTTCATGTCGGTGTAGCTATGGCAGGAGGCACACACACTGCAAGCTTCATTTAGCTAAGGCCTTTAAAGCCAGGATTATCCTGTTTAAGTGCAAGTAAAACCTTAACTGCTTTGTGTGATACAGGTTAAATGTAGTGTGCAGGGCTGCTGTACAAATCCTCACATACAGTATCTCTGTGTATGTAAAGATATCTATCCTGTCCTTTTTATGCTGGTGTCACTGGAGCAGAAATGGAAGAGTAGCATAGTGACATTGGGTCCCTTTCACTTACATTGGAAAAATTGAAAAAAATAAGGGGCAGATTTACTAAAGGGCGAAATGACTAACGCTGCAGGAAATTCGCCATCGTTACCGTTTTCAGGGACTTTGCCAATTTACTAACGGGTGCAGGCATCACTTTGCTAGCGAAGGAGATATACGCTAGCAGTGATTCGCACTCTATCGCCAGGCAAATTTTTCGCTCTGTCGAATGGACGTTACTCTTTCGCCAGACTTGCGTTCATCAGCTCAGACCAGGTGAAGTGCACTGGAGTGCATAGATCCTCCTCATTCTTCTGTTACTTACATCATATTTTTTAGTGGAAAAAGTCCAAAAAACGCTGGCGTCTTTTCCTTTTTTCAGAGTGATAGCCTACAAAAGTCCTTAAAGGGATACTGTCATGGGAAAAAAAAAATCGAAATTAATCAGTTAAAAGTACTGCTCCAGCAGAATTCTGAGCTGAACTCCATTTCTCAAAAGAGCAAACAGATTTTTTTATATTCAATTTTGAAATCTGACATGGGGCTAGACATTTTGTCAATTTCCCAGCTGCCCCCAGTCATGTGACTTGTGCCTGGCAGGCTGCTGTTTTTCCTTCTCAATGTAACTGAATATGTCTCAGTGGGACATGGGTTTTTACTATTGAGTGCTGTTCTTAGATCTACCAAAAAGCTGTTATCTTGTGTTAGGGAACTACTATCTGGTTACCTTCCCATTGTTCATTTGTTTGGCTGCTGGGGGGGGGAAAGGGAGGGGGGTGATATCACTCTAACTTGCAGTACAAAGGTAAAGAGTGATTGAAGTTTATCAGAGCACAAGTCACATGACTTGAGGCAGCTGGGAAATTGACAATATGTCTAGCCCATGTCAGATTTGATATTCAAATTTGAATATAAAAAAATCTGTTTGCTCTTTTGAGAAATGGATTTCAGTGCAGAATTCTGCTGGAGCAGCACTATTAACTGATTCATTTTGAAAAAATTTTTTTTCCCATAACAGTATCCCTTTAAATTTTTTTTGGGGTAACCGGGTTCCCCCCATACATTTTCTAACATATGGAACATAAACTATACAGTGGGCTCATGTGTAGGGCATTATAACAATTCTATTGTCTTTATTAATGTTCCCTGGACTCGTGTAATGTAATGTATTTGCTGCAACATATACATCCATTCCACTTTAAATTTCCCGCCATATGCAAATTAGCTTGAGCGAAGACCTCTAACGAAGTTGCACTAGGCAGAATTGAATGCTAGCACATCTTTGCTTTGATTTGCTTGTATTGCCGAAGTAACGCTAGAGAAAATTCGTCAGAGTTCGGCGCCCTGGATGCAACTTCGCATTTCAGTAAATTAACATTGTCTGAGTGAATGTTCGCCTGGCGAAGTGTTGCTGCGAAGCCGCTGGGAAATTTTCACTGCTTAGTAAATTTACCCCTAAGTATGAATTTGGTCATCTAAAGTGATTGATTGACACAAGGATAAGAAAATGCGCAAAAAAAAGGTTCACTTTAGGGTGCTCACACAATATTACACTATAAGTTCTGTGGCACCCACTAGTTACCCGAACCTTCAGGGCCGCTCCGGCCATGAGGCAAGGTGAGAATCTTGCCTCAGGCGGCACGGAGCGGCCAGTTACCAGGGGCGGCAAAAAGCCGCCTCTGGTAACTTTAAGAGCCGAATTTCCGTTTTTTAAAACGGAAATTCGGCTCTTCTAGCGCAGCGAGCGCAATAGCGCTCACTGCACTAGCGATGCGGCCCCTCCTCCACCCGCTCCGACGCTGGTAGTTAGAAGAGCGGAGCAGGAGGAGGGGCGGCATTGGGGCTGCTGCCTCAGGCGGCAGCAGCCCCTGAAACGTGCCTGCGAACCTTATATTCAAGATTCCTTTATTTGTCAATACAGACCATATACAGTTATACAGCATATCAAAATCACATCTCTCCCAGGCTCCCTCCATGGTACATTTACATAAAAAGAAACAAAGCATTTAACTTGATAGACATAAAGCGACAGGTGCAGGGACCATTTTTTCATGCTTTTTCATGTTATTTTTTGTTCAATTGGCCATGGACTGGACTTACAACAGTAACCAATATAAGTCAGTGCGCTAGTAAATCCATGTGAAACTTCACCGACCTAAACCATTTCTCGCTGCAAGTTTATGCATTAATCTCCTCTTTGGAAGTTTACCTTAAACCATAAAATAGCAATATATTTCAGGGCTCATTTACAAACACGGATCTAAGTGCAAACCGCTAGGATGGACGCACAGTTGAGCATGCAATAATACAATTCACACTTGTCCTGGCACCCATACATACTGGAAGCAACAATACGCCTGTTCAGCCGTCTCTGATGAACCGCACACAACTGCATTTCTGAGTACTAGGGAGAAATACAGCCAAGTGCATTGGGCAATAATGCTGTTGTTGGCGCCGTAAATGTGAGATCTGCCCCTGTGTGTCGCATTACTTAGCAAAAAAGTGTAGCATTATGGGAAAATAAAATAGATTTTTTTTATACTATTATATAAACTTTATAATGCTATGGGAAGTACAGTAAGAAAAAAGTACACCATGTATATTGTTGTATATCACTGAATATTAGGTAGCTATATAATGTTTCTAATTGTTACAGTTACATAGTTAAATTGGGTTGAAAAAAGACAAAGTCCATCAACTTCAACCCCTTCAAATGAAAACTCAGCATCCATACACACACCCCTCCATACCTCACACAAATTATATACACCCATACCTATATCAACTATAGATTTTACTATCACAATAGCCTTTGATATTATGTCTGTCCGCAGTTGCGCTTTCCACACTAGTGTTCCTGACTCAGATGCCTCCCCTGCAGATGGGTAAGCTGGCGAGAGGGTAAGCGGCATTATGAGGAGCCGCCTCAGGTGGCTTATTCACCGGAATCGCCGCTGTTTTCCCCTCATCTCTACCCCTATATATATTATTATATATTAGGCCCCGTGCTATCAAGCCCTAATTCTAGAGGGCAAATTAAAGCAAGGCAGGCAATAACCCTTCTAAAACAATCTTCTTGTCTCTGTTCCTATTTATTAGGCACCTTTCAGAGCTGCCATCAGTGTAGAAGAGGAGGAACATAACTCCCAAATGTTCTATTTTTCGAGGGACAGTCCCGATTTTGACAGCTCGGTCAGCAGTCCCAGATTCTTACTTGAAATATCCAAGTTTCTCTTTGATCTCCTGCACTGATGCCAGAAATTTAATTAACGAAGAGACTCTTGGCAGAGAGCCCAGAACACTCACCACCTGCACTACATTTGTAGCTATTTAAGATAAATAAAGATACAATTATAACTATTTAAGGGCACCAGGTCTTTTGGGGAAAATGTGACTCACAGCTTAAAGGCCAATTTCACCTTCATTAGCAAAACTGTCATAACATTTAAAACATGACCGTGCAACAGATAAGCAATGGCAACAGACCAAATTCCAGTGACTCCCAATGAATGAAAAGCTTAAGGTAAATTCCAGTGACCCCCAATGAATGTAAAGCTTAAGGTAAATTCCAGTGACCCCCAATAAATTGACTGACTTATTAGTACATTAAATAACTATTTCATTAACTGTTTACATGAACCTCTTATTATAGAGTAACATCAGCTGTTTCTATTGGAATCTATTTGCTGAATGACTGTGTATGAGAATCTTCTACCTACACTTTTCAGCAGTGGAATGACTGGCTATTGGATCCCACACTGGGTCAGACTGGGGGGCCGGGGACTGCTGTCCAGGGGCTCCTCTACACCGAACCGGTCGGCGCGCATGCACAGATGGCGCTATATCAGGAGAGGGAGTCTGGCCCATGAGGGTCGGGACCCACCGGGTTTTTTCCGAGGTTTCCCACCGGGCCAGTACGACCCTGGTCCCACAACAACATCATTGGGCCCCTAAACTCAGGGAACAAGACATTTTCCATGAACATATATTAAATTTGCTTATCTGTTCCACTAGGTTCTTTATAGTTCCTGGGTCCCTCGGCAGTTGCAGAGTTTGTTTCTTCTGTAGTTACATTGCTGTTTTTCAGTAAAATGATTGATGAGTTTGTATCATAGTAGCTGTGATTAAATACATCTGGCAAATTCAACCTTTTGTCCTAGCAAAACATACCTAACTGCTAGTTGATCATTTGTGTAGCACACACACCAGGGGCATGACCGAAAATGCCAGTATTTGTAATTTGGCAATTTATACGGGCAGCCCAATATCTAGTGCTAGCATTCCCTAATTTGCTAGGGCAGGGGTCCCCAACCTTTTATACCAGTGAGCCACATTCAAATGTAAAAAGAGTTGGGGAGCAACACAAGCATGAAAAAAAAATCCTGGGGTGCCAAATAAGGGCTGTGATTTGCTATTTGGTAGCCCTTTTTTGTACTAGCAGCTAACAGGAGACTCTGTTTGGCAATACACCTGGTTATATGCAACCACAAGTTTCCTCTTTAAAGGGGATATTCACCTTCAAACACTTTTTTCAGTTGAGTTGGTTTCAGATAGATCACAAGAAATAAAGACTTTTTCCAATTACTTTCTATGTTCTACGTGTTACCATTTTTCTAATATTAAAGTGTAAAGTTTCATTTTTTCACCTTCTAAAGCAGCACTGGGAAGGGGGGTCGCCGACCCTGTAAATTGTTCTAAATTTATACATTTAGTTGATACATTTCTTATCTTTGTCCCTGCTGAGCAGAATCTCTGGGTTTCATTACAGTCAGCTGTTAGAATTGATACAATAGTTGCTAATACTCCAGAGATGCTGCTGAGAAATGGATCAACTAAATGTTGCAAAATTGTAACAGTTTAGAGTCTGCACCTGAATTACTGAGAGACATGCACGTATTGATGCATGGGAGCCATGAAATGACTTGTAGCAAGTAAATGAAATGCTATCAGTGTTACGACATCACCCACTGCCATCATCCTCTGCCAATGCTACTGGCAACTTACTCTGATTAACTGAAATACTCGTGCTCAGTGGTCCCCAACCTTTTTCTTCTTGTGAGCTACATTTAAATGTAAGAACTGTTGGGGAGCCACACAAGCAAGAAAAAATCTTTGGGGATGACAAATAAGAGCTGTGATAGTCTAAGTCAGGGGTCCCCAACCTTTTTCAGCTGTGAGCAACATTCAGATGTAAAAAGAGTTGGAGAGCAACACAAGTTCCTGGTTGGTGCCAAATAATGGCTGTGATTGGCTATTGGTAGACCCTATGTGGACTGGCAGACTCTGTTTGGACGTACATCTGGTTTTCATGCAACCAAAACTTGCCTCCAAGCCTGGAATTCAAAAATAAACACCTGCTTTGAGGCCACTGGGAGCAACATCCAATGGGTTGGTGAGTAACATGTTGCTCACAAGCTACCGGTTGGGGATCACTGGTCTAAGTGATAGCCCCATGTGGATTGTTAGCCTGTATGAGACTCTATTGGAGTAAATCTGTGTCTTCATGTCTCCGCACACATTGTAGAATATCACATACAATTGCGTTGGGCACAACTTACCTGTAATGATATTGGAATTCTGGGAAAAACCTGAGATGCATGGCGAATAACTGTACATCTGAAAACTGCGAATTGCACCATGTATTGTGTACATAGGAGAACCTTTGTGCATTTATTAATGTGCTGATATAATTATGCACGAGAAGAAACTAGAGCAAGTCAGGGATGTATTTAACATTACTGGCAAAGGTCTGTGCCAGCTTCTATTCTTTACTTTGCAGCTGATTCGGTGCTTTTATTTGGACTATGGAGGTTGGTACTGTGCCTGTGTATTTCTCTGCTGCCTGGTTGTTACACAGCTTTGTAAATATACTGCCAGGACAGAACATTTCCATTTGCTCTGATCTAATTGTGTTTGTCCTACTAATCATCATATTATAAATGTCATGGAAACTCCTGGCTCTGGGCTACAATAAAAATGCCTTTTATACCAGACATTTCCTTGGCTTTCCAAGGGCACAACTTTCTAACGTTCTTCTGGTTTCGTCTCACTTAATGTTTCCCATTCACCCTGTCTGTACATTCATGTCAGTGTATGAGCTCACGTCTGCCCCGTGAACAAACACACACGTGTCCCTGGGCTTCTCGGCCAAACCATCTTGGAATGTCAGGGTTCATGCAATGTTATATGTTCTATTGCAGTTATCCATTTATAATGTTTATCACTGGAACACTGTCTATAACCCCAGGGAAGTATTAGCAGCGTTAATGGGAGCTGTTAACAGGGCCGGATTTACATATTGGGCATCCCTAGGCCCACTGCCATTTGTCGCCCCTGTCCCCTCCCCTTTCATCATCTGGACTGGAGCAATGGGGATTGGGCGCTTGGGAAATTTAAAAAACTATTGTATCTCCAGCGAATCCCCAGTGTTTTTGAACCAATATGGGTGTGGTTGGGCAGCATGTCGTCCGGAGCTAGGTGGTCTTTCCACAAATCTGGGCCTGGCTGTTAACCTCTTCTGCTATGAGTAAGAGAAGTGGCACAGACTATGCAGGTTCAGTGTCTTTTTCTATAAAAATGGCTTTTCCTTCTATTTGCTAACATCTCTTGGTTTTTTTGTTACATCTAATTGGTGGCAATCGTGCCCTTGGCCACACTGATGCTGGAATAGTGGAATTTGAGGTTAAAACCATGATAAAATTGTGCCTGCAATTGCGCTTTGCACACTGCACTTGTGTAAGGAAGTGACCTTTTATGTATTTAAAAAAAAATGACACTGGTGGGTGGGGTGAAAATGGTGGGTTTATGATATCACAGTTTATACTGTACAACTCTGTGTCAGTGTATGACTGTATCGCCAGATGTACAAGGGTATCCCAGAAGGGACCTGTTCCCCCCCAGGTGGAGTCCTCCCCATGGAACCTGTGCTTTGTCTGCGTTCTGCTCTGGGTTGGAACTATTCCTTATACAAAATAAACACAGCACTCGGTTAGACTAAATAGAACAGAATAAAAAACAGCACAAAAGAACTTTATTTCAAATAAGAATCATGATGAGCAAATGTTTCAGGTAGGATTTGGCAGCAATGTTGCCTGGTGAAGTCATTGATATATGGTGCAGAGTGCATAGTCGGGTGCAGTGCCCCAGAGCTAGAAAAGCCGTTCACTGATGTGGTTGAGGATTCTCTACCAACTTCACTGAGGGATGCACGTGCTCCCATCACACCCTCAACTCTTGGTAAACAATTTAATTTATTTAGAAACAACATACATACATACAGTAGCTAGTAGCTAGCACCAGCCCCTTCCTACAATTATAAGGGTAGCTCTGGATTCCACATCAGCAATAGGCAACCTGTTGTGCCATTCAGCATGACAGAAGCAATGCAACAGACCAGACCAGAAACCTGAAAGCAACAGTGTGTTTGGATGAAAATACCTTTAATTAATAGCATCAGTTGGAATAATATTTCCATTCATTTTAGAGTGAGTGGCTTGCGTCTATGTTTCTTAATGGCCCCAATTATCAGTGACTGGACTGGCAGGACACCGGGAAAAAACCCATTCCACTCTGGCGACCCAGACCCGATCCCCACCTGCAATATTGTTGCTCCCCTGCTGACCTCCCTCCCCCAATCATGGCAAAGTTAAGTATAAGGTGGGCAGGTAAGGGGCTGGTGGTAGGTGAGTGATTATCGGGGTACCCTGAGGGGGTGTAGGGTGTCCTGGGGTTGTAGCAGCACTTCCTGTCCCTCATAATTAATACAGCAATAAGTTTAATATTACTCATAAGGGGTGTAAAACTGGAGCAAGAACACAAGCAAAGGCTGAAGTTGCATAGTAATCTGTTTGTCAGCCCCGTGTTATAGCTTGCCTTGAGCAGCAAATCCATTACAGTTTGGTGTTAACTTTGCCCAGGAAGTACCCTAGAGAAGCGTGCCCGAAGCAGCTGCCCATGAGGCAAAGATACCACAAAGTCAATTTTGTTAACTTAAAAGGAAATGTAAACCCTTGGAACAAATGAACAAAACATTGCTCAATGTGCCCGTTAAGTTATTATCTACTGCTAATATAATGATTTTGAAACACCACTACCACCATCTGTTCATTCCAACTAGACACAGTCCCGGGGGTGTAACTACAAAGGAAACAGACCTTGTGCTGCAGGGGGGCCCAGGAGGTATAGGAGCAGTGTCGGACTGGGACACCAGGGGCCCACCAAAAATCCTTTGACTAGGGGCCCCCAGTTAATCTTAGACCAGAGGCCCACTCTCAGTACTATTATTCTTCCTCTCCTCACTCAACCTCTATTCTCCTAATCTCTTTTCTTTACATACTATAATCTATTATACTATATATTATATTACTGACACCTTGGCCCATCGGGAGTTTTACTGGTATCCTGGTGGGCCAGTCCGACACTGTATAGGAGCCCCATGAGACCCATGTCTCAATCTCAATAAATATTGATATAACAGGTTAACCGCTAGATGTTTTGGGGGCTTGAAAATTAATTTGCTGTGGGGCCCTGTAATATCTAGTTATGCCACTGCCACAGTCAGTAGAAAATGATGTCAGTGAGAAAAGGAAAGTCTTGTGATTTTGCTCTGCAGTGACATAACTACTGGGGGTGTAACTGCACTAGGGCCCACCGGAGTCTTTGCAGCATGACTGAAACACCATGGGGTAATCTTCTGCTCCTGTTATATGTTCCAGTGAGAGATTCAGACTGGATGGGGGCAGGTTCAGGTTTTGCACCCGGCCCGCAGCCCACTAGTTACGTCACTGATGCTCTGCTTAATCAGTGAAATCTTTCTCTGCTCTTTAGAGGTGGCCATACACGGGCAGATTATTGCTGGAAATTCAGCCCCTGTGATGTGATTTTATTAGCAGCTTTAAGACATAGTTGCAACATAGTATGAATGAAGTCTGGGAGCAGTGTCTGCTTATCCTGCACTAATATTATATGATATTGTGTGTCACAGTTTGCTATTCAGTCTAACCACAAGTTAGTGCAATCATAGTCTATAAGCATTAGAAGCAAGAAAAACTTTTCATAGACAGGGAGTTCTAGGCCATTATGTTCTCTGGGAGGGAGACAGAGCCATTATGCCATTGCCCAGGGGGAACATGTCAATCCAGTCTTTTCATTCCAGAACTAAAAGAACCAATTCTACTTGGCACCAACCCAACCTGTAGGTTTTTATAGATATAACTGCCAACACATCATCAGAATGCACGTTTCCTATATGTTTTACTCGGAACGCTTCATTTTTCAAAGTCTCCCAAAGTTGCCTCATGAGGAAACTTCGGGCGACTTCGGAAAATGAAGCGCTTCGTGTGCCAGGCAGAGGAATGCAGTTCCGGGAGATTAGTTGCCCCAAAGAAGAGGAGATTTGTCGCCGGGCAACTAATCTCCCCGAATCAGAACGTGTGCCCTTAGTGCGCCAAGAACCCTATCAACTGGTTGGCCTGGTTGGCAACTTCCCACATTCTTGCTCTTTATCTAAAAGGTATTTCTATATGATCAAGTATTTAGTTCAAACTACCAATAATAAGTTTAGCTGAATGAATTGCCATCAGTATTGCCAATGCTTTTGTTTCCAGCTGTGTTGATTCTGCTTTCAGTTCTCTCTACAACTTCACTTGAGCTCCTTTTCAATGGGAGGGATGATGAAAATATTTTTTGGCTATAATGCTTGCTGTCCACATAGTGTCAGGCACCTCTAGTGTAGAGGTTGAGTTGTGCCCAACTGTGAATGCTGTTAAGGTTAAACCTCCATTCAAGGGGAATCACATCTGTGATGCATCTTGCCTGTTCTGTGTTCTGTATTCTGTATTTAACTTTTGCCTCGTGCTAGATACCCTACCCATGATGCATAGGGTGCACCACAGATTAACCATGAGCAGGTTATCTATGTATTTAACATTGGGTGCAGTTTTGGGCCCACTACTGAGCATATTGAGTGCATTCCAGACTATGGCAAAAGAGCTTTAACCCTAAACAGAACTCTTGCAACCTTAGAAAGATGTGCATGCTTCCAGATTATTGCATTTTACAGACACACACGCGATATTAAAAAGACTTCTCAAAATATATTAAGTTAACGTGTAATCAAATATCCTAAATATATGTAAATCGTCTCTTAGGCTTATTCTTTTATATTATCCAGCTGGTAAAGGTGCACTAATCCTTAGGATAATAAAAGATTTGTTTTATTTCTTAACATGCAAATGCGATGGGTGCACCAAGGCCTAGCTTATTGTCTGATAATCCCTCAATAATTTGTAATTTGTACTTGTGGCAGGGACGGCCACGGTCCCTATACAAAACCTTCAGATTGTGGGCACAAAGCCGTGCTAAGCAATAAGACAAGGGTTTAGCATGGGCCTGATATCTTTATTACGGTAGCTAAAAACAGACTTGTGTTAAACACGCACACACATTACAGGCGGCAGTCAGTAAAGAGCTCTGTAAAACAACGTCATAAAGCAAATGTTCTGGCTAGTAAGTCTTATTTAGGAGATCAGTCCATATTATAGAACCCCAGCAAAGTCTTGCTCCACTCTCGTTAAAGTGGTGGGTCACCTTTAAGTTAACCGTAAGTACGTTGTAGAAAGTTTGATTCTTATCAACTTTTCTATTGGTCTTCATTTTTTATTTCTCATAATTTTTGAATTATTAGCCTTTTTCTCCTTCTTCTTCTTCTGTTTCTTCTTCCTCTTTTCAACTGTCAGAAGAGGGCCACTGACCCCAGCAGTCATTACCATTACTCTGTGAAGCTACAATGTTGTTGTTACTTTTATTATTTATCATTCTCATTAGTCCCTCCCCTATTCACATTCCAGACTCTCATTCAGTCCACTGCATGGTTGCTAGGGTTATTTTGACTCGAGCAACCAGACACCTGCTGAAATTCCAGACTGGAGAGCTGCTGAACAAGAAGCTAAATAATTCAAAATCAGATCAAAATGTCAGTTTTGTAATCATGCCCATGAGCCCATTCTGCCTCTCCTTACATTTCATTGTTCCAGAAAAGTATGTGACCTACTAATTATATTATATATATATTTATTCATGCTGTATTTGACTTTCACTTGTGCAGGCCTGTAATAATCATATTAATCCCCTATATTCACTGAATAAATATTGAAATGATTGAACCCTGATGGCTGAGCCCAGATGGTGTTCTGTTTTCTCCAGAATGTTCTCTCCATTCACTGTGCCACAGCAGAATTTAAAGGTGCCTTAAAAATGTCCTGTTGCTGCAATGGCCTGTGAAGGTGCTACAAAGAACCAATAATTAATCATCGGGCTATAAACAGAATCACTGGGCTAATTTTAGCACAACACCGGAATGTTCAGCATTAAATATCTTGTACCACTGCCTTCAGCTTCAGTCCCGAGGGCCCCAATTCAGGATATCCTCACATGAGCTCAGGCACAACTGACAGGTAAAACCTGCCTTCTGAGGACCAGGCACCTCCAAAAGGGACAGTTATTGTGATAAAACCACAGTACCTTTATAATGCGACATGTGCAGCCATTTGTTTGTTAATTTGGAATCCTAAGAGTATTCAGAGTGACATGGCAAAGGATTAGCTGATCTCCTTATGGAAAAATAAAAGATTCAGCTGTATATTTGCCCCCCCCCCCCTCCAGGGAACCTTATAAAGTCAGAAAGAGAGAAAGGATGAGGGGTACAAAACTTGCACAAGAGATAGAGTAAGAAAGAGAACAAGACATTTAGGGGAAAAGGGGGGATAAGAAGCAACAGAATTCAGTATTGTATGTGGTGCGATACAGTGTTGGACTTACAAACTGCGAGACCAAGTTTTGACCATTCTGCTTTATGTGGGAGTTTATTTGATTTGGATTCATTAAGGCAAGTGATTCCTCATCCTCTCCAAGAAAAGACCAAAAACCGCCATTGCTCTCTTGTTGCCAAACAGTATGGCACAACATTCCACTTCTGTTTTTAGTTGAATACATTCAGCGTTTTACTCTCTGCTCACACTCCCATGGGATTAGATTGGTAGGCATGCATTACTACCCCCAAATAAAATCCATAAATACATACCAAACAAAATGCCAATTAATTATGAAATAAATAAATGAATAACCAACACCGGGCCATGAAGATGTGCTGAGAAAGGTCAGAACAGTTTTATTAGTAAATCATTAAACTTACAGAAGATAACATTCCAGCTCAGCTTGAGTTTATTAGATTTAAGATCATTAACATTTCAGGTAGGGACTGTACCTATGTGTAACCGCCCTGCCCACCAGCCAGAACTATCATCTTACCAAGCTGACATCCTCTAAAATAGACAAACCAACTGCAACTTTTGTTTTTTTTAACATAAAATTAATAGGGTGGGTGGGATTGGTGTTTCTTATGTTTCACTGTCCCAAGCTGCACTGATTTACTGAAGTGAACTAGTACATCTCTTATAGCCTCAGTTCAGGCAGGTGGCAACTGTAACAGACCGATTAGGTGAACTAGTGCCCCACTATCCCCAGGCTGCAAAATTAAGTTACAGCCTTAATACCCTTATGCATAACTAGTGCAAAATAATTGGGAACAGGTTTATCAGAAACATGCCAGAACCTTCATTTCCCCATCTCACCATCCCATGCCCATACAAGGAGAGTTAGTTACCCGCCTGCTGGGTCAACCTCTTCAGTAGGACATTTCTTAACTGGGTGGGTGACCCTAATGCAGCCTAGTGGATTATTTTCAATTTTAGTTTGTTAGTCCAGCAGTAACACAGCAGTAACAAATGTTTCTATGGATAACAAAAAAAGCAGTTCAAAAGTCTATCCACAGTCCCAAGAAAAGTCCAAGTGGGTAATGGTCAAAAGTAGTGAAGCAGTAGAACCAATGCGCAGAATACCTTCCCTCTATCTCTGAAGACTAAAGGTGACGTCCCCTTCTCCCGGTCTGCCACTTACCTTCAGTTTAAATAAAGCCATAAAAGAACGCCCTGACAGCAATCGTATGGTGACAGTCTCCCACTGATAATCGTCAGATCGGCAATACATGCAGAGATATTATCGGCAGCCGAAAGCAATTTTCTAACCTGTTCGATCGACGGAACAACGGATGGCACAATGGCATAGATCTTTAATAGTGATGGGCGAATTTGCGCAGAAAGAAACGGTCGCCTGTGTCAAAAACGGCCGCCGGCGTAAAAAAATGGACGCCGGCGCCGTTTTTGTGAATTTTTCACAATTTCGCCAATTTTTCAGCAAAGCGAAATGGCGCAAATTCGCCCATCACTAATCTTTAATGTTTAAGGTTATAAGCCTTTAATACAAATATTATGGCTTCTTCATAAGTATATGATTAATCCAGTTGTTAATGAAACAAAAATTATTGGAACCATGTGGACCAAAGATTAACTAATGAGTTTACTAATTTGTTTTAGAAAAAAACGAGAGTACAGAGAGAGTGCGTAATTAAGGAGAGATGAGAGAGACTGACACTGGTGCCCATTTCATATAAGTGCTGTGAATAGTACCTTATTAATAGGCTTCATAATAACACGGACACATTAAGAAGAATTTTAATGAAAGAAAGTGTGTGTTTTACAAAATGACCATGTTAATGAATCTACACAGAATGCTAATAACTGACTTAATAAGAAATTGAGGGGACCTATCAGGGTTGGACTGGGGGGCCCGGGGCCCACCGGGCTGCTGTCCAGGGCCCCCTCCGGACCCCTGACTCCCACTGCTGTAGAGCCCACGCAGACCCTCCCTGCCGCTCCGATGAGCATGTGCACAGGCGCGGGAGCACCATGTTTTACGCTGGTCGCAGCAGGAAGGAGCATGAAAAAGGCCCCTGCGGACATGCGACTGATGTGTGAATGCCTGCGCGCAGTGAAAACTATTTCTTTGGGGGGCCAGCAGATCAGGGGAGGGGGTCTGGGTCAGCGGGGTATTTTCCCGGTGTCCCGCTGGCCCAGTCCGACACTGGGACCTATTAATAAACTATAGTTACAGAGATGGATAAGGTTTTTAGGTACTGCTAAAATGTATCTATTATGTGACCAGTACAAAGAATCCCTGGGGTGGCAATCTGTGGGTTCTGGCAAACACCAGAGGGGCTGCTGTAAGATGCCATAGACACTCACTATTTATTGGGATGATGGGGGCTGTTTGGGCCTGTGTGTACTTGAAATGCCAGGGTCTATTCTGAATCCTAGCTCAGACCTGGCACCAACATTCAGTTTATCTGCGGGGTTGATCCCTTTGCTACTCGAGCATACCCTAGAGCTCAGGTAGCTGTCAGGCCCATCCAGAGTGGTAGGAGTAGATCCAGGCCTAAATTTAGACTTGGCAAAGTGACTTAAATTGGGCACTGTATAACAGCAGCTGCTGGCTATGGCTAGTTAAAGCCAAATGATATTTAGGGCACTACAACTTTTTCTGAAAGAAGACAACCTCCTTTGCAAGCCATTCACTGTGTGTGAATATCTGTTTACATATATGAGGCCCCATAAGTGTACCCTGAGGTGCAGCTCCTAGAATGGCGCTCAGAGTGCTGTGTTTCTCAAAGAATCCAGACTGGGCATTAGGTGGGCAGCACAAAAGCATCCCCTGGTAGTAAGCACTATACTTCGTGTATACTTCAGACATGCAAGCTAGAAAGTGTCCATAGGAGGTGCTAAGCATCCAGGATTTGGTTCAGAATTCGGCCAGGATTTAGCCTTTTTCAGCAGGATTCGGTTTCGGCTGAATCCTCCTGCCTGGCTGAACCGAATTGGGGCAGGGAGGGAAATCTCATGAATTTTTGTCACAAAACAAGGAAGCAAAACATTTTTCCACCTTCCCACACCTAATTTGCATATGCAAATTAGGATTTGGATTTGGTTCAGTATTCAGCCGAATCTTTCGCGAAGGATTCAGTGGTTCGGCCGAATCCAGAATAGCCGATTCGGTGCATCCCTAGTTTTAAGACCCTTGTTCTGGTGCCAATAAGAAAGAGCCATGTTTTATAGGGCCAACCTGCATCCCTTCACCTGACAAAGCATCTTTCAGGATATATAGTTTCAGACTGGGGTGCCCTCCAGAAAACCTTAGACCGTGGGTCCACTTTCCAAACTATTATTCCTCCTCTCCTCACTCAACCTTTTTTTTTTCCTAGTCTGCTATCGCTATATACTATACTATAGTCTTCCATTATTAAGCCCCTTAAAGAAATAGGGAATGACCATGAAATAGGCCAAATGGTTAGAAGCAAGAGGGTCCACTGACACCTGGGCCCACTGGGAGTTTTCCTGGTATCCCAGTGGGCCAGTCCAACACTGAGGATATATATATACTGTACAATATATAAATACCCAAGCCTCACAAACTCTGCTTTGGGAACCCTGGGCTATGCCACAGATAAAAGGCTGCCTTGGGCTGCTCCATTTAGTTCTGCAGGCAGCAGCATAATCCTTGCAACCAAATATCTGTTAAATATTTCTAGGCCTATAAAAATTAGGCAGATGTTTGACTTATAATGTATTTCCAGACACAGTACAAGTGCATTAATTTATACAGTTATAAAAGTGTCTGTGTGCAGACGGAGCAGCCTTTTGATTAAATATAAAATAGCAGGAAGGCTGTGACAGTGTTTGCAGAGGGGACTCATATATGTTTTTCTTTAAATCAAACCCCCTATCCCGCATCTGCTCTAGCACTGCACTGGATCCTATCTCTGGCACTTACTTTCCTCAATTTTTGTCTGTTGGCAGAGCTCTCCTGGGGTATGGGGAGTACTGTGGTCCCTTCATAATAGCAGGTGTAAGAAGGAGTAGGAAGAGGTTTCAAGCCTCCTGATTTAAAGGCTAATTTGTCAGGGGGGTAAAGTGCAAAGAGAAATATTGAGGGTTCATACTGGGCATGATGAGTCTAATATAGTATAACTGATGTTTTGTCTTTTGACATATATTTTGCAAATTACGTTATTTGACATTCTACTGCAGGAAGAGCATATTTATGTTCCCGATCATTAGAGTTCCAAGATCTCATTCAAGTGCTCTTGTGAACTACAGCATCAGAGAAAGTCACAAGCTTCGTCACTGAAAAGAGCAAAAATTCAGAAAATAGAATATGTTTGCCCTTTAGCATGCCTGCAAACTCAAAGCACATTTTTCTGATAAGGATAAAATTCAGCTGGTGAGTGAAGCCTAACTGGAAGGCTGGAAAGAAAAGCAAGTCTTCCTTAAAGGGGTCCTGTCACATGACTTGGGGCAGCTGGTAAATTTACAATATGTCTAGCCCCATGTCAGATTTCAAAATTGAATATAAAAAAATCTGTTTGCTCTTTTGAGAAATGGATTTCAGCGCAAAATTCTGCTGGAGCAGCACTATTAAACGATTCATTTTGAAAAAAATGCTTTTTCCCATGACAGTATCCCTTTAATGTTTCCAATACTAAATCCCTTTGAGAAACTATACCAGCACCTTTTTCCCTGTTTTTATATATAAATACCATGCATAGGAAGAGGAGACAATTGTTATCCCCTGCCCTAAATGGTGCACTAACATAATCCCCATGCATGCCAAAGGCTGAGCAACTAGTTTCAATCACATCATCAAAAGGAGCATCAGGAAAGGCTTTTTCATTGATACCGGACTACAAAGAATCCCCAGAATTCCTCACATTTTTAGATTTCAGCAACACTTAATACTGTTTATATGCTCATACCAATTTAAGAGGGGATATATGGTTTCTAGTTGTACCAGGAATCTCTGCATTGGTTGCAGAAAGGAAGGGGGAAACTCTAGGGTGCACTATAAAAGTACACGGTAATAAATTATTTCCCCATAGCCTTTGTATACAGTACTACAGATTGACAAGGTGGGAAGTTAACCTCCGTCTACAGAGGTTTATAGTCCTGGTTCTTAATCCTTTCACTAATTTCTTTCTGTGTCCCAAAGTAGTTTTTAAAAGTAGGTCCTAAGCCCACACAAAGTCATGTATAATGGTATCTAATGCCGAGGTGGTGGTAATCACCGGGTTCAAGTTGAGTTGCTCATAGCTATTCAATGTTCTGGTTTTCAGAATGTCCAAGAATTTTGAGTTATCCACTACCTGGAGATGGTGAACTGTTGTAGGCAATCTATAAGCAGTGTGTCAGGATATAGTAACCTCAGTGAATGCATTCTGCCATAAGCCTCCTTGCTGACTTCTTAACAGGGCCTTCACCCTGGACATACTGTTTAAACAATTAATAGTGTTTCAGTTTCACTTCCTGCTGTATGGACTTGAGTTAGAACAGGAAACAAGGGGATAATAGTCTCTGGGAAGGGACTGTGGCTGTGGGATTAGTGGAAGAGTTTATATGCCGAGAACTTCCCACACAAGTCAGTTGAACTGAAGAAGCTGCTCGGATGAGTAGCGAAACATATTCATTGATTACTCAGCAAGTCCAGTTGTTTTTAGATTTACCTATACTAGATATACCATGACCTGGATGAATGAAAATCTTCATAGTCACAGTTACTCACTAAGTTGGATTTTATTATGGCAACAGTAGAGTTACAATTTCAACATTGGATTCATAATTCCATAGCCCTAATGATCCCAAGGGAACTCTAAACAAAAAATGTCTTAGAATGCTGAGACTGGCAGGTAATATTAGGGCCCTGGGGCCCCTGGCTGGATAGTGCAGTGCATTCTGATAAGTAGCAGTGGGTGAGGATTATAAGGAACAGAAATAGCAGATAACAGATCCATGGGAAATATTGACTTTGGTTCAATGGTCAAGAGCTTCTCTATGAAGTGATAACGCAATTCCTGCCCTGTGTGATTCTCTCTCTCTCTCTAATCCTTGAATTTCTATTCCTCCCATAACATTCGTATGAATCAGCCAGCACTGGAATTCTGCACATTCTAATAATTACTCAGCCAACGCTGATTTAAAGGGACAGCCGTGTTGTTTCCCACCAGGGCTCTGTAGCATGAGGGCACTGAATACCCTTTCACTGTATTTCTGGCATTATCTTTTTGGCTCCTTTCTAACCCTTCTGATACTAATATGATGTTTTCTCTGCTTCCAACTCTGGGGGAATAGTGATAAACATCTGCTCATCTGAGGACCAACCAAACGGATCTCAAAATGCACAATTAGCTTTACAAGGGGCAGCCACGGATTCTTTGCATGTCCTTCCCCATTACCAGAAGAAGTACAGCATAGATAAAGCTGATTAGAATATGCTTAATTCATACATCTCTTAGTGCCAAGAAAAGCATTTTGATGAATCCCTTAGTGGCTAAATCTCTATCAAGCAGATGCAATTAGGAAAAGAAGCAGATTTCAGGCAGGGCTACATTTCACATGTATGTGTTCTCACGCCAGCCTGCTATTGCACATACTAATCAACCCCACCCCACACATGTGTAAGCCACAAACCACTCAGAAGTTGTGCCCACCTCCTACCCCTCCAACTCATGAATTACACCCTATCTGAAGAAACAGGACCCACACTAGGGGCAAGAGCTTTGAAAGCTGGCACAGCTCCCTATCAATGTGGCAAGTTAGCAGCACAATACTTCTAAACCTTTGTCACCGTACACTGGGGTCTTTGTGGCCTTCCCACAAATCTGATTCTGTTTTTAGGCAGAGCAGGGCAAGATGGGGTCAGTAGGACACGATAGAAGCTGAAACTCTTTATTTGACTCTTGCTTAGGTTTTTGAAGTGTAACTCCTATTAGTCAAAGCTCCTAGCATCCTTAACTTTGACTCCCAGGTATCAAAGTTCTGTTTTTAGATAAGGGGTTCCACAATGTACCAGACCTCCTCATGGTCCCATCAATATAAAGAACATAGTAACATAGTAACATAGTAAGTAAGGTTGAAAAAAGACACACGTCCATCAAGTTCAACCTTTTAGTTTTTTTAATCTGCCTAACTGCCAGTTGATCCAGAGGAAGGCAAAAAAAAAAACCATCTGAAGCCTCTCCAGTTTGCCTCAGATGGGGAAAATTTCCTTCCTGACTCCAAGATGGCAATCGGACTAGTCCCTGGATTAACTTGTACTATGAGCTATCTTCCATAACCCTGTATTCCCTCACTTGCTAAACACCATCCAACCCCTTCTTAAAGCTATCTAATGTATCAGCCTGTACCACTGATTCAGGGAGAGAATTCCACATCTTCACAGCTCTCACTGTAAAAAAACCCGAATATTTAGGCGGAACCTCTTTTCTTCTAATCGGAATGGGTGACCTTGTGTCAGCTGGAAAGACATGGTTACATAGTTAAATTGGGTTGAAAAAAGACCATCAAGTTCAACCCCTCCAAATGAAAACCCAGCATCCATAAACACACCCCTCCCTACTTTCACATAAATTCTATATACCCATACCTATACTAACTATAGAGCTTAGTATCACAATAGCCTTTGATATTATGTCTGTCCAAGAAATCATCCAAGCCATTCTTAAAGGCATTAACTGAATCAGCATCACAACATCACCCGGCAGTGCATTCCACAACCTCACTGTCCTGACTGTGAAGAACCCCCTACGTTGCTTCAAATGAAAGTTCTGTTTTTCTAGTCTAAAGGGGAGGCCTCTGGTGGCCTACTGGTAAATAAAGCATTAGAGAGATTATTATATTATCCCCTTATATATTTATATATATTTATCATTCATATCACCTCTTAAGTGCCTCTTTTCCAGCGTGAACATCCCCAATGTGGCCAGTCTTTCCTCATAGCTAAGATTTTCAATACCTTTTACCAGTTTAGTTGCCCTTCTCTGTACCCTCTCTAATACAATAATGTCCTGTTTGAGTGATGGAGACCAAAACTGTACGGCATATTCTAGATGGGGCCTTACAAGTGCTCTATACAGTGTAAGAATAACCCCCTCCTCCCGTGACTCTATGCCCCTTTTAATACAGCTCAAGACCTTATTTGCCCTTGATGCTGCTGACTGGCATTACTTGCTACAGCCAAGTTTATCATCTACAAGGACTCCAAGGTCCTTTTCCATAATGAATTTGGCAAGTGCAGTACCATTAAGGGTATAAGTGGCTTGGATATTCTTACATCCCAGGTGCATGACTTTACATTTATCAACATTGAATCTCATTTGCCACTTAGCTGCCCAGATTGCCAGTTTGTCAAGATCCTGTTGCAAATATCCATCCATTTAGTGTCTAAGATTAGTTCCCCATCCTTAACTTTGGCCCTGTTAGGTGACCATCTGTACTTTTGTGTGGGTTAGAAAAAAATCAACTTGCACCCCATCCTAACCTACAAAACCTAACCCGCAACCAATCCTAGCCTGCAAAACCTTAGCACGTACCCCATCCTAATCTGTTAAACTTAACCCACACCCCATCCTAACCTAAAAAATGTTACCCCTGTAGGACCCACACGCCCAACCTGTACCCATGCTTTCTCGCTCTGCATGCTACTTCTGCGTGCCTCTGCTTCTGAGACATTACTGTAGTGATGGCCGAATTTGTCCTGTTTTGCTTTCCTGTTTTTGATTTCCTGCAAATTTCGTGAAACGCGAAATGACGCCGCCGTTAAAGTCAATGGGCGTACGAATAACACGCAACATTTTTGACTCGACTGACTTTTCCAACGTATGTCCAAAATTTTTTGACGCCGGCGAATTATCGGTGGGAAATTTTTGCAGCACTTTCGCAAATGTATTCGCCAGTGGCGAAACGCAGAAATTCGCCATGAATTCGCATCTGGCGAATTTATTCGTGCATCGCTATATTTCTGGGTGCAGATTCTGACCTGTACCCAACCCTAACCTATGATGGTTTCACCCAAATTCCAACCTGAACCCACCCAATAGGTGGTCAACCTTTGTGTCATCATGAGTTTTGGGTCATCACCAGACCACTCATCTAGTTTGGGAACATTTGGATTAAAACATAGAAATAGGTTCTATAAAATTCTGCATACTGAAGGCTGCTAATTAACCTGGTATTCATTTGTATTATTATAACTACAGACATTCTGTGATCTGGGGAACTTTTCCCAGAAGCCCTGCCTATGCATATCCTTATAATTACTTTAGCTGTGCCTATACCAGCCTGAGACTAGAGTCACTGCAGCCCATGGATCTGTTTAACCCTTGAGAAAACCTTGTTTCATGTTCCTGTCTTTCTGCAATCGAACTAAAATCTCACCTCGTGCAGCAAAGTTAATGAATTCTCTGCTTTTATTGCCTTTCAATTCAGTGAATGGAAGAGATTAATTCCATTCCATCTGTTTCTCTGCGGTCTCGTTGTTAAACGCCCGTGTCCTGCAGCGCCATCTAGTGGCCATCGAGTAGAACAGTTTAATTCATTCGCAATAAGCGTTTATTAATCTCCTGGAGACTTTGTTGCCGCTGCTTTTCCCTCTCACGCTCTCTCCCAGCCGAGTGTTCGCAGCCTCGTAGCTTATTGTGCTGGAAGGTTGGACCCGCGTTGCCAAATCTCACTTTAATGAGGAATCTCCCTCCAAACAGGGAGCAGCACTTGGGCGCACGGTGGGGCTGCAGCTGGGACTAGCGGGTAGGAGCGATTCTCAAGCGTTAGAACTGAGTTAATAGGAGTTTTAAGTGGGAGAGGAGATCCAGGGGGATATGAGTGTTTGCCCAGGGAAATGGAGTTGGGAGCTGCCTGCCTATGCCCAGGGAAGGTCAATGGACCCTGAGATATAAATGAGACGTTACTGGGCTGAGGGACATGAATATTCCATTTTCCCTGTTCCTCACTTGATTTAGGAGGGGATCTGGCCCCGGGGGAGGGAGGGGCTGACAGAGAAGACCACGTCTACCTCCTCATCTTCAAGGGGAGCTCAGCTTTGATGAGAGCAGCCACAAGTGCTCCACTGCAGTTTGTGGACTTTCTTATTGGACACGGTTGCAAAAAGGAATCTTGTCTCCAAGGAATGATACAATGTAACCAGGCTCCACGTGTTTCCTCCAAGTCAGATCTTCTTCTACAGCACTGGACATGGAGCCCTGCACCCAACTTGCATGCCCTGTTCCCCTGCTCAATGGCTCCTTTGGCAACTTCAGCCTGGAGAACAGGAGCAGTCCCACCAATGCCACCAGGGACCCCCTGAAAAGGAATGAGGACGTTGCTAAGGTGGAGGTAGCAGTTTTAGCCCTGATCTTGTTCTTGGCCCTGGCAGGTAATATCTGTGTGCTGGTGGCGATCCACATTAACAGGCACAAGCACTCTCGCATGTATTTCTTCATGAAGCACCTGAGTATAGCAGACCTGGTGGTTGCCTTGTTTCAGGTGTTGCCTCAGCTCATCTGGGACATCACCTTTAGGTTCTATGCACCTGACTTTGTCTGTAGGATAGTCAAGTACCTGCAGGTGGTGGGGATGTTTGCCTCCACCTATATGCTCCTGTTGATGTCCCTGGACAGGTGTTTGGCTATCTGTCAGCCCCTGAGGTCCCTCCACAGGAGGTCAGACTGTGTCTATGTGGTTCTCACATGGATTTTAAGTTTTCTTCTGAGTGTCCCTCAGATGCACATCTTCTCCCTTAAGGATGTAGGGAATAAGGTGTATGATTGCACCGCCGATTTCATCGAACCTTGGGGACTGAAAACCTATATCACCTGGATAACCATGACTGTGTACATCTTACCAGTGATGATCCTCAGCGTGTGCTACGGACTCATCAGCTACAAGATCTGGCAGAATATACGGCTGAAGACCATGTGTGAGAGCAGCGTGAGGCTGAGTTCCAACAGGAGGGCCACCTTATCTAGAGTCAGCAGTGTCAGGCTTATCTCCAAAGCTAAAATCAGGACAGTGAAAATGACCTTCATCATCGTGTTGGCTTATATTGTGTGCTGGACTCCCTTTTTCTTTGTCCAGATGTGGTCAGTGTGGGACCCCGATGCACCAAAAGAAGGTAGGGTTCAACTAACTCCCTTGGTTTTTCTGAATAACTAAGTATCTGTCTCCATTACCTTTATACTGAGGTTCTCAGCCTTATTCCTACTAATGTTTTTAAACCACGATTTCAAGGGGTTGCTGGTAGTTGTAGTGCAGTTACAGACATAACTTGTGTTAGTCTTATCTCACTGGTGCAGTATATTAAGTAGATTAGAATCAGTTGCAGATTGTGTGCCTTGCACCATTGCACCCAGAGCTGCTGAGGATTTGTCAGTACTTTCATGGGTATTATAAAAATCTAGTTATTATATTACAGAGCCTGGAGAAATACTGACTGTAACTATGTCTCTTGGGAATGAAGAGCTGCCTGTCAGTCTTTGTGCTGTTTCAGGAGACCGCACTTGTTAAATCACAGTGGGGGTAATTAATGATCACAGTGCTGCAGGGACATGGGCACAGTGATATAGGGATGGGTGTCTCACTCATACCCTGTAATGAATACAGAAGAGCTTCATATACTCACCTTCCTTTGGATCCAGTAAGGAGCTTCAAATGCTCACCTTTCACTGAATCCAGTAGGAGCTGTAGGTACTCACCTTCCTCTGGATCCAGTAGGAGCTTCAGGTATTACCCTTCCTCTGAATCCAGTAGGAGCTTTATATAATCACCTTCCTATGGGTCCAAGAGGAGCTTCAAATACTCACCTTCCTCTGAATCTAGTAGGAGCTTCAGGTACTCACCTTGCTCTGCATCCAGTAGGAGCTTTACATACTCACCTTCCTTTGCATCCAATTGAAACTTTACATACTCACCTTCCTCTGAATACAGTTGGAGTTTTACATGCTTACCTTCCTCTGGATCCAGGAGGAGCTTCAAATACTCACCTTCATCTGAATCCAGTAGGAGCTTCAGGTACTCACCTTCCTCTGGATCCAGTAGGAGCTTCAGGTATTCACCTTCCTCTGAATCCAATAGGAGCTTTACATACTCATCTTCCTCTGGATCCAGAAGGAGCTTCAAATACTCACCTTCTTCTGGATCCAGAAGGAGCTTCAGATACTCACCTTCCTGTGGATCCAGAAGGAGCTTCAGATACTCACCTTCCTGTGGATCCAGAAGAAGCTTCAGAACCACACATTTTTTTTAAATCCAGAAGGAGCTAATAAGAATGATCAGTGTAAGGAGTTAAATGTGGTGGTCAAAAACCTTTAGATATGGATATGATTGTGAGAAAAATATGCAGTGAGTCCCTGCAGGCTAATGATTAACAGCTAGTTTCTCATGATTGTTGCTGAGAATTTCACGAAATTTTGGGGATTTTGGCACTGGCTAATCACAATAATAAGATCCCTCTTACAAACAAATATAAACAGAGGGATGACTTAATGAAAGATTCCAGCTGTGCAGAAAGGGGTCTGAGCAACCCACGGACCTGCAAGTGTTCTTCAGCTAATATCCCCAGCACTCCAGGCAGCTGGGAGCTGCAGTTCAGCAAAACCCAGTGATCCACCTCTGTCCTTAATTAAAAATGAACTAAATTATAAATTAAGATCTTAGTTTTTATTGACCAAATCATATCATGTATAGAAATTATGAATAAAAATAAAGTCAACATTTTATTCCATGCTGTTTATTCACAGTGTTTTCCAACTGGACACATAAAGCTCCCTAGCAAAGAGACAGCAACAATTCTGTGATTCATGACTAGTCATCTAGTGTAGATGCATAAAACACAATCATCTAGCCAAATACATGTCTTAGTTGTCTGTTTCTTCTTTAGTTTCCTTTAAGGCCAAAGCATCCTGATTGCTGATTAAGAAGAGCAATAGAAAGTATCACAAATAACCCCAGACCCATCACAGGCACCAGGCAAAACAATTGGGTGAGAAAGACCTTATATAATAAGATTCTAGATAGAAATCTCCTCAGGGGAAGAGCACTTCCAGATAGATACTTTGGAAGCAAACTTAGTCCTGTACCTCACCACGATTTATCCAGGGCATCTCTCTTGCTGTTGCAGCTGTTTAACCTGTTCTTTAACCCAAAGAAGCTCTGCAGTTCCTTTCCCATCATAGCTCCAGGCAAGGATTCTCGTCTCATCAAGAATAACCAGACATTATTGTGTTAGCACTGGTTGTGATGGCAGCTTCTAGAATTAGAATTGGCATGAGCCTCAGTATTCACATATTTATATTAATTTACGTCTGTTTCTGTAATCATGCGGTATAACATTTTATAGTACATCATATTTCATATTCAGTCAATGTACTTTAAAATCAGTATTATAGTATTTCTGACATTGGTTAAACAAATTTATGCTATACTTGTGACGTCACTTATAGTACATCATATTTCATCAATAAGTTATACTGTATATTAATAGTGTCTTTATTGTCTTTCTGACTTCAGTTAAAAAAAATGACATTACACTTGTGGCATCCCTTATGGTACAAGTGTTTCCAGCAGTTATTTATACTGTATATTAATAGTGTCATTATTGTCTTTCCGACTTCAGTTCATCTTTTTTTTATTACAGTTGTGACGTCACTGATTATAGTACAAGTCCAGATTTTGTCAGTTAGTTATACTATACAATAAAAATGTTATTATTTTCTTTCTGACTTGAGTTAAACAGGTTTATGTTACAGTTGTGACATCACTTGTGTATGTAAAGAAATTCTGGGGAGGTAATGTTATTAAGGTTCCAGATATGCGGATATTTTTCCCAGAAAGAGTTCATATCATCTTAAGACATCTTAATCAAATTAACGTCTAGGAATGCAGATTACAAAATCTATTTGGGATAGCTAGTACTCCATATGTATATAAAGGAATAATATGTACAGTATATAAGGCGTTCAGAAAAGTTTGTTGAACCTGCAGTATTCGGCAGTTGCAGAGCTACAGCTGACAATTGTGGCATCACTCACATAGTACCAGTAATAATGTTCCCCTATTTAAAACATAAAGCCAAAGTCTCGTGATGTGACTCATGTAAAATAAATAAAGCCCAAATACAGTTCTGGAACTAGATGTTATTAGGCCCCATAGCAAAAACATTTTAGGGTCCTCCAAATATCCAGAGGCCAGGGTTGGCCCAGACCCGCTCCCTGCACTTCCTCTCTTTAATGGGGGGGGGTTTGCGGCTGGGGGGCCCGGGGGATGGTCTGACGATGCCAGAGGCTGTCCTGTTTTAAGAATATATATTGAAATGGCTCATTACTTAGTGTCTCATGGGGGCCCCTATACTGCCCAGGCCCCCTGCAGCTGTAGGGTCTGCTTCCTCTGTAGTTATGCCACTGCCCGAATAGAGTGTATTAGAATATAATAAAAAGCCAGAACTTTTAGTCCTCCAAAAGTTATTGATTGGCAATTCTGATTAAGAAATAGTCTAATCCCCAACCAGCATTTGGAGGGAAGTATAGATTAACTACAATTAAAGAGCTTCAGGCTGAAGCAGTGAGTGAATGACATGACTTGTGTTAAACCAAGAGGCTATGCGCCAGCAGCAAACCTAACTGAAAAGTAATCTCATATTACTGATAATCCTCTGTTTATTTCATGTAGAATTACCACTCATGGTTTGTATAAAGCAGGTCACTTGCCTGACCCAATACAATACACACACACACGTGAGGATATTATTAAGGGCAGAATGCTGTTTGTTGAATTCCCACTCAGAGGGCGACAGCATATAACGGCACCTTGTTGGGCTTGTAGAGGGTGGTGATTCTGATCAACGTCACAGATGCTGCATTCCATTTTGTAGCCGGTTGAACAGAGGTTGTCACACCAACTATGACTGATGTGCTAGTGCTTGGTACATAAAGCAACAAACACAGCCTAAGAACTGATAAACCTCTCTATCAGTGTTTTCTATCTGCATTATTTGGGCTGGGCATGGTGCATATAATCTTCTTTTTCACAAGTCAAAACAGTTGGCTTAAATGTAATCTTTATTGTTTGGTGTCTCTTTTTTTGGAGACTATAACTTTTTCTTTACCCTTGGCTGTCAGTGGGCACTGGGAGAAGTCAACAGCTGTTACCTAATATACTGAAAACATCTACCAACTGTGATGGGATAATATAAGAAGAGCTGACTCCCAGTTTTCCAAACTATAGACACAACAGATGACATTTGATGGTCAGCTTTTTAAAGGAAACATCAGTGCTATAGGTATAAACTTTGCTGTGCCTGCCCATTACATTTCTGTCCAGCTTAGCAGACACTGGCAATTTCTGAGGGTAGAACATGTAATTCTCCTGGCTATGGTAGATGGATTTAGGGGGCAGGATACTAAAGCTGGGACTTGGCAAAATTGCCAAATAACCAATGGTCAAAACTGGGCCATAGCAAACAAATGGAATCTAATGCAGACCTGTTATGAGAGGACTACAACCATGGGCCAATGTGACCTTCAATCAGTGGCATTTTCCTTCCTAATAGATCTCTTCAACCAGATACTGGACCCATATTCATGAGCCAATACCAGTAGGTCTTTTTCTACATAACTCTGGAGAGTTTTATAGATGATTTTTATGTGGAGTTCCCTGAAGAGCACAGACCTCTGACATTAGCGTAGGGTTTGGAATTTTCAAAAAACAGCTGTTGGTGGTTTTTTACATGGTTTGTGCATGTGCCAAGTCGGTTAAATGCAGTCATTTCTGGCCCATTTTAAAGTGAAATTCTCCATTTAAATGATGAATGTAGCTAGTTGTAGTGTCTTGGTGCTTGGGCTGTGAGCAGTGTAGGCCGATGGATGGAATTTTCAAATTCTGTCACTTTTAAGCTGCCCCCACCTTCATTTGTTATCAGTGCATGGCCTCTTGATGGTGGTGTCATTTCAAAGCTGGAGGGCTGCAGGTTGAGGAGGATACCTGTTTACCTGGTGTTTTCCTCTTAGATTCTCTAGCTCTGCCCTTCATTACTCCATGGGTGCAGGGAGAAAAAAAGGTAGGTCTTCAGTACCCATTTTAGTTTGGGGTGATTCCAACCCTAAATATTAGTATTTGTAAAGTATTACTAACTAAATTAGATGCACCTGTAGTCAATGCCAGTATGTTAGAGCAAATGTAATATGTGTGGTCCCAAGGGGATACACTGCATATAATTAGCAAGTGCAGGAAATTGGGGAGCTGATATTTCCTAGGAGTTCCCTTAGAACCCAACCTCATCCCATTACCAGCGAAGTTGCTAGAGGTATTGAGGCAGTTTGTGGCGACTGTTTTTGGGATACTGTGGCATACAGTTTAGCAGTGGCTGCTGGGAGATCCACAAATAAGAGTGGGCTGGAGCCACAGGGTCCTGTAGGAAGAAGTAGGATTCAATGGTCACATACCCTGCCTTCCAGTAATAGTTATTGAAAGGAGACTGGCTGCCACAGGAGTCACAATCAACTTGGCACTGCCATACAGTTGTTTGTGCAGAACAGAGGTCAGACTGGGTGTGATTGGTTCATATCTGTCTTCATATGTTTTTACACTATTACCGTATATACTCGAGTATAAGCCGACCCGAGTATAAGCCGAGGTACCTAATTTTACCTACGAAAACTGGGAAAACTTATTGACTCTAGTATAAGCCTAGACACAACTACAGCCCTGTCTCCCAGCAGCGCACATTCCGACAAAGTGACCCCCCCAGCGATCAACCGGACTTCTTTGCAAAGTTGATGGTGACAGAGAATTGCCAAACATTACTGTGTGCATTGTCCCACTGTCCCACTACCATGTGCAGAGGGTGCTGTTTGATATTGCCATGACTGTTAATCTTTCGTATGACCAACAGAGGGCGCTGTGTGATATTGCAGTCACTGTTATTCTTTCATACAACCAACAGAGGGCGCTGTGATATTGCAGTCACTGTTATTTTTTCATACAACCAACAGATGGCGCTGTGTGATATTGCAGTCACTGTTAATCTTTCATATAACCAACAGAGGGCACTGTGATATTGCAGTCACTGTTATTCTTTCATACAACCAACAGATGGCGCTGTGTGATATTGCAGTCACTGTTATTCTTTCATACAACCAACAGATGGCACTGTGCGATATTGTAGTCACTGTTATTCTTTCATATAACCAACAGAGGGTGCACTATTATTCTTTCATATAACCAACAGAGGGCATTGTGGGATATTGCAGTCTCTCCCCAAGTGAACTGTTGGTATAGGAATGATTAAAAGTGACTGCAATCTCAGCTACCTCGGGTCGGGTACCGCTGACCAGTGTATAAGCCAAGGTAGACTTTTTCAGCACATTTTGGATGCTGAAAAACTCGGCTTATACACGGGTATATATGGCATACTGTACGTGTTAAACTGTCACTCACAGGTCAGTGCAGAAGTTTGTGCAAGAAACTCTGTGGTTTTATTTTGCTGGGTAAAATTCCTTCCCATTAATCACAGTATTTGTCACTATGAGGCTGAAAGGACAAGATAATTGAAACAATAAATAAAACCTATTTATACAGCCATTAAACAAACGGCTCTGGCACCAATACAGTCTAGAGGGGGATGACAAAAGATCTAGAATAGAAATGCTCCATCTGCAATTCTCTTTGATGAATGTCAAGTACCAAAACCTGGCAATTCTAGTTCAGCAACAACTACTGGGTTGGCCTTTTAATGGTGGGGATCTTTCGTAGCTCAAAGAAAAACATAGAAATGTAAATTCTATGGCGTCAGTATCCAGCCTTTAGTTTGATCTTCCTTATTTATTTGTCATGGCTTTTGATGTATTCCAAATCTTGTTTCTTCCAAGGCTTCAAATGAAACTGCTACATGTTCCTTCGGGTGGCTATCCCCAGCAACCAAAAACAGATAGACTTGAGGCTTCAGTTTCATTTTTTTGTTTTTGTTTTATTGCATAAAATTTTATTTAGACCTCCGCTCTCGTCTGCGGATCTTCCATTCCATTCTGACATCATGGCTGCTGCCTGGCTGTCTTATGGGTTAACTTCTCCTTTAAAAGTAACCTGTGTAACTTTTTCCTTGCCTGCCATAAGACCAAACATAACCAGGTCATTACAGAAAGCATCAAGCAAAAAAGGTATAAAAAAAAGACACAATGGGCCAGATTCAGTTCAGTGAGAAAACGGTTTATCACGTGAAAACTCTTGAGCGAGATTCAATATGAGATGCGATTGAATTGAACAATTTATTGCATGAAAACTCTAGTGAAGTCTATGGGAAAAAACTCGAACTGCATCTTGTCCGTGAGTTTTCATGTGATAAACCATAAGATAACTTTTTCTCACTGAATTGTATCTGAAGTGTGACAGCACTGCTGCAATGTCGTAGAATTATTCAGGCACAGCATCTGTAGGTGGACTGAGACAGCACAGATGGGTAGGACTAGAATTTAATGGGACAGGTCAGGTTTATTTAATATAATTCCCATGGCCATCAAGTGAGACATGCACTAAAAGAAACACAGCGCCCCCTGGAAAATGCATGATTATTACTGATCTAACTTCCTATCCTTTCATAATACATATAGGTTAGAGAGACAGTGAAATCTAATTTCTGTATCATGGAAATTCATTGAAGCATAGGCAATAACAGGGCTGAAAATTTCTAGGGATTGAGAATCTATTCCAAGAACTGACCCTGGAAATTAGGGACAGTTTTTTTGTCTTGAAGCAAAATGGCATGTTTCTAGAAAATACTAATGCAGAGAAGGAATTCCTGTGTATATGATAACTATACACTTATAAATTCTATATATTTAAAGGAGAAGGAAAGGCCAATTTAATTGGGTGTGCCAAAAGTTAGGCACCCCCCAAGTGATTTTATACTTACCTGACACCCCGGGCCGGTGCTCCTATCAGGAAAAAACTGCACCCATCTGGGGGTTATTCCAGTGAGCACCATGGAGCGATCGGCTTCCTTCTTTCTTCAAATTTCCCAGGGCAGACGCATACGAAGTAGAACGAAATAGGCGACCATTAAAATTCAGCTTTTTGCACTACTGCACATGCACACCCTCCTGAAGAAAGGAGAAGCTGGAAATCGATTGCTCTGTTCTGCTCGCTGGAAGAACCTCGGGTCGGTGCAGTTTTCTGCAGATAGGTAGTGATGGCCGAATCTGTGGCGTTTTGCTTCGCTGACAATTTCGGGAATTTACCGAAAAATTTGCGAAACAGTGGAAAATTCACGAAATAATCGAAATAATTTTGACGCGTGTCAATTTTGACAACTTTTTAGTCCAAATGAATTAAAGTCGATGGGCGTCCGAATAATTTTGAAGCGCGACAATTTTTATGCGCTTGACAATTTTGACACTGCCATTTTTTTTTTGTTGCGGCAGATTTTCCATGCCTGGTGAATTTATTCACCCATCATGAATAAAGTAGGTACAGTAAGTAGATACAATGGTGCCTAAAGGTGGCCGTACATGGTCAGATTAAAGTTTATCTGCTCATGGGTGGGGGCTTCTGATGGGCCTCCCCGATCGATATCAGGCCAAAAATTGTCCAGATATCTTCTGAGCAAGTTTGATTTTTATCTTAGATCCAGGACCGCATTGGCTATACTTTCGTCGCCCATTCGCATCATTGTAATCCGATTGTTTAGTCGCCCTGCCATTAGTGGACATATCAGGTTAAGATCCGCTTGTTTGGCAATCTTGCCAAACGAGCATAACTAATAATGTATGGCCACCCCTAAGTTTTGGTACCCCCAAGTAGAAAACGCCTTTCCTTCTCCTTTAAGTAAATGAATCATAAAGGACGTATTTTACTTCTTTTTTTGCCATGTAGTGGGGACACAGCAGGGGGAGACATTATATAAGGAGGTGCATCATGTTTTTGGCACACATGTTTTTTTTTAGGGAAAAAGAGTTTGAGACTGCCCCTGCTACTTTCTCATTGACTGTCCTAGAAGACACTTGACACCAACAGCTCTGCCACATGGCAGAAATAGAATGCTACAGTCTGACAGATATTATTTAAAGTCTGACAGTACTTGCAGGGTCAGGGAGTTCCCAATCAAGTCAATAAGAAGCACCATGGGGAGTCTCAGGGGCCCCTGTGCCAACAGCCTTGTGTGTCATAATTTCATTCTAAAAGCAGCATTGGCATAATAATGCCAACATTGCACATTGTGTTGCTGTTCATAGGATCTACCTAACACCTTAGTGTGTACGTGTGCAAGAATAGTGCTGCAATGTTACCAAGCTAATAACAGGAAGTTTTTAGAACAGAGCACTTTATGGGCAGGTTTATTTGTCTCTGCATTGCTGTTGGGGTAGATTTCTATATTCCTTAACCTTGCTGGACTCCAGATCATCATGGTCTTACTTTACAAGTAGCGCTGCTTCATAAAATATCAGGTGGGGATGAGAAGTTCCCCTTAAATTACTCTAAAGACCATCATGGTTCTTAGTCAGGGTAACCACTTCCAATATACACCTGCCCAGTAAATGTCCAAACCCACTACAGGTATGGGACATGTTATTCAGGATTCTCCCTGGGTTTTCCTTAAAACATTAAATACATCCAATAGGCTGGTTTTGCTTCCAATAAGGAATAATTATATCTTTTGATCTTGGGATAGAGTACAAGCTACTGTTTTATTATTACATTGAAAAAGCAAATCTTGGATTTTTTTGGTTTTAAAGCTGTCTATGGGAGATGGCCTTTCCATAATTTGGAGCTTACTGGATAACTGGTTTCAGAATAACAGATCCCATACCTGTACCTGCATGTCTGCCCACTTGTACCTTTATATCTTACCCCTTCTGGCACTTTTTTTGCACAAAGCCCATTCTCAGCCTTTTTCCTTAAAAAATGCAAATTATTGTCCGTGTAATTTTTCCCAGAGCATAAAGGAATGAAATATTCTCTCCCAAACGAGACTTTCTTTTTAATGCCCATAATAAATGCATTTATTCTGATAAGAAAACTTTTGATACTTTGAATGGATATTTTAATAAAAAATAAATTTTTCTCCACAATATAAAAATATATATTTTTTTTAAAAATAATTTTGTGGCACATCAAGGCAGGCTAACATTGCCTGAAAATCAGAAAAACAATTTTAGAACAATATCTATTATATAGAATGTCCATACAACCATATTTAAAATCAGATTTCAGCACACAAGAAGGAGACAAAAAAACGTGTGACTTGTTTTCCCTTTATGTCGCTCTTCCCTGGTGCAATGCAATCAGCAAGACAGAAATTCCATACCGTACTTGTTACACTTATTATCAGGTGACAGCACAGCAACATGTCTATTATGTACACAGAGCTGGCAGTTAGGGAGCATGTGATGAGGAGCTGATAGAGGTATGAATGCAGATCACATTCCCAGCATATTTGAACATTTTTGGGCACACGTGGCATTAAAACCAGCTCAGCAGATACCAACATGTTTTACACTTTTTCCTTTGCACATTCTGTATAGTATATAAGTATAGTAACGGTAAGTTAGTGTATAATATGGTTAGTACTACACATAGCTGAGTGCAAACAAGGTGCCAGCAGTTTTATTATTGTTATTATTATTAGTATTATTGCCATTATTATTATTAGTAGTAGTAGTAGTAGCAGTAGTAGTATTAGTAGTAGTAATAATAATAATAATAATAATTTTCAACACATTTATAATGCACCAACATAATCCTCAGCACAAATTGATGTGTACACTAAACAGATAGACTTACATACAAAGCAGCAAATAATTTATACAAGAGGTACTGGGGGCCCTGACCAAAGGAGCTTACAATCTAAAACAGTACTCGCTGATCTCCCTCCTTTGCTCTGTTACTAGTTTCTAGGATCGAATTCTTCCTTTTTTTTTGCAGCTGGTAATTTCTCCCAATGACAATTTTTGCACCAGAGTTCTTCAAGGTGAGGATGGCAGAGACATTTTTTCTCAACAAAAGAATCTAAGATTGAGCTAAGGAGAATTTGGCAAAATTAGGGTTGGTAATCAATATGCAGAGTGCATTGTCAACAACAGCCATGTTTCTCTACTGGCCACAGAAACAAAGAGCAGCCCTAATGGAGCACAAGTGCAGTGTAGCATGCAAAGTACAATTTTCAGATGTCAATAATAAAAAAAATGAACCAACAACACAGAATTCCAGCATCACTGTGGCCAGATGTCAAAATGCTCTTGATGTATCAAAACAAACACAATAGCTCGAGTTTGTGAATCAGACGCATGTGGTAACTCTCAAAGTGTAAAAAGGCATTAGTGTATGATTGTTTTGGCACTAGACACACAACCAGTAGCTCAAGGATTACCCAACATGAGCAGGCACTAGGGTTGGCATTTTTTGACTTCATGGGCTGGGTGGGAGACAGGGCTGATGACATTGGGGTAGGATGATGCCAGGGACAGGGTGGGTCTACAATGTTAGGAGTGATGTTATAATGTGGCAATCAGGGATTGGCTGATCGCTGTGCCATTCAATGTTGGTGTTCCTAATTTGGAAATCTGGACAAAGCAGTTTTCACCTGGACAATTGGACAGTTGGCAACATTAATAGGTGCACTTGTGCAACTATACAAAAGTGCCAGCAGCATGTTTGGATGCAATTACCTTTAATGAACCATATGTGCACCTATTTTTAAAATGATTTAACTTTCTGTAGTCATCAGTGACCCTTAAAGTAGGAACAAGTGAATGCAAAATCCTTATAAACAACACTGACATTAGAATATGCCATTTATAACTATTTACTAACGCTTCTATAACAGGAGAGCTCAGTGCAAAGCTGAAATGTGCCAACATGGAGATGAGCAGCTCCTAGTGATGTGTGTGGCAAACACAATGGTTCCCTGTGGGTGCCATGCCAGACCAATTCCATTGCAAAGCTGATAGGTGCCGGGATGAACACTGTCCTAGCAATCTTTACTCTTGTGTAGTGATGGGCGAATTTATTCGTCAGGCGCGAATTCGTGGCAAATTTGCGCACCGGCGTAAAAAACAAACACCGGCGTCAAAACCGAGATGCCGGCGCTGTTTCGCAAAATTCTTGTGTGTTTAAATATAGCATGATGTATATTTTCCTAATGAATGTAATTAATTTGTAATTTCCATGGAACTGTAAAAGAACCCTGACAATGATGTCACAGTGGGAAATCTTTATGGGAAAGTCTGACCCGCAGCAGTAAAATCATTGCACTCCATCAAAGGAACAATAGTGGACGTAAACTGTTACATTTTTAGTTTTAGTAGTTTCATTAAGATGCAAAATCCCTTTTAACTTGCCACTAATTATGCACATCCTGGGCTTGCAGAGACGTATCCTCTCTCTCTCTGATAGAAGAATCAATTGCTGTCAATCCTCTCAGGTGAACCCAATCCATTTAAACCTCTAGATTTGTAAATACTGTACTGTCTTTCATTCTTAATTCCAAGGCAGACGTCAGGCATCACCTTGGATCATCATTATTTAAATCTGTAACAACCTTGAAAATACTGAGCTGTTAAAAACACTGAATGTATAATGCACAAAAATGAATAATATCCTGAAAAAATATATTCTCAGAAACAGTGATGTCACCAGCTGTAATCAGGGCTCAGTGATGTTACGTGACTCCCTGACAAGTGTATTATTATTGACAAATACAGGTACAAGACCTGTTAGAAGCTCAAAGTGGGTGAGAAGATCCGCAGTTAGTAAATTACAGCAGAAAAATAATAGTAAAAGGTAAAAAGTATATATTAGGACATACTAAATAGCTTAACGCGTTTCGTGCCTAATGGGCATGTACTCACTATGAGTTAGGCTATATATTAGTGATGTGCGCGCCAGCCCCATACCCGTGGGTGGCGGGCGGATCCGGGTTGATCTCTTCTTCCTACTCTCCCTGCCCTTGCACCTTGCACTGACGACTTCCGACTTCCGGTGTCCTTTTTTTTTATAGACAAGTGCCAGATCGCCCTGCCCCTTTTGTGATGTCATTGGTGGGGCGGGGCAGAGCAGGTCTAGAAATAGAAGCCGGAAGTTGAGCTCAGGCGGGTACGGTTTTAGGGTCGGGTGCGGGTCGGGTTTTACTTGACTATATATGTCCTAATAAATACTTTTTACCTTTTACTATTATTTTGCTACTGTATTTATTAACTGCGGATCTTCTCTCCATTTTTGTTCACCCTTGAACTGGGGTTTTTTTGTGATAAGAGCACTTGGTGACATATTTTCGATAAACCACTTATATACTTATTTATAGAAGCAGACATACTCACCAATTTTTGTTTATTTAGCTACAGGACTTGTTATCCAGAATGCTTGGGACCTGGGGTTTTCCAGATAACAGATCTTTCTGTAATTTGGATCTTCATACCTTAAATCGACTATAAAATCATTTAAACATTTAATAAACCCTGCAGACTGGTTTTGCATCCAATAAGGATTAATTATATCTTAGTTTCGATCAACTGTTTCATTATTACAGAGAAAAAGGAACTTTTTTTTTTTTAATTTGAATTATTTGGATAAAATGGAGTCTATGGGAGATGACCTTCCTGTAATTCAGAGGTTTGTTGATAAACAGATAACCGATCTCATATCTGTTTTAATGGACCCTCTACTTTTAAATGTAAGGGTATTAGAAGTCACCTCTGGTTTCCATGAGCAGTATAAAAGCACCCAACCTACAGCTTTTGACATAATGTATGCATGGTGACTGGTGATTCTTATTAGTCTTCGGGGGGTTATGTCTGACACAGTTGCATGCAATGTGTCAAAATTGGATGCACCTGTCCTTCAAAGTTCTGATTGCATAATTTCTAGCACTCTACATGAAACTGACATCTACATACATACATAGTAATATAGTAACATAGTAAGTATTGTTGAAAAAAGACACACTTCCATCAAGTTCAACCTTTTAGTTTTTTTTTATCTGCCTAACTGCCAGTTGTTCCAGAGGAAGGCAAAAAAAACCATCTGAAGCCTCTCCAATTTGCCTCAGAGGGGGAAAAATTCCTTCCTGACTCCAAAATGGCAATAGGACTAGTCCCTGGATCAACTTGGACTATGAGCTATCTCCCATAACCCTGTATTCCCTCACTTGCTAAACCCCATCCAACCCCTTCTTAAAGCTATCTAATGTATCAGCCTGTACCACTGATTCAGGGAGAGAATTCCACATCTTCACAGCTCTCACTGTAAAAAACGCCTTCTGAATATTTAGGCGGAACCTCTTTTCTTCTAATCGGAATTGGTGACCTTGTGTCAGCTGAAAAGACCTACTGGTAAATAAAGCATTAGAGAGATTATTATATGATCCCCTTATATATTTATACATAGTTATCATATTATCCCTTAAGCGCCTCTTCTCCAGCGTGAACAACCCCAATTTGGCCAGTCTTTCCTCATAGCTAAGATTTTCAATACCTTTTACCAGCTTAGTTGCCCTTCTCTGTACCCTCTCTAATACAATAATGTCCTGTTTGAGTGATGGAGACCAAAACTGTACGGCATATTCTAGATGGGGCCTTACAAGTGCTCTATACAGTGGAAGAATGACCCCCTCCTCCCTTGACTCTATGCCCCTATTAATACAGCTCAAGACCTTATTTGCCCTTGATGCTGCTGACTGGCATTGCTTGCTACAGCCAAGTTTATCATCTACAAGGACTCCAAGGTCCTTTTCCATAATGGATTTGCCTAGTGCAGTCCCATTAAGGGTATAAGTGGCTTGGATATTCTTACAACCCAGGTGCATGACTTTACATTTATCAACATTGAATCTCATTTGCCACTTAGCTGCCCAGATTGTCAGTTGCCATGTAAATTCTTTCTGAAACTATAGGGATTCTTTAGATTTAAAACCTCAATGTGGTGCACAGAACCCAAGTAAAATATTGGGTTCCAAATAATCACATGATGTTCTGTATTGCTGTAGTTATAAGTAAACTCACTGTATAAGCCAAGTTAGCCAACTGATAAACTGGTGAAAAGTTGGGGTTCCAGAACCTTACATTTTAAAGTATTAATACTATTTACATGTTTTTATCTTACACTAGAGTGCCTTGTTCTTATGCTTTGTTTATAAGAGACAGCAGTCCTCTTTCCTGGAATGCTACAGACACCTTTCCTTGAAGCAGACCCCCATGGAACAGAAGCGGAAGAGCTTCCAATAAATTCCAGCATGGCTTTGAAATCTCACATATTTACATTTACATGTGTACCCTTGGCATTATAGAGTGGCAAATAGTTTCAATGTGTGCCCAATGAGCCATAACAAAGGCAGGGGAAGAAAATGTAAGCAATACACTACTATTCATAAGTCTGCCTTTTTTATAGTCGAGGAACGGAAGACATTATTAAGAACTTGAACAGCTCAGAGAACAAGTTCCCTCAAGGTCGCCGAAGAGTTTTGAACGGTGATGGCTGGAGAGAAAGCCAAACAGTATATATATCCTGAGGTGGTTGTTTCAACTTCTAGTGGAGTCATTCTGAAAATGAGCAGAGACCAAGGAAAACAGCAGTAGAAAGAGAAGACCCAAGGAGAAGGGGGCCCGGGGTTCTTATACAGTAAGACCAACCTATAAAACCCCAAACACATACTTACAAGTTTCCACTATGCATTAAAGATTTTAATAGTATACTCTTTTAAGTTTTACTGTGGACTTTCTGATTCCAAATAAAGGGATGGAAACAATCCCCAGCAGACTGACAATTCTTCCTTTGAATGTAAGCGCTCATACATACGCCAAATCAAGAGTATTTATTGGAACAGGAACCATGATTGTCTTAATAGGGCTTTGACTATAGACATATCCAAAGATATGCTGCCACTTACAGTACAACCTTTAATAAAGGGCTGAACTTTCCTGTTTTTACCCATAAGCTTTATCAATTTTCTCTATTTACAGTGGTATTTAAATATGGGTAAACATAGTGCTTGGAAGCAGAGATGTTAATTTGACATAAAAACCTCCAGCCCTCTCCGCCCCAGCCCACAAATCAATGGCTGCATGTGTATATAAAGAGAACTGATTTCTACAGGACTTTGATATCTTTGGGGAAACAAAACCATAGGGATTTGCAAGTCATCAATGTTATCCATACAGCAATACCCAATTCACCATAAAAGCACTCACTTCTGGCACTTTTATTCATTTGACTTACTTTCATTGCATTCTAAAGAGGATTTTTATCGCTCAGCATTTGATTGGAATGTGTCTGTCTATAATTCATTATTCATCCAGGCCGCAGAGCAGGAGCTCCATGTTCCTCCCTGAAAGAGGGAAAGAACTTTCTGAATCAGCACAATCAGTGCCACTCTGGAGACATGACGAAACAACGATACAGCTACTGGCCCTGATTTTCCATCGGGATAAGATTGAACTTGATAAAGGTGAAATTAAATCAACTTTTCACCTACATGAAGAGTTGATGCTTCTACCATCCCAGACCTGAGCAAGATCTGTAAGATGAATCAGTCTCAGAAACTCTGTATGCCATGGAAAATATATTAACAGTAGAGAATTCCATTCCTTGGTCTTTATACCTGATGGTGTAAGGAAGCTCTAAAGTCAGTTATAATAAGCTATGCATCAGTCCAGTCTATTTAGGCTCTTGCAATCAGGGACAGATTAATGCACAGGCTACCGTAAGCTATAGCCTAGGGATCCAGTGTGATCAGGGGCCCATTTCATTTTACTTAATATTTTTATCTGCATTGTTGGGTCTGGTCGGGCGCATTACATTACTGAGAGAAAGAAACAGACAAGAACAATGAGACAGGCAACACCAGATGAGTTCAGATCCATTGAAACTGACCCAGCATAGAGAGATCGGTGCACGCATCCGGACCCAAAAGTAGCCTAGAAGGGGGCCCTGTGCAGATTTAGTCTAGGGCCCCACATGTCTAGGGCCCCACATGTTATTGATTTGACACTGCTTACATTCATGACTGTGATGACTCCTTTGGTACAAATATGTATTTACTGTATATACAGTATTTATATTTTATGTATTTATTCTTAAAGGGACCTCAAGCATTTTATGATGTTTCACCTGTGCTGGTGGAAATATTAAGAAAAGAGGATGTGGAGTATATGCCACCAAATTTGAAATATGATTGAAGACTTAAATCCATATTTCTCCTCCCCTGTGGATAGCACAGCCAGAGTTGTACAGGCAAAGTATGGCACACACAGGGAGCATAGGGCAGGCAGAGTATGGCACACACAGGCAGAGTTGGGCAGACAGAGTATGACACACACAGGCAGAGTAGGGCAGGCAGAGTATGGCACACAGAGGCAGAGTAGGTCAGGCAAAGTATGGCACAAACAGGCAGAGTATGACACACACAGGCAGAGTAGGGCAGATAGAGCATGGCACACACAGACAGAGTAGGGCAGATAGAGCATGGCACACACACAGGCAGAGTAGGGCAGGCAAAGTATGGCACACAGAGGCAGGAAGTGTAGGCAGAGTATGGCACACACAGGCAGGGTAGGGTAGGCAGAATATAGCACACACAGACAGAGTAGGGCAGACAGAGTATAGCAGACTGAGTATGGCACACACAGGCAGAGCAGGGCAAATAGAGCATGGCACGCACACAGGCATAGTAGGGCAGGCAAAGCATGGCACACAGAGGCAGAGTAGGGCAGGCAAAGTATGGCACAAACTGGCAGAGTAGGGCAGGCAGAGTATGGCACAGAGAGGCAGAGTAGGGCACAGAGAGGCATAGTAGGGCAGGCAGAGTATGGCACACACAGGCAGAGTAGGACAGACAGAGTATGGCACTTACAGGCAGTGTAGGGCAGGCAGAGTATGGCACACACAGTCAGTGTAGGGCAGGCAGAGTATGGCACACACAGGTAGAGTAGGACAGGCAGAGGAGGGACCCTCTACAATCCTGGGCCCCCCTTTAGCCACCAGGTCTGCTTCCTTTGTAGTTACAACCCTGTTTGCTGGAATCAACTCAACTTACTGATCAGTTTGATAAACTAGTTTAATCAAACAAACAAGATAGATGTTTATCATTGTCTGAGCTTTCAGGATATGGTCAAATATGCTGAATCCCATACTAGGCTATGGACAAAGATAGAGATCAGTACTGATAAATATTTATCTTTTTAATGCTTTCCTAAAAGCTTCATCAATGACTTGTGCATATTTTATCTTATTTAGTCATTGTCATCATTTGCTTAATCACTCTTTACCTTTTTCAGCACCAATCAGATTGTAAACACAGCTGGTTAGCCTAATGCTGCATGAAATAGGTAGTATTAACAGCTGGCTGACTGTATGACTAGTGATGGGTGAATTTATTCGGCAGGTGCGAATTCGTGGCGAATTTGCGCGATTCGCCGCAGGCGAAAAAATTAGCAAAACACCCACAAAAATTTGCTGGCGAAAATTCACCCGCGTCAAAAAAAGTTCGTAAAAAAACGGACGCCGGCGCCGAAAAAACGGGCGCCGGTGTTGAAAAAACGGGCGCCGGCGTCAAAAAGGAGACGCCTGCACCGTTTGGCAAATTTTTCGGCAAAGCGAAACGGCGCAAATTCGCCCATCACTATGTATGACTAATGTCCTACAGGAGCAGTAATGAATTATCCTTTCTCTTTACAGACCTAACTCTCTCTTCTATTATATATGTTTTTGAGGTGGAATAAAGATGAAGGAAATTATAAAAAGAGAACAACTAAAATTGAACCAGGAAACAGTCACAAGCAAAACTATGACATTCATTGTAATCACATTTTAAAGGTCACGCTCTCCCTCGCAGGGAAGCCAGACAGTAGGAATGTATGTGTATTGTGAATTTCCATGTTCACCGGGATATGCCGCAGCGCTCCATCTGCTCAAATTATTTGACTGTATAATAAATCAGGAGGTACAGACTTGAAAAAACTTTGCATTGAACTGTCTAAATGCTCCCTAGGGGACCCCAGAGCACACAGTACACCATTTTGCCCATAGAGCAGGCAGATAATGATACACCCTGCTGGAAGAGGCTAAATGTATGCCTCTTTACATGGACGGCTTAGAGTCCAGATGGAGAATGATAAAAAGGTCCCTTGAAAGGGAAAAGCAGCAGAATACTTTCCATTCTGTTTCATTCATTCAGAATAGAAAAATATAGGCTTTGCCCAGATCTAGGGCTTTGTATATTCATAGTAGTTTCTATTTAAAAAAAATTAAGTTTAGTGCTTTTTTAGAAGGAAAAGGACAGCAGTTACTCTCATGTAGGTACAAGCAAACCATTTTAGGGAACCCAGTTACTGTATACAGATGTGCTGTGGGTCTCCTGCTCCCTTTCTCAGCATACAGCTCATCAGATGCCATCATCATTGCAAACTGGCAAATGTTGATCAATGTTGATAAATGCAGCTTTATGCACTTAGCACTATAGCGTCTATGAAGGTACACCCAGCTTTTCCCAAAACAGAGCCAACTCTAAAGCTTAATCCCTATTCTGGGTGATTGGTACCCAGGATCATAATCCCACTCACACACTCAGCAGCTGCTTGCTAAATACCCTATCTATCACTCCTAGCAAGATAAAAGTGAACTAGCCTATCACTTACTAGACCTGACCTTGTCTAGGTTCCACTTCATCCTTCCTGTCTGCTCAAGTAAGGGGACTCACAAAATGGAGCCTGAGGACATGTGTGCTCAGCTTTTATTAGAACACAATGCCATCTAGTGGCAAAACTTGGGATAATTAGGGCTTATGCTTTGACTCAGGAAATGGAGTTTATCTCCTGTATAACTAAAGGGCCCCTTAGTGGCCAAACGTTGGTGAATACATTTATCAGTCCCCTACAATAGTATAATATTGCATTTGGCAGCATTGTGCTATACAGCATCAGACTGGGGCATTGGGGCCTACTGGGGCTCTGACACCAAGGGCCCTCCTTGCAGACACCATGGCCCTTCCCCTGATGTCCAAAAATTGCCCCCATACACACATGCCACAACATGACAAGCAATGTTGTGTACAGCGATCTCCTTTTCTCCTTAATGGCTGATCAGGGGAGTGGGCCTAGGCCGATGGAGCCCATAAGGGCTGCGCCCACTGGGTTTTTTCCCAGTGTCTCGCTGGCCCAGTCTGACGTTGGTGTATGTTTTATGGTGCATATTGCAAATAATGCTTATATTGTACTCAACGTGTTCCTTTTGTTTGGGATTCTCTTTGGTTTTTGTCATGATATATTTTCAGTAATATTTATAGCACCAATTACCCTGCAATCTATAAAGAAGAAAATTACTTTAACCTAATTCTTCACAAAAATATATCAAACTCACCCAAAGTAACAGCAGTCATAACTCTCAATGCTTACATGAATAATGTCAACTACTTCAAGACTAATCACAGAACAAATCCAAAACTTATTGCTCACCAAACAGGTTAAGGCCAGGACACAACATGACTTGAGTAAGTAAAAAACTGGTTTAAACGGCTGTTCTGGAAACCACGGAAGTTCCCCACATTCATTGAGTATTAGTAGTGTAACCGCACTGAGCTTCAAGCTGCAACAAGATACATTATCTAGATCCAACGTCTCCAAACTCTGGGCACAGGTTCTAGGATTTGGGAATGTAACCAGGAAACATTGTGCCCTTTTTGCTGTGAAGTGGCTTGTGCCGGGGGTAAGCTCATTACGTGTAATATTTAAATTATGTTTGGATTATCCTATCTTTCACATGTTGGTGTTTCCTTGGCATGCTCCAACCACAAGGCTGCTTTAGAAAACAAACCACATATTTGCTGAGACATACATTATGTTCTCTATGGAAAAGGCAAATCCCCGAAATTGCCCTCCCTATGAGAATCAACAGAAAACACACAGACCAAACCTTGCATGAAAGTTTTGCTTGTGCGATTGGATATGGGGCAGTAGAGGACAATTGCTGGCGGTAGAGCTTGCACTTTCAGGCAAATCTTATATGGGCCAATGAAGGGTGATTTTGTGTTCTTTTGGAAATTCTTATGGCACTTAAAGGCGGGTGTCAAAATAGTAATTCTCGGCAGCAGTGATTTCATTGCCAACATATTTAAGCAGTTTAGACACAGAAGATATTAAAAGGCCATTTCTTATGAACTGGCCTTTAATATCCTTATAATAATAGAGTCAGTGTGTCACAAAACAGTAAGATTCATTAACAACCAGCAGAATTAATATGCAGTTACTACAATAACCCAGATCAGCCAATAAGGCTCTCATATACGGATATGCATCTTGATAAGGGCTGTGCCAAAGAATAGTGACATACTTTGGTTATTACATAAATAATAATGCAATAAGATCAGGGCTGCAGAAGATGGGGACACTTGGCAATGTATACAGTGTAGGACCCTAATTGCAGAGGGGTGAGGGGGCTGTTGGGATATGTAACTTAGGAATGTCCAACCTGTGACCTCAAGCTGCTTTTGGTCAATTCAGCTACAGCTAGTGGCCATCTGTTGTGCATTCCATATTTTTTAGATAATTCTTTGCATAGTTGCTGGGGGGACCTATCTACTTACCATGAATGAGCTAAACAAATTTAATTTATTCATCTTGTAATATTTCGATTGTACAATCACAACCTGGGAATGGGAATAATGAACAAACAGTTTCCCTATAATGAGTATATCACATAAGAGCCTTCCATATCCTACATTCTGTTAAATCACTCAGGATATGGCTCAATAGGGTTACCTTAAAATCAGTCCAGGAGGATAGAACATTTCCTCTTTTAAACAGAAATTGGTTAAAAACACTATGCATGTTATGATATCACATGGAACAGCAAAGATGGTTTCACACCATCATTTTTCATTGTTATTGTTCCTCGGCTAAGCACTTTTCTACTGAGTCACATGAGAATTTGACACTGTCCTCACAGCTAAATCTGAACTTAAAAAAGGCTAAATTTGACCTTTTGACTATTTTTTTTCTATCATAGTAAACTAGTCAGAAAATCCCCAGTCCCTTATCATTTATTAATTAACATATATTTTTAGAGCTGAAGGTCCACAAACTTTTTTCACCCATGAGGAACATTCAAATGTAAAAAGAGTTGGGGAGCAACACAAGCATGAAACATGTTCCTAGGTGGTGTAAAATACAGTAAGTGCTGTGATTCGCCATCTGGCACCTACAGGACACTCTGTTTGGCAGTCCACATGGTTTTTATGCAACCAAAACGTGCCTCCAAGCCAAGAATTCAAAAGTGAGCAGCTGCTTTGAGGCCACTGAGAACAGGATCCAAGGGATTGGTGAACAATATGATGCTCATGATCCATTGGTTAAGCTCAAGCTTTAGTGACTGTGGTGTGAATCATCCTTCCCAATGTGTCTGTTATCCCACTACTACTATAGGCACTATATCTCCCTACTATACCTGCTATCTCACAGTCACACTCCCTTCCCAGAGACTATTATCCACTGTTACTATAGGCACCATCTCTCCCTACTATACCTGCTATCCCACAGTCACACTCCCTTCCAAGATACTCTTATCCCTCTGTTACTATAGGCACCATCTCTCCCTACTATACCTGCTATCCCACAGTCACACTCCCTTCCCAGAGACTATTATCCCACTGTTACTATAGACACCATCTCTCCCTACTATACCTGCTATCCCACAGTCACAGTCCCTTCCCAGAGACTATTATCCCACTGTTACTATAGGCACCATCTCTCCCTACTATACCTGCTATCCCACAGTCACACTCCCTTTCCAGAGACTATTATCCCACTGTTACTATAGGCACCATCTCTCCCTACTATACCTGCTATCCCACAGTCACACTCCCTTCCCAGAGACTATTATCCCACTGTTACTATAGACATCATCTCTCCCTACTATATCTGCTATCTCACAGTCACAGTCCCTTCCCAGAGACTACTGCCCCTCTGCTATAATATTTTCTATCAACCCCTACTTCATATGTTCTTGATGTAGTCCCTTCCCATTCCTACATTAAGCAGAGTCCAACAATTCCTAAACCTAGATTTCCTTCTTTATATACTACAGGTAATACCACCTGATGCCCCTGAGCCAATAGGAAATATCAATTGCCCATGAAACAACTTGAACAGGTATTTCCCATCGAAGGGGTTGGTTTAAACTTTTCTTGTTAAAAACTTAGGCTGAAATGTTGCATCAATCAAAATTCCTACTGGTCCCTCAGTGTACCAGAGCCATTTGGCAGCCACTGGGGCTGCTGTCTCTGTTGTTATTCCCCAGCAGGATATCTGTGGATCTGACACTACTTGGGTATAAGGAAATTGGCAGCCTCTTTGCTGATCCATTAGGCCTGGAAAGGCAAGATATATAAACCCCTTCCTGCTTCTTTACCCACGGGATCTGTTTCCAACAGTATTTCATCAACAAACTTGTTCTCCTGTCTTTATACTGATCAAACCACATTACTGTGCAATCAGCAGTCTGCAATTAAAATACTTAGGGCAGATTAAAACTGCCCACCCCTCCCAAATGGTATCTGAATAGCAGAGTGGCCTGTGCAAAATGACAGTGGGGTCTCAGTAACCTCTCAGGCCAATAATGTCTCCCTTGTGCTTTTGGTTTCCGCAGACTTTGCCCATTTAATTGCTGCCCTTTCACAGTCGGAGTGTTGCAGGGTCCTGTGGGCTGTAAAAACAGACATTGATCACAGGCCAGGGACAAATGATATTCCTTGTTTCAGGACTGTTCTTAGTTGTGTGTGGGATCCAGGGGAAAAAACAGTGTGGTGCTCACTACATTTACAACATAACAGAATGATGTGTTTCACTTTGGTGCATACAAGTAACTGTCAGTGTGTTATTTGCTGCAGAGAAGTAACTGTCAGTCAGTGTGGACTCAGTAAAGCAACTGTCGGGCAGTAAAATCTGTGTGCTATTGAAGTCAGTTAGTGTGGTCTGTCTCACTTTGATTTGTGCTTAAGAAGTAACTGTAAGTTTGATCTGTATATCACTGATGTAATTGTCAGTTAGTATGTCCTTTTTGTCAGTGAATTAACCATGTTATCTGAGTACCTGACAAGTACCTGTCAGTAAAAGTGAGCAAAGTAACGGTCAGTGTGTAACGGTGTGAGTTTGTCAGTCAATGTGATGTTTCTGCTAATGAAGTGTAGTGCTATAGTAAACTGACTTTACTGTGGTCAGTTTTAGCTACTTTCAGTGTGGGGTAATACCACAAATGAGGCCCTCTCTCTCAGGGGTAAGCCCTCGCAACAGGGTGGAGACAGGGTGTAGCGCAACTGTAACCATGTGCAATCGCATAATAAATGGGGCAATAGTTATTTAATGCTTAACCAGAACTGTATATGTATTTAAAGATAGCACAGATCCCCAAAGGAGTATTCAGAACAATCAGATAGCATAAAGGAAGCAAATACTCACAGCACCATGCATTGGGCTGGATCCCTGCAGGCAAGGGTTCATGTGAGCAGAGGTATCAGTAATGTAAAAAGTACAACCAGCTTTCAGGATCTCTTTAGTTGGCATCTACGGGAATTCCTTTCATCCCTAGTCTCAGCACTTTGTCCCTACTTCTGGTCTATTAGTACCCAGGATCTTAATCCCTCTAATGTCTCGTCGTTGGAGCTTTGAGCTGCTCAACTACCGAAGCTATCTATCACTCCTAGAGTGATCTATGACACTGCTATTCTATTAACTAGGGCCAATGCTCATAGGATCACAATGCCCATTCCCTTCCAGCCTGCTTGGTTGGGCTAAAGCTAAAGTAATGGACCCAGACCTCATGGTTCTCAAAACCTTTATGCTACTGCACAGTGCCATCTAGTGTACACTGTGAGAACTACAGGGGTTACATAAGCACAAGGTCCCCATCAGGACCCATTTAGGTGTCCATATTACTAGGGATGTGCCTGTCAATAATGTGTTTAGGTGTCCATATTACTAGGGATGTGCCTGTCAATAATAAGGGTATCTAAATCTTCACATCCCTACAGAAGCAACTGTCAGTCAGTGTGATGTTTCTGCTAATGAGGTAACTGTCAGTTGGTGTGATGTTTTTGCTAATTAAGCAACTGTCAGTGATTTGGGTGTCAAGAGAAGTAACTGTCAGTTAATATGATCCTTGTGTCAATGAAATAATAGTGTTATCCGGGAAAAGTAACTGCCAGTCACTAGGATCTGTGTTCTTGTGAATGTAACTGTCAGTAAATGTGATTTGTGTGTCAGGGAAGTAACTGTCAGTCAGTGGGATCTTTGTGTCAGTGAAGTAATGTAATGTGTTCCAAGTGTCAAAGCTGTAGTCATGTGTTTGTTTTCTTTGAGCTTCACAGTAAATTAGATATGTGTGAGAGCGTGCCTAATGCGTGTTAGTGAATTTATGCAGCAATTAAGGGTAATAAGGGTCTGACATTGATCCTCTCTCTAGAGTGTAACATTAACGTGTGTACTCAGTGAATACTCGTGTCCCATCTTCCCGAATCCTGCATTTTAACAAGCTCATTGTACCTGAAACACCCCTGGGACTCTCTTGGCTGGCAGAGGTGTAAGGGATTGTAATAGCGCTGGGATGCTATTTACAGAAGGGAATGGTACTGTCTGCAGGACACTCTCGCAACAAGGTCAGACAGCACCAACATGCAAGGTGTGATGATGCATACAAATGCTGGTGTCACTTGGCTTCTCAGTGCCTGCTTACTCATAGCAAGATTATTTTCTGTGCCTTAGATTAATTATTTCACAGGGCTCCTAAGGTGGACAATCACCAAGATCCTGGTTTGATGGCATCTCCTGCTGCTTCTGACACTGGAGCTGCCTACATTAGCATTAAATAGTATAAAATAGATCAACTGCTGGAGTTGGTTCTGTTCAGCAGAGAAATTAATTTGTCAGTCAGCAGTTGAGTATATTATACTGCAAATTAAAGTCTGATGGTCGTGTTACTCCAGCACCAACCTGGTCAGCAGGATGGCAGAGCCGACTTACCACATTGGGTGAAATTGGGTAGATTCTTTGTGTGTTGTCCTTTGGGATTAGCACAGTGAGGCACTTGCACAGATGCACAATGCTGCAAATGTTTTATGTTACACCTTAGAACATAGTGTTGCACAGGGCTTAGAACTGGTAGGTGAGAAAAGTGGGGTTAGAGTAGGTATACAGTAAATGGCAGCAGTAGAGCAAGTTATGGTTATACTTTGTATCACTGTTGTCCAACCTGCAAACACTTGTAATCCAGTAGCACTCATAGGGACTGCCAGAGAGCTGTAGTTTAACAAGAGCCATAGATGACGTTAGACCTACTTTCAGGTCCGGAACTAGTAGTAGGCAGAAGAGGCACGTGTCTATGGTGCAACAGTGAGGGGGGGGCAGTACCATTTCTGCCGCCTACCCCTCGTATGTGTGCTCATTTGGGTAGGGGCAAGGTGGCCAGCTGGGTTGTCTAGGGCAGTGCCTACTTTATATGGATAGTATGGCCCTCTACCTCTACAAATAAAGATAACCTTAGGGGTAATTTATGACTGCAAGGGCAGTGTGCCAGGTGCAATTTTGAATGCCAATCACAATTTATTTTTTAACCAATTATGTAGCTTTTTTCCATAATTCCATTGTGATTGCAGCTATGCTCTAATTTTCATAATTTTTTGCCATTTCATCATTGCACACCATATTTGTGCATCAAAACAGATGTAATTGCACTTCTGTTACATAGTCACATAGTTAAATCAGGTTGAAAAAAGGCCAAAGTCCATCCCCAGTTGAAACCCAGCATCCATACACACACCCCTCCATACACTCACATAAATTCTATATACCGATATCTATACTAACTATAGAGTTTAATATCACAATAGTCTTTGATATTATGCTTGAAATCATCCAAGCAAGTCATTAACAGAATCATTCATAACAACATCACCCGGCAGTGCATTCCACAACCTCACTGTCCTGACTGTGAAGAACCCCCTATGTTGCTTCAAATGAAAGTTCTTTTCTTATAGTCTAAAGGGGGTGGCCTCTGGTACGGTGATCCACTTTATGGGTAAAAAGGTCCCCTGCTATTTGTCTATAATGTCCTCTAATGTACTTGTAAAGTGTAATCATGTCCCCTCGCAAGCGCCTTTTTTCCAGAGAAAACAACCCATTGTGTTGTGACACAAATCTGGTGTATCTATAATTTTTACAGTGGGAGTTGGACCATTTTTGGAGCACATGTTCAAAAAGGGCGTTTGAATCATAGGGTGCAATTTGTCTATTGATGCAACTCTAATGCCAGCACTCCATTGCATTCATTTTAGAGCACACGAGTATGATTATAAATTATCACTCTTCACTAAAATAGCTGCTGTGGTTGAAAAAAGGACCTCTATCAAACGAAAACCTATTGCATAAATAATTCAAGATTCCTGTTCCTTAGGGCTGAACTCCACGAGTGTTTACCCTCAAATCATGTTGAACGATGAAACGCAGGCGACAAATCGGATGTAGTGGCACTCGTCAAAATATAATGGGACTGAACGAAAAATCGCAGGTATAAACTACACACGATAAGACTGTCAGATGAAAACGCAGCTTGCTGCATTCACATCCAACAGTCATGTCATGTCGGATGGAATCTAGTTTATACCTGCGATTTCACGTTCAGTCCCATTGCTTTTTTGCGTGTGCCACTACATCCGATTTGTCGCCTGCGTTTTGTTGTTCTGACATTATCCGACGGAAAATGCTCATGGAGTTCAGACCTTAACCTTGGGGTCATAATTGTTACTACAACTCTCAATATATAATTAAGGGTGAAATCATGCTAGGAGTTGTAGTTGTTCATCAACTGGGAACCAAAAGGGACTTGTCAAGAGGAATTTCCTGATATAAAACAGCAGAAGAAATGCAGACACTCTGCCTTCTCTCCATGGTTCTGAATGAGGCAACATGGGCATTTCTGCTTTACCTACGTATGCAGGCATTAGAGGGTTAAAGTTGAAGTTCTCCATAAACATCAAGTTTGCACAAGTTCTTTGCAAATTCCGCATCCGTTTCCTCCTCACTGTTTATAGTGTTTATAAGTGTTTACAGTGTTTATAAGAGTGAAATAAAAAAAGGGCCCTTAGTCACAGGCCAGTCAAGCAAAAGCTGTATTTAGGTGGAGAAACATGCAGTTCATGTGAATAACTATCAATGTGCTCCACCGCTGGCTTTAGATTCATTACGTTAATGAGTCTGTTGTGAAACTGCAGAACCGCAACCAGGGGAAGTGAGGCAGAGGACAATACATGTATGTGTAACCTCCATCCCCGTGTTCTGATCAGTGTCACACTGGGATGCCAGGGGCCCACCAGAAAACCTTAGATCATGGGCCCACTTTCCAAACTATTATTCCTCCTCTCCTCTCTCAATAGGCCAAACTGCAAGAGGGTCCATTGACACCTGGGCCCACCGGGCGTTTTCCTGGTATCCAGGTGGGCCAGTTCGACACTGGTTCTGATGCACATCCCAACCAAATAAACACAGCTTGTACCAAGAGCAGCAAAACAGAATGCATTTAATGCAGCATCAGAACCCCCTTACTGTTACACATGGGCAAGAGTTTTGCTCCTCTTTAGAACTGTAAGTGAACAGTGAAGTTTAGGTTAGTTCTAGGTGTTTTCTGGGCACCCTTACCTGTAGAAGAGAGATTGGGTAACCTGGTATAACCTGTACATGGCTCTTTGGAAATACATTAGATTGATCCATTTGAAGAAGGAGAAACTGTAGCAGTTCATGGGTCTCCACAACTGGACTCATAGGGCCTATATCACTGTGCTACTGTTGTACAAGCTGATTGGATGCACAGGTATGTATCACTGCTTTTTCTCCACCTTGGCATGGCTGTTAAGGGAACTTTCCATAATTTGGATCTTCATATCTTAAGTCTACAAGAAAATCATGTAAACATTAAATAAACCCAATAGGCTGGCTTTGCTTCCAATATGGATTAATTATATCTTAGTTGGGATTAGGGACAATATTCTGTTTTATTATTATAGAGAAAAAGGAAATCACTTTTAAAAATATTGGATTTTTTAGATATAATTGAGTCTATGGGAGACAGCTGTAATTTGGAGCTTTCTAGATAATGTGTTTCCGGATAACTGATCATATACCTGTATGGGGAAATTGATTTAAAGACTGTGTATTTAAAGGCTATGCCATTGTGGTTGGGGAGTGGAAGGCAAAATACAAAACCCTATTGAAGTTTGTAAAAGGTTATAGATAGTGATGGGCGAATTTTTTATTTGCCAGACGCTAATTTGTGGCGAATTTACGCGTTTCGCCGGAGGCAAATTTTTTTGGACGCAGACAACAATTCCGACGTCGGTGACAATTTAGACACTAGACAAAGGCGCCCATTGACTGTAATGCACATCGAATTGCCCCCGTCGGCGGAATTGTCGCCGGTGTCGGAAAAAATTGGACGCTGGCAGCAAAATTCGCATTTCTCAAATTTTTCGTTGCTTTCGGTGAAGCGAAAGGGAGGAATTCGCCCATTGCTAGTTATAGATCATAACAGGGCTGTCCTTTTTTAGGTGGCCTACTGTATTGACTTGGGAAGTTAGGGTTTTATTAGAGATAAATGCTTATTTGCTTTATTGGATAATCCTGAGAGTGGAACCTGATGGCCACTAAGGGTGTTGACTCATATTTGCTGTGATATATGAGGAACTCTAACAAGTTGTCCTGTACTATGTGGGATGGGGAGGATTGAGCTCAAAAAATCTGGAAAACACTAAATAGCATTATATTTTCTTAATCCCTAATGGGAGTATTTTTCTCAGACAAGTTTCTGCAAAGAGGAAAAATTGTAATTAGTGTAATAATTAGCTGAATTTCTGACAAGCTGGAAGTGAGGAGCTAAATAATCCCTGTAAAAGCCATCATACCAAATGACTCATATTGAGGCTCTGCTTTGCACACACTGAGGCCATATTTAAATATGGCAGCCAAACACGAATCAGCTAAAACATTTCTGCTGCTTTGAATGGTGGTGTTTCCGAGGATTAATCAGTGGAGCCTGTTCTGCTCAGTAGATGGGATCAGACGTAAGAAGGTTCCTCTGCATTAGGGGACAGCTGGGCTCTTTCCAGAATCAGTAGCGTTCAGATGTAATTGGATTTATTTATACAGCTTCTTATTTGCACACAGCACTCTGCAGAAGAGAAGAGGAAGCACAGATCAGCACACACAGAAAAGAGGCAGAAAAGAGGCAATTGGACTACATTTATATATAATATATTGGTTAATTAGTAGCCCTATGTGGACTGGCAGCCTACAGGAGGCTCTGTTTGGCAGTACACCTTGATTCTATTGAACCAAAACTTACCTCCAAGCCAGGAATTCAAAAAGAAGCACCTGCTTTGAGGCCACTGGGAGCAACATCCAAGGGGTTTGTGAACATCATGTTGCTCACAAACCACTGATTGGGGATCACTAATTTATACCATGATTTCTGAAGCCTCTTTTTAAGTGCTGCTTGGGCACGAAATATAAAAACACTGTATGACTGTATAAACTTTATATGTGTTTCTAAAACACACCAATTTTACCATTGGAGAGCAACAGTACATTATATTGCTATTTCTTTAAAACACTATAATTTTTTGGTGTTACTGTTCCTTTAATGACTAATTTAGTTAGCCACGCCTCCTGTGATATTATGCCATGCCCCTTTGGCTTCCTTTAATTCAATTTTAGCAGAATAGATCACAAAGTTCTAGTATCTAGTATCTAGGAAACTTGTTTAGGCCATAGCATAAATGCAACTAAAAGGTCCCAAATAATCATATGTTGGGCTATGGTGTAATACACATGAGACAAGCTCGACCAACAATGTTCCCAAGTTGCAATATATGGAGACTTCTGCTGCAGATAAAACCGTGCATAGAGCAGTGGGTGATGCTATTATCCAACAGAGGGTGAGCAATGTATACAGTGCAGATCTATCCCAGCTGGAATTTCAAATAGAACTCCCACAACCTCCATGCTATAATACTATAAACCACCATGGAGCTCTGATATCAGTAGGGATGTCGCGGACTGTTCGCCCGCGAACTAGTTCGCGCGAACATCGGGTGTTCGCGTCCGTCGAATGTTCGCGAACGTCGCGCGACGTTCGCCAATTTGGGTTCGCCTTAGCTGGTGCTTATTTTTGACCTCTCACCCCAGACCAGCAGATACATGGCAGCCAATCAGGAAGCTCTCCCTCCTGGACCACCCCCACACCCCCTGGACCACTCCCCTTCCATATATAAACTGAAGCCCTGCAGCGTTTTTTCATTCTGCCTGTGTGTGCTTGGAAGAGCTAGTGTAGGGAGAGAGCTGTTTAGTGATTTGAGGGACAGTTGATAGTAACTTTGCTGGCTAGTAATCTACTTGATACTGCTCTGTATTGTAGGGACAGAACTCTGCAGGGATTTGAGGGACATTTTAGGTTAGGTAGCTTTGCTGGCTAGTAATCTACCTTCTACTGCAGTGCTCTGTATGTAGCTGCTGTGGGCACTGCTGCTGATCTCTCATCTGCTGACTGCTGCCTGTAACCCAATAGTCCTTGTAAGGACTGCTTTTATTTTCTTTTTTCTTTTTTTACTTTGCTACTATAAGAGCCCAGTGCTATTAGTCTAGCTGTGTTGGGGAGTGGGACTGGTGTGCTGCTCCTAGTAGTTCAGCACCAACCAGAGTAATTTTTTTTTTTAATATATATATATTTTTTTTATTTTACTTATCTCACTGTTCTTTAACGTGTCCAGTGCTGTTTGCTGTTCTTCATAGTAGTGCACCAATAGTAGTGCACTTGCAGGCATTATTTGCCCAGTGTGTTCTTCAAACAACTGCCACCTAGCTGTGTGAGCTTGTTCACATTCTGTCTAAATATCAATAATAATACCATCTCCAGAAACACCACCTGAGTGACGTTTTTCAAGCAGCAATAATATATTCCGTATCCACTGCTGTAGTGTATACGTTGACCTTGCAGGCATTGTTTCAATTTGTTTGCCCAGTGTGTTCTTCATTTTCAAACAATGGCCACCTAGCTGTGTGAGCTTGTTCACATTCTGTCTAAATATCAATAATAATACCGTCTCCAGAAACACCACCTGAGTGACGTTTTTCAAGCAGCAATAATATATTCCGTATCCACTGCTGTAGTGTATACGTTGACCTTGCAGGCATTGTTTCAATTTGTTTGCCCAGTGTGTTCTTCATTTTCAAACAACGGCCACCTAGCTGTGTGAGCTTTTTCACATTCTGTCTAAATAATAACAATAATAATTCCGTGTCCGTAAACATCACCTGAGTGATGTTTTTACAGCAGCAATAATATATTCCGTATCCACTACTGTATACGTTGCCTTTGCAGGCATTATTTGCCCAGTCTTTAACCAAGTGCCACCTAGCTGTGTGAGCTTTTTCACATTCCGTGTCCAGAAACATCACCTGAGTGACGTAGTGTGATTTCTGCCCTTTACAGCACAAAACGCAGCGCTGTGTCAACAATGTATTTTTCAGAAACATTTTTGCCCTTCATCCCCCTCTGGCATGCCACAGTCCAGGTCGTTGCACCCTTTAAACAACTTTAAAATCATTTTTCTGGCCAGAAATGTCTTTTCTAGCTTTTAAAATTCGCCTTCCCATTGAAGTCTATGGGGTTCGCGACGTTCGCGAACCGTTCGCATTTTTGTCCGGAAGTTCGCGAACATGTTCGCGAACATTTTTTCCGACGTTCGCTACATCCCTAAATATCAGATGGAATGTTTGTAAAAATGAGCGTGAGGGAGTCTTGCTGCTGGGTGCTAGGGGTGCTGATGCTTTGGTGCTGTTTAAAATAATACACAGAGAAGAACAAAAGGCTCAATCTTTTAACATTTAAGGAAATATTTGTAAAGCTCTAATGAACCCACATAGCAGCATTTTCACTTTATTTTAGTTTCCTCTTTATAATAACGACTCAGTCTTATGTAAGGGTATAAGCCAGGTGCCCTAAAAACAAATATAAAAACAGTCGCCCACTGATTAACCACTGAGATCACTCTGGAAAAAGGTGTTAATACAAGCTTGCTGGCTGAGTTATTGTAGGATGTTTGGAGTTGGCCGTTGGATGGATGTGATATGTTTCCCTAGTGAAAGCTGATACTAAATTAGTGCTGGGGATGCGGCATATAGACACAGTGCCTGGCTCTGAACAGAGGAGGGACATGAAACGTGGTTCTGTCTGATCCAGTCTGCCCTGTTCTATTCAGGCTAGAAAGGCACAGAGATCCCAGTGTGGCTTAAGGGCAGAGACACGCTCAGATTCGGGGAGATTAGTTGCCCCAACTGCCTACCCCTGCCTTCCTGGCGGGATGGCACTTGGAGTGCTTTATTTTCCAAAGTTGCCTGAGTTTCCTCATGAGGCAACTTCGGGCGACTTCGGAAAACAATGCGATCCGATCGCCACCCTTCTGGCGATTTACATTCTAGCCAGCAGGCAGGGCCGGAACTAGGGATAGGCAGAATAGGCATGTGCCTAGGGCGCAAAGCTGGGAGGGTGCCAGGCATGTACCTCCTCTGTCGCCTACCCCAAGTCCGGTTCCTTTTCTGCCCGACTCAATGCATTTTTTCATGCCTTTTGCGCGTTCGCGCAAACTTCAATTTAGGCATGCGCACGCGAGCCGGGCGACTGATCTCCCCGAATCTGAGCACGTGTCTCTGCCCTTATGGTGCCGGGTCAGGGACAATGAGCAGAACAATAACAGAGATTAAGGGGCATGTTTACTAACATTGGAGATAAATATCTGGAGAGATCAATCAGATCTTTGGTTTTGTTTTCTAACTTAGGGTTAGTCCACACGAGGAGATTCGGGGAGATTTTGTCGCCTTGTCTTCTGAGCGACAATCTCCCCGAACTGCCTCATCGTGTCTTCCCATAGGCTATAATGAAAAGTCGCCTGCGCTAAAGCACACGCGGCAATGCGTTTTCCGTAGTCGCCCGAAGTTGCCTCACGGAAATCTCTCCAGATATTTATCTCCAATGTTAGTATCTCCATTGTGTGGGGGACACAGCAGGGTCTACATTGCCTTTATATCACAGAGGCTGGGAAAACAGATTGCTTCCAAATCAGGCCTCAGTGCATATTACTAGGGAAGCACTGGATCCATATGACCAAATACCAAAAAAATATTCATTTGAATCTAAATGTGTGTGTATGGTTATTTGTCTCCCTGAGCAAAATATCTGCCAATTTTTAGTTACTTCTAGTGACTGTGCCCAGGGAGTGAAGGAACTATATAGGTAGGCAGATTTGTTTGGGTTGGGGTGCTGTTCTGAGTGCAGAAGTGAGCTACTGGCAGGAAGGAGGTGAGTGTCATTAGGGAGGGTGAGACCAACTGATTGGGGAGGTGTGTGACAATGGGGCAAGCAGTATTGCTTTGGGCACAGTATCGTAATTAGAGGGGGGCGGGCCCTGGTGCGTGATGCACAGCCGGGCCCCCGCCCCCCCTCCGTACGGCCCGCATTTCAGTGGCGGTCGGGCTGCTAGAGGGTGCGAGCCCTGGCCTGCTCGCATCCCCTGCTCCCACGGTAGTTCCGCCACTGTTTGGGCACCTAGCTCTGACCGTGTTGCCACACTGCAGCAGAACTTCAGGTTCTTGTCACACACAGGCCTGCATGAGAGCTGCAGTAGACACTATGGGGGTTATTTATCAAGCTCCGAATATCTGAACCTCTAATAATTTGTCGTTTTCTGAGCAAAAAAAAAAAAGCTAAGAATTTTTCTGATATTTATTAAAGTCCCCAGCATCTAAAAGCTCTGGAGGTTCTGTATAAGTCAATGGGGAAGGTCTCAGTGTCTGTGCTGATACCGATATCCGATGATTACTGGGTTTTGACGCTAGTTTTTGTGGAAAACCCCGAAAAAAACATTGTTTTTGTGGAAAACTCCGAAAAAAACTTTGTTTTTGTGGAAAACTTGGAACAATTCGGAGTTTTCAGGGAAAGCTTCGAAGATTTGCCCGAACCTATTTTTTCTGGCTTTTTTCTTCATAAATAAGGTCCATTCAGGGATTTGGAGTTGCTCGGAGTTCGATATTAGAAATACTGAGATAAATTCTGACCTTGATAAATAACCCCCTATATGTACAAACTTCCCAACTATCCCAATTTGTGTGGGACAGTCCTGATTTTAACAGCTCAGCAGTTTTATTAAACTTTTTCAAATGTTGAGAGGTAAGCTCTAGGGTACAAAAAAGTGATGTGACAGGATCTGTTTTCACAACACACAGATATAGCACTGCTCCCATTCTGCAGGTTGGTTCCTAGTCACATAAAGGGTCTCTGGTCTGGTGGTTTCCTTGTTTATTGTAACCTCCTACCCAACTAAACCCACTAACAGTGTTTAACAGGATCTGAACAAACAGGCTCTAGATCCTACAAATGATATTTCTCTAGTGATGCCCGTTCCATATATGATTTATATTCCTTTCACCAGAAACCATGTTAACATCTCCCAAACACACGCAAAGGACATGGTTACGGTGCTCCTCTATGTCAGTGACACCATAAGGCCAAATGGCAAAAAAAAAAAAAATCAGGAAGGGAAAATGGTTAAAGCCACAGATCCTGGAGAACATATGGTCCTGGAATGCACAGTCTCTGGCCAGAGAAAGTGTCGGCTGAAGAGTCCAACACACATATTTGAAACATCATTGTTTTACTGGCTCTTAATATCCTCCTTCCTAGAAGAAAAAAAAAGCAATTATCTGTGATATATATAGTCCCTGGCTTGCACCTAGGGTTGTCACCTGGCCGGTAAAAATGATGCTTGATGCCAATGTTGTTAGAAAAAAAACGCCAAGAATATAGAAAGGCCGGTATTTTTTTCCAGAAAAGGTGGCAAGCTTACTTGCACCGTCTCAAATTTCTGTGTGTTTGTGTGTTAAAATAATTTTTACCAGCATCTCTCTCTCTATCACTATGGAATAAGTACTGGGAATAATAAATGTTTCATTGTTAATGCGTCATTATCTAAATTGGATTAATCTATAGAATGAACTGCTAAACATTAAATTGGAGCACACTGCCACCTACAGGGCTCAGAAGGAATTTTTATTTTGCTGCAGCCTGTTGCCGGCAGAACAGAGAAGCTTTTGAAAGGTAGGGAATTTGTACTCTTTTAGATCAAATTTCAGGCACCCCTAAAGCCACGGTTGCCACCTTTAGGGACTGAAATGTTAACCGTAGTCTTATCTTTCTTCCCTTTTATTAATATTAGCATCAGCAGTCATTTTTACTGCCCAATAAGTTACCAAGCAGGTGGCAACCCTATCAATGAATCATATTTTATTGTATTTATAGGTTGTAACTGCATTGTATTTGTTATATTATTTACTACAGCATCCATTGCCTTTTCTTCATGCCCCTGTACCCCACTGATCCATCTACACCTAAACACCAATCAAATAGTAGTAATTCCTAACTAACTAATCAAACGTCACTGGATGGCAGGTTAATTGGCTCTTTATACCATAGTATGGGAGTCTTGCAACATGAGGGGCACAGGTCACACAGCAGATAACAGATAAACTCTGTAGTATACAATGGGATTCTTCAGAACTTATCTGTTATCTACTGTGTATCCTGTGCTTGAATGGCTGCCCCCATGGCTACACAGCAGCTTGTTTATATAAACTATAGTAGTGATTCTCATGCAATCACACCAGTTTTACCAGTGCAGGGCAACAGGATTTATATTATCATTCCTTTATACTTTTTGGTGTAACGGTTCCTTTAATGAGAGTGCAGCACATACAGTTAACAGCCCTTAATTAAAATAACTTGTTTCTCTCTCTTTTAATAGCCCTCCTTTTCCCACACCAATGTGAAGTGCAGTAATTAGCTGAATGCTGATCTCCAATTAATTCTCATGTTATCTCCATATCAGTGGGCAGCTAGGTACCCGGCCAAGTTACATCGACCGACTAATAACAAATGACAGACCGAAAGTTTTTTTTAAATTCCTAATAATGTTCCTGGCAATAGCAAAACCATGAAATAACTTTGGAATGCATTAGTAAAAGATGATATCAACTGAAAAACATGATTTTATTTAAACTTGAAAGCCAACCCTAATATTTAGTTCACTGGATTCAAAATTTAACTTTGCCATTGACACAGTAGTCATTGTCTGCATTGTTAACCACTGCTTTACATCCAATCATATGCCCCTGTTTGGTTTTTTACCTCTTCTACTTTTCTTTTAGGAATGCATTTTTTTTAAACCCAGTATTATTGTGCTTAGTGTTATGTAAAGGTAATGATGATTTCGAAGAACTGTAATTCTCTTGTCTTCTCTCTGTTCTCCACAGCCTCTTTGTTTATCATCGCCATGCTCCTGGGGAGTCTGAACAGCTGCTGCAACCCATGGATCTACATGCTCTTCACTGGGCATCTCTTCCATGACCTTCTGCAGCGCTTTCTGTGCTGCTCCGCTCACTACCTGAAGTCCAGCCAGCAGGGCAATGACATGAGCACCAGCAGGAAAAGCAACTCTTCCACCTTTGTGCTCAGCCGTAAGAGTTCCAGCCAGAAGAGCATCACTCAGCCCTCTATTGCCTGAGAACGACAAACAAGGCCTGAGGACTTATAGGTCTCTCTCTCTGAGACTGGCAGTGGACTGTAACTAGGGTTGCCAACTGGCTGATATTTTACCGGCCTGGCCAATAAAAATGGTCGCTGATCCTAATGTTATTAATAGGAAAAAAAGATAAATATATAGGAAGGCCGGTATTTTTTTTCCAGAAAAGGTGGCAACCCTACCTGTAACTGAAGCTACTATATCACTTACTGTATAGCAGATTTGTCATTCACCTATAATAACAAGCTTATTGCTCCTACTATGGGCCAGCTATACACACACTCCTGTTTAGATATGGAAAAACTGATAGGGGATGTTTTTTAACCTGTGGCCCTTCCACAATCTTTGTGGGGCAGCTCCTGTTATGCAGAATGTGCAGAAAGGATTCTGGAAATCAGATGCTAGAGAGTCGGTTGAAAAGTTCATTGATAATGGTGTGAAGTTTATCCTTTGAGGGACTTAATGTCTTTAGTCATCCTTATGAATTTGTGTGAGTGGGAATACTTGTATTCAGATCTTTGGTCCCAGAACAAAAGTTTGACCCCCCTCAAACATCCTATTTAACAACTGTGAGCAAATGCTTCTACCTTTGTGGTACCAGGTCACTAACGTTCTGGTCATTGCCTTGCATCTCTGAGCCAAGTTGGGATCACTTCCAAAATATATATAGAGAGAGAGAGAGAGAGAGAGAGAGAGAGAGAGAGAGATGTGTATATATAATACAGCTGATGCAATTATAGAATTAAATCCAGATGATCTTTGGCCTCAAGTATGCCCCTACCATGCCCAATTGAAACCTGGCCACCATCTATTACATTCCAACCCCTGCTATGTTACATCCCAACCATAGACTATTAGTGGAATAAATATGGGTTTCCTGGTTTTACATGAATAACATCAAAATGTTAAGATATCAACCTCATTGGTTATTTTTGTGTGTTGATGCGTTAAAAATGAGCATTGACTTTGAAGTGGCCATGATTTGTTACCGCTCACCCAGCTAGGAGTCACCTTTCATTTTCTAGCTCAACGTTTGTCCAACCATGTGGCTGCCATACAATATTATTAGGTATGACTGGTATCTGAATCAGTTGCATTCCACTGATTTAGACAAAGAGCTGCATCAAAAGTGGTTTAAAGTGTGAGGCCTTAGTAACCATGACATGATTTGCCTGCTGTAATGCACTGTAATTAACCCAGATATGATATTCAGAGCTTAAATTCCATAAAAATATACATGAATAGAAGGTTCTCAAAACAAGAGAACCTGAGCTGGTCTCCTAGCAAGGACATGTCAGGACACTACAGTGTTCTATTGACCAGCTGCACTACTGTGTTTATTCCAACAACCCTCCCAAATTAGACATTGTCATGTAACTGAGGCATATTAATATTTATAATTGCCCCTAATAGCCTCAAAGATACACACCTTGTCCGAGATCTGCAAGTTGCTTATGCCTGCAATGATTGAATAGAAAGGCAGAAGGTGACACTGGTTTCTAGGCAGACAGAAAAAAATTTTGTTCATCTTATTTAAAGCAGAGAGGTATATTTAGTATAATTCAGAATAACATATATCAGTCACATGCATGGCACTCAGTATTCAGGAGACAGTTTAGGCATGGGCGAATTTGACCAGATTCGTTTGGCATAAAATTTGCCGCCGGCGAAATGTTGCCTTCGCCCATTAAAGTCAAAAAGTTTTTGACGCGCAGTGATTTTTTTTTTTGACACCATACAAGTCTATGGGGCCGATTCATGAAGCTCGAGTGAAGGATTCGAAGTAAAAAAACTTCGAATTTCGAAGTGTTTTTTGGGCTACTTCGACCATCGAATGGGCTACTTCGACCTTCGACTACGACTACGAATCGAACGATTCGAACTAAAAATCGTTCGACTATTCGACCATTCGATAGTCGAAGTACTGCCTCTTTAAAAAAAACTTCGACCCCCTACTTCGGCAGCTAAAAGCTACCGAAGTCAATGTTAGCCTATGGGGAAGGTCCCCATAGGCTTGCCTAAGTTTTTTTGATCGAAGGATATTCCTTCGATCGTTGTATTAAAATCCTTCGAATCGAAGGATTTAATCGTTCGATCGAAGGATTTAATCGTTCGATCGAAGGAATAATCCTTCGATCGTTCGATCGCAGCATTTGCACTAAATCCTTCGACTTCGATATTCGAAGTCGAAGGATTTTAGTTCCTAGTCGAATATCGAGGGTTAATTAACCCTCGATATTCGACCCTTAATACATCTGCCCCAAAGTGTGTCATTTATGCGGCAAAACAAGGCGAAAAAATGTGCTCATCCCTAGAGACAGACAACTGGTTGCCCACTCCAACCAGCAGTAACTTCTGTTCCAGTGGGGAGTTTTAACTGAAATTGCTTCTCCCATTGACTGAGTGCTGCCACTGGATTTGAAGGGAATGGACTCAGATGGGTACAGAAGGTGCAGATAGACAGGGAGATCCTGAGCAGCTTCCAGTCATCCAGAGTTAGGGGCCATAGTATCACGACATTTTGCTTTTCAGTGTTGCCTTCTTTAGGCTGCCTTTCACATTGTTGGGATAGGGTTCCTTTATCCAATTTTTTGGATCTAGATAGTTGGGCAAAAGCTATAACTGAAGTTATATCATAAGTTATATATAAGTTATGTACATGTTTCAGTACATGATATCAATTGGTCGATTACCTTTGTATTGAGTTGTTGACAGATTACAACTATCGGCATCCTCAACATCTAAAGAGGGTCTCTACTTGAGTGAGGGGGGATGTGACGGAATGGAAACCACTGTGTACCTCCCAAAATTTAAAATAAAAAATTGTTAATCTGCCCTGGCCACAGCAAGATTCAGCAAGACCATCTCCTTGGGTTCATTCCCGCTTTCTGATAAGTCTCTTTTTCTTGGGTTCAGAACTCTCATGTCTCAATATAAACAACTGAGAATCAAGGCATTAGTGTTTTTCATTTTTCTTAAATACAGGTATGGGATCTGTTATTCAGAATGCTCAAGGGGTTTTCTGGATAATGGAACTCTCTGTAATTTGAATCTTCAGACCATAGGTCTACTAGAAAATCATGTAAACATCAAATAAACCCAATAGGCTGGTTTTGCTTCCAATAAGGATTCATTATATCTTAGTTTGGATCAAGTACAAGGTGCTGTTTTATTATTACAGAGAAAAAGGAAATCAATGCTAAATATTTGGATTATTTGGATTATTTGGATAAAATGCAGTCTATGGGAGACAGGCTTTCTGTTTTTGAACAACAGAATCCATACCTGTACTTCAAATGCCTATCTTTAAATGGCGGGGAAAAAAACTTTTGCTACTTATTTATATGGCATTTTAAAGTAAAAAAGCGCTTTTAAATAATTTTCTGTGCCGTAGCTTAAGCAGGAGTTTAGGAACATGTTGGAGCCCATCTCCCAGCCTGTGCAATGTTAAAAGCTCTAGGACACAGAGAAATAGGCTCTTTTTCCTTAAAATGATTCATGTAAAAAAAAAAAACTTAGTAAATTAAAGTATGGAAGCACTCTTATTTTATACTAAATTTAGTCACCTTTAATGAAGGGTTCTATTTATGAAACCTTATAGAAATGACAAAGGTAGATTTTTAAAATAGAATATATATATATATATATACATATATATATATATACTTTATCCTTGATAAAGGCCCCAAGGCGGGCCGAAGCGTTGGAGGCACTGTGATGTGAAAAATAAAAACACTTTGGATATTTGAAAAAACAGTGTGCTTGTCTTTTGAAAATGTCCCACCAGCCTCAAGATGTAATAATACAAAGTTTGCTCGGGGGTCTAGTAACCAATATCAACCAATCCGATATTTGCTTTCGGACTGCTGAAAGTTCTGCGTGTTGATTGGATGCTCTGGGAATTTTATTCAACTTATGGCAACTGTGGGTGTGAGAAAGCAGAGACAGTGAAATAGGCCTGAAAAAGAGCAGCACTCGCACATTATTTTCATACTCCCTACCATAAGGAATGAAACAGCCAGAAAATGTAGCTATAAAATGTATATTTGTATGTCTCTATAGATATATATGTATATAAAATATCTGTAAAATAAACCTATTATTTAATGAAAGCTATAGTTTTGGATGAATATATGCAGGAAAATATACTTACTATGGGAATTTGTAACTTGGTTATTACTTCTCTTTAGTAGCTCTTGAGCTGCTGAAATAAAGGCAAAGCTAGTGCTTGTCATGGGATGCAGGGGGATATATTAAATATACCTGTGCTAAAGTTATGAACCTGACAACTATCTTCAGCTCTTCAGAAGAACTATTTTGAAATCTAAATCTGAAAGCTGAATTTAAACAAGATGTCTGCAGTAATCACTGATATTCAGCTTTACCCCCTGGTCAAACAGCATGGCTGTCCTTTCACAGACCTGTGTATAATGAGACAAATAATATTTGTTATAGTACAATATCAATTCTAGCAGGATGTATTATTGCTTAACCACTGACATTTTCCGATGGGATTAATTCAAGGTATTCATTTAAAAATCAATGGTTTATTTAAAGATGAATAGTACAAGGGCCGAGATCTTCTTTCTGTTAGCAGACCAAGCCTACTGCTAGGTGTTGCACTTAGTTATATCAGGCACCGGAGCAGTATGTAAGGCTTTCAGGGCAGGGAAACCTAGTTAATTCATCTGGGCAAGTTGGCATGAACTGCTTTATCTCAATCCATAAAGTAAATATATGGAATCTCACCTTCTGCCAAGAAGTCGGTTTTTATTTTACCATTGAAACCGTGAGCACTAGTGCATGTTTCATAGCGATTATATTATTATTATGTAACTTAAAGGACTGGAAACAACAGATAATGCATGTGTATATATATATATATATATATATATATATGTACTGGCATGTAGGTTTTCGATAGGTAGTACTTGTGAAACAAGAAAGCATAGAATTACACAGCAGCACCTTTATTTCATTCTGCAGAGCTTCTTGACCCAAGTAGTAAAACTGAGCTAAAATCAGCAACACACGTCTCCAGGCTTCACAACAGCAAACACACTACCATGAATGTGTTTTCACAAGTAAAGCCTAGAAATACTGTAGCTTTCATGTCCATTATGTCACTTCAACGAATAACTGGTGTTACCGGTCCTTTAACTTTGCGTACCTGTCAAACTATGGAGAATTAATTAACTTGACTAATTCATGCCATCCATCTGATAAGGTCCATTTTATAAATCACCACCGCATAGATATATTTTTTGATATTATGTTTTGCGCCGGGAAACTTTAAATATTTACGGTTTTATTTGTAAATGTAAAAGCTTTATTTTATTTCTTGTTAATGAAAGTAAAAAAGTCATTTAAAGAAAACCTTTAATAAACTCACCTCCTTGAAAGTATAATTTGGCTTCTCAAACTGTGTGTGTTCTGGGCAGGGCAGCCATCAAGGGGGGACAGGGGGGAGAGTTGTAGGGGGCCCGAGGGTAAGGGGGGCCCGGCTACGCCACACTTACTTTATTAGCCAGCCCCCCATCCTCCAAATTTAGAGCTGCTAAATTTGGGAAGGCATGGACGTTTAAGGGGCCCTGGCCACCAATTTTCTTATAACATTTTTTCTCATGTGGGGTCCTAGCCACCAATATTTTTTAATGGGGGGGCCCTGACCACCAATATCTTTTTATTTTTTATTAACATGTGGGAACCCTAGCCACCAATATGTTTTTTGTTTTTTTACAGTGTGGTCGGGGTTGGACCTGTTGGGGGGGGGGAACCTGTAGTTAGGGCTGGCGATGGGTGCAGCCCAGGGGGCCCAGGAAATTGTGTTGTATGGGGCCCTGTGATTTCTGATGGTGGTCCTGGTTCTGGGTGATTGGCAAGAAAAGGGTAAAAATATAAATTTCGAATATAGAATATTTGTAGAGCACACAGACACTGTATATTTTTTTCTGGGGAAAAAATCTGTAAGTATTGCTCTGTAGTATTAGTACAAATCCTTATCAACCAATAAAAAAATACTATCATTAGTTGCACAGCCAAAGACTGAAACATTGCTGGCCACAAGCTTACTTATCTAAAATAAAAGAAGCTATGAAGGGATAGGCTTAGATATCAAGTCAGTGTGGCCAACCTAGTGCGGTTGTGATCAGCCTAATGAGTGAGTTAATGCGACTGGACCAAGGGGATATTCTTGTGGGTCACTGTTCCACTGGGACCTCCTTCCCCTAGCAATTGATTCATACTCTAAGGCAGTGCTGTCCCACTTCTGCTGTACCGAGGGCCAGAATTTTTCTGGCCAGTGTTAACCACACCCTGATATAAACCACACCTACTTTAAACCACACCCATGTTACCACAAGACCATGTCCACATTAATGGTGGTAGCACACCAAAAAAACAACTGGTTGGTGCTCACTGCAGGGATATCACTCTTCACTCATATGTGAAAAAAAGTTAAATCCATATGCCTCCTCCTCCCCTGTGGATAACACAGCACCCCCCCCCCCCAAACACACACACACAACACACCCAGAGAGCATGGGGCAGACAGAGGGAGCATAGTATGGCACACACAGAGAGCATAGTGCAGGCAAAGTATGGCACACACGGGGAGCATATTTCAGTCAGAGCATGGCACACACAGTGAGCATAGGGCAGGCAAAGTATGGGACACACCGGGAGCATATTTCAGGCAGAGTATGGCACACAGGGAGCATAGGGCAGGCAAATTATGGCACACACAAGAATCATAGGGCAGGCAGAGTATGGTGCACACAGGGAACATAGGGCAGGCAAATTATGGCACACACAAGAAGCATAGAGCAGGCAAAGTATGGCACACACTGGGAGCATAGGGAAGACAGAACAGAGCAGGAGACAGGGAAACCTATCAGGGCCACTCTAATATGTACTACATACAGTGATACAGTGCTGGTGTCCCTTCAGCAGTTTGTATGGTGTGTGAACAGGTGAACAATGTGGGCAGTTTCAGTCTGGGTCTCAGGTGTGAACAGTACAGGCCTTTAGGATATAAACAATTGAGGTATGAACAATGCAGGCGGATAACATGTGTGAACAATACAGGGGATTACAGTCTGAATTTGAGGTTTAAACTATGCAGGGGCCAGTTAATCTCTGTAGTGATACCTTTTAAAATTTATACATGGTAAACAGACACAGCAGGCAGGCTTTCATGTGGGGGGGGGGCACACAAGAACAGGCCACCAGTTGGACCTGCTCTAAGGCCATTATAGAGTGTTCCTATAGTGCAACAGAAGACACGGGGGCTGCACCACAATTGTAAATGAGGAGGAAATTAAAACAGTAAAGTTTAACCAATCCCAGCATGACTTTCTTGTATGATGTGCTTGATCACTGGTTCTCATGCAGGTAATGGAGAACAAACACACACAAGTAAAAGTGATAATTAGATGGGGGATGCAGAATGAGGCTGAAAGTGGGAAGGAATAGAAATGCAGAGATGGCAGAGAAATATTGAATGCAGTAGAGCAAAACTTCATATGGTAATTAGATATGAGCTTCTTCTCATGGAAACTGTCCAAATACAATCAATAAATAATGCTGTGCCTTTTCAGAAATACCTTAGGTATTCTTCACTTTCCCCCTCTCGGCAATCTGTCTCTCTACATGCAGGAGACAAAAATCTGATTGACAGTTAGGTCAAATTTATTGGTGTGAGTTCCCATTGCCTAGAAAATGTAAACATTAAGGGGCAAATTCACTAAGCGCCGAAGCGCCTAACGCTAGCGTCAATTCGCTAGCGTTGGTCATTTTCGTTACTTTGCAAATTCACTAACAAACGCTGGCGTAAATTCGCTAGTGTTACTTCGCACACTTACGCCTGGCGAATTTTCGCAACGGACGTAACTACACAAATTCACTAACGCGCACATTGTACTGAACGCTACCTTTTACGCTAGACTTCCTTCGCCACCTCAGACCAGGTGAAAACGCTGGCGTTTTTTCTATATTATGGGGGATAGGCTGAAAAAGATCGAAAATTTTTTTTGGGGCTCCCCTCCTTCCCCCCTACATTTCCTAACTCATGGCAACTTAACTATACAGTGGGCACATGTGTAGGGCAAAAAAAAAATGTATTTGATGTTTTAAGGGTTTCCCAGGCATTTGTAGTGATTGTACATATTCCTCCATTGAAATTTGAATTTGGCGCTGTATGCAAATTAACCATCGCTAGCGTAACTTCGCTTCGCTTAGCAAATCAACGCTAGCGCAACTTCACAACCTTACGCTACCCCTGAGCGCAACTTTGGATTTTAGTGAATTTGCGGAGCGCTGGCGAAACTACGCCTGGCGAAGTGTGGCGAAGTGCGGCGAAGTTACGCCTGGCGCAACTACGAATCTTAGTGAATTTGCCCCTAACTGTCTTATCAAAATAACCAACTGAAAGCTGAATGATGAGCGACAGGGAGTAGAGAAGAGTAACTTGATAATTTGAGAAAGGTACAGAATTTTTTATTGATTCTTTAGAGAGTTTTTTGCTTCCATGACATGACACTCATATTACATTTTCAATTTTGTGGTAATTCCCATTTAGAGAAAGAAAGGAAAGAAGTGAAAGGCAGACCATGCAGCATGTAGGGCAGAATTAAATAAAGAAGAGAAAAGTGGAAGGTTAAATGGAAAAGGCATTAAAATTGGTAAATGAACTTTACGGGGGAATGGTAGAGGTTGTAATCTGTGAAAAGTGGATCAAAAAGAGAAGAGAAAAGCCAACCAAATTATTTGGACAACTTATTTGAAGGGATCATATTAAAAATTGTGTCCTGGCAAATTGAGCAGCAATCAGCATGGCTTTATAACAGATAGGTCTTGCCAGAGAAATTTGACTGCTTTCTAAACTAAGGTCTGTTGGGCTTAATGAAGTCGTTTGTACACAGATAGGAAACTGGCTACAAGTTCAAGTACAGAGGGTGGTTGTCAATGGTACATTCTCTACTTGGAGTAAGGTTCTTAGTGGGGTCCCTCAGGGCTCAGTATTGGGTCCACTTTTATTTAACTTGTTCATTAATGACTTAGGGGAGGATATTGTAAGTAATGTATCAGTGTTTGCAGATGACACAAAATTATCCAGCCCAATTAATTCCATCCAGGATGTGGCATCCTTGTAACATGATCTTGACAAACTGGCAATCTGGGCAGCTAAGTGGCAGATGAGATTCAGTGCCGATTAATGTAAAGTCATGCACCTGGAATGTAAAAATATGCAAGCCACTTATACCATAAATGGGACTACATATACCATAAATGGGACTGCACTAGGCAAATCCATAATGGAAAAGGACAATGGAGTCCTTGTAGATGATAAACTTGGCTGTAGCCAGCAATGCCAGTCAGCAGCATCAAGAGCAATTAAAGACTTGAGCTGTATTAAAAGGGACATAGATGTGCGGGAGGAGGGGGTCATTCTTCCACTGTATAGAGCACTGGTAAGGCCCCATCTAGAATATACCATACAGTTTTGGTATCCAGAGCTCAAACAGGACATTGTTAAATTAGAGAGGGTCCAGAAAAGGGCATCTAAGCTAAGTTGTCTCCATCATGTCAAATCCATTTAGTTTGATCAACAAAAATGTTTGTTTGGCTTTAGTAGAAATCATTGAAATAGACAATGTAATATAGAAGTGAGTCCTGAAAAAAATTATATTTTGGATCTACTGTACTTAATGTCTACTGCAAACATCCTTTCACAAATACAGTGAGTTCTTTGCTAAACCTGGTTTAACTCAGCTCACATCCTGCTCTCTTCCCCATCCTAAGCTGGACATACAATTAAAAATCCACATATTTGTAGCGGTCTCCCTAGGTCTCAAAAATTGGATCAAATGATGAATCCTAATGAGGACTGCATCAACGAACCAATGTGATCAATATCTGGCTAATGGCTGTTAAAAGCCCCCATACACTCAGTCTGTTGTCAGCTTTTATCAGCCCATGTAACATAGTAACATAGAAAGTAAGGACACATGTCCATCGAGTTCAACTTTTTTTTTTTTTTATTAACTACCTATCTGCCAGTTGATCCAGAGGAAGGCAAAAAAAAAAACCATCTGAAGCCTCTCCAATTTGCCTTAGAGGGGGAAAAATTCCTTCCTGACTCCAAAATGGCAATCTGACCAGTCCCTGGATCAACTTGTACTATGAGCTATCTCCCATAACCCTGTATTCCCTCACTTGCTAAACACCATCCAACCCCTTCTTATACCTATCTAATGTATCAGCCTGTACCACTGATTCAGGGAGACAATTCCACATCTTCACAGCTCTCACTGTAAAAAAACCCTTCCAAATATTTAGGCGGAACCTCTTTTCTTCTAATCGGAATGGGTGACCTCATGTCAGCTGGAAAGACCTACTGGTAAATAAATCATTAGAGAGATTGTTATATGATCCCCTTATATATTTATACATAGTCATCATATCACCCCTTAAGCGCCTCTTCTCCAGCGTGAACATCCCCAATTTGGCCAGTCTTTCCTCATAGCTAAGATTTTCAATACCTTTTAGCCACCTTTACACATCCATCTTCACTGGGAATGGGTAGACTAGATGAGTCTCATTTATGAATGGATGGCAAAATGCTCTATTTACTGTAGCCCACAAGGACCTGAGCTCACACCACATCCCATTGAACAGCTGTAATGACTGGGTAAAGCTTTGAGTAACTTACCAGCTGCCTCCCCCAGAAACCTATTATCTAGAAATATCCAAAATTTCTCCAAAAAGAGAACAGACAGTGTTAATAGCAGTTTATTGGATACTCTGATTGTTAACAAAAAATCCCATGTGTTACCTTATTGACATTTATATCAGGGAAATGCAGCTACTTGGAAGAATTTGTGGGAGCGCTTGGCTGTTGGGTAGCTTTTGTGTTCCAAAGTATTTGTCAATTTGCTTTGGTAACTTAATATTTCTGCTCTCTGAGCATCCAGCCTGTTCCTGCCCTGCAGTCTGTTCTGTTTGCTTTTAAAAGATTTATCTGAGTTCAAATAACAAGAGATATAGAAGGATAATGTAAGGCAACTTTATTATACATCCTGATGAACTGATCCAAAGCTAGAGGCTCTAGGCTGATGGCATATTGGGTAGAACTCAACTGCTTTGCCGATCTCCACTCATTACTCCATATGTATCTGCTATACATTCCACCTATGGTTTGTCTAAAGAAGCTTGGTATCTTTCCTTATTATAGCAACTGATTTCTAATACTCTGACCCAAGGTTATCATGAATTTCACTTAAAACCATGGACACCCAACTAGTTAATAGAATATGATTTGAGGGAAGACAGATAGGGTATTTGCCCTGCGACTCAAAGGAACACTTAGGTGGTTGGGTTCGTAAAACTAGAAGGGGCAAATTATATAACAATAGATTGATATTTTCAACATATACATCCAGAATGTCTAATCTGCATCCATAAACTATCATTTAACTACAACTTTTAGCATACATCCTAACTTATAGGAAACCTGAGCCCCAAATTCTTTAAATCTGTATCAAAAATGATCTTTAACACATGGTGATCTGTGCCAAATTCACATCACAGGAGCCACAACAGTGGCTCAAAATGCCAAGTAACGCCAAATAACGCCAAGTAACTGGAATGATGGGGCTGTGTCCCATCTGGTCACCTGAATTACGACTTCCACAAGTTCTCAAGCCATAATCTTGGTGCTGAGTGACAAGGCCATAACACCACCATTGTGCAATGATGCCAGTCTCTCACTGTTAATTCAGACCAAGAGGTCTTTGTGGAATCCATCAGCCAAAAGCTTAGATATATATTCTACCACGTTAAGGGGCATATTTATCAAAGGTTGAAGGTTGAAGTTAAAAAAAGTTTGAATTCAAAAACACCAATCGAATGGTGGTCAAAGTTTTTTGGGGTCGAAGTGGGCCGAATTCGGCCTACTTCGAATCGTACTTCGATCATACTTCGATCATACTTCAATCGTACTTCGATCGTACTTCGATTGAAGTTTTTTAACTTCGACCTTCGAACTTCGACCATTGCCTCCATAAAGGTTCTAGGAGGTCCCCCATAGGCTTAAACAGCACTTCGGCAGCTTTTAGGTGGCGAATGGTCAAAGTTTTAAAGAGACAGTCAAAATTTGACCTTCACTTGAGTTCCCAAAATTTTAATGTGATTGATGATGAGGGTATTCAAGTATTACATGTTTTTCTGCAGAGTCACTTTGATGGAGCTGAAGATTTTGCCCAAAACAGGGTCACAGAAGGTATGAATGCAAAGGGAGAATGTCCTTCCCAAACACTGATGAGTCTCTATTTGGTAACACTTGACACAAGGCACAGCTGCCCAGATATTGCAAAAGGAAATGAGAGCAAAGATAAAACCCCAAATAATGGAGAGAGGAATGCCAATGACAGCAGACAGAATGCGGTAACAACAGTTCTTGGTTATGGCTAGTGATGGGCGAATTTGCGCCGTTTCGCTTCGCAGAAAAATCCACGAATTTCGCGCGAAATGGTGAAAAATTCGCGAAACTGCGCCGGCGTCTCGTTTTTGACGCCGGCGTCCGTTTTTTTGAAAAAAAAAGTTTTGACGACAGCGAATTTTTGCTGCAAATTTTCGCGGGTGTTTTGCGAATTTATTCGCTGGCGGCAAATCGCGCGAATTCACTAGTTATGGCAAAAGTGGTGTAACTGGCTTTCAATACACATCAAAACTGTGTGTTCCTTGTGGTTCTGAAACCACCCGCGCAGGAGCAAACAACAAACCTATTAGTTAAATGGTGAAAGTAAAACTGCAGAGAATGCTACAGTTAGAAATCAGGGAAGCCACATTGCATTCCAAACTCTAACTTATCAAAGGGAAATTAATGCAAAACCATTTGCAAATATGAATATTTTTTGTAACAAAGTTAGATATTATGTGGCATACTCTCTCACAGCTAAATAAAGTTCCACATAGCTACAAGGGAAGTCAGCAAATTAATTTACTGTACTAACCTCGGAAAGACCTTGTTGCCATCATTTCAAGGTCACGTTCTGACTGCTGAGGCTAAACTAACAAAAAAGGGATGGGTAATATGTGGGTAAGATAAAGGCAATAAAAAGTTTAGAGAAAGTATTAATAAAAAAGAAAGCGACACAAGAATACATGATTTAAGCATTCTGAAAAGATGGACAATTTAAGGGTACAATGTCCCATTAAGACCTATAATTTCAATGAAAAATTGTTGTTATAATAATAGATCCTTTTTAAGACTTTATATGAAAAGTTTATAGAATAACACATTCCCATCATTTAAAGGAGAAGGAAAGGCCTATTTACTTGGCGGTGCCAAAAGTAAGACTCCCTCAATTGATAGTATTTACTTACCTGACGGCCCGGGCCAGTTCTCCTATCGGCTCCTATCAGAAAACTGCACTGGTCAGGGGGTTCTTCCAGCGAGAATCAATAAGCGATTGGCCTCCTTCTTTTTCTTTCTTCAAATTTCCCGGGACAGATGCATGCACAGCAGAGCAAAAAAGCTGACTTCTTCATTAAAGTTCAGCTTTTCGCACTACTGCTCATGCTCACCCAAGAAGAAGGCTGATCACTCTGTGGTGATCGCTGGAAGAACCCCTGTGCCGGTGCAGTTTTCTGTTGATAGGAGCACCAGCCCAGGGTTTTAGGTACGTGTATAAAATCACTTGGGGGTGCATAACTTTTGGCACCCCCCAAGTAAACTCAGCCTTTCCTTTTCCTTTAAGGTACTGGAGTTGGCTTTCATTATATTACATAGTTGCCATCTTTTCATGGTTCTGCAGAAGGTCATTCTCCTGTCATCATTGATCATCATCACTTGATCTTAATTTTTTGATACTGTGCTCAGCCATTATTATATGATATTGTAGCGCAGCATCCTAATAATGTTGCAGACAACTATCATTTCATGGTATTGCTGATGGCAATGCTTTCAACATGCTAGAGCTAACAGCAATCATGATCTAGGAGTTGACCTTGAAAGTCATGCTATAGCGATTGGCTTTCATTTTGTTATACTGCAACTAAAGACCTTTTTTATGACACTGCGGCTGGATAGCCTTGTAGGATGTTGAATTTGGTCATCCTTTAAGCAATATCTTAAAAATTAATTTTATACTTAGGCACCCCCTAGTGATTGTATTTACTTACCTGACACTCTGGGCCGGTGCTCGGATCAGCAGAAAACTGCACCGGACCAGAGTTCTTCCTGTGAGCACCACGGAGCGATCCTCTTCCTGCTTCTTCAAATTTCCTGGGGCAGATGTATATGCAGAAGAATGAAATAGCCAGTTTTTTCATTACAGTTCGGCTTTTCACTTGACGTGATGTGAGCTGAAAGAAGGAGCAGTAAAAAGAAGCAGTATAAAATTACTTTCCTTCTATCTATCATCTATCTATCTACAGTATCTATCTCATTATCTATCTATCTATCTATCTATCTATCCATCCATCTATCCATCCATCCATCCATCTATCATCTATCTATCTATCTATCTATCTATCTATCTATCTATCTCTCTCTCTCTCTCTCTCTCTCTCTATCTCTCTTTCTCTCTCTCTCTCTCTCTCTCTCTCTCTGTCTATCTATCTATCATCTATGCATTATGTATCTCTCTCTCTCTCTCTCTCTCTCTCTCTCTCTCTCTCTCTTTCTCTCTCTCTCCCTCTCATTGATCCGATCTATTTATAATCTATCTATCTCTCTATCTTCTATCTACCTATCTATCTATCTATCTATCTATCTATCATTTTCTATTTATTAGTTGTCTCTATCTTTATAAAATTTGGAAAGACTCAAAGAAGACCTTGGATTTTGGATTAGCATTTGGCAAGCATATTAGTTTGGTAAATATAAAATATGAAAATAAGACAGAATAAAAGACTAAATAAAGCTGGCCATACACAGGCCAATAAAAGCAGCCGACAGACCGAGTCGGCAGCTTAATGGCCAGTGTTTGTGACCCTCCGAAGGGCTTCCCTGATCGATATCAGCTAGATGTCGATCGGACAGAGCTAAAAATCCCATCGGATCGCGGTGCATCTGTTCGTTGATGCAGTCCTGGGATCCAACCGCCCGTATGCCATACATTATGATGACCCATGATCGGATCAGCCCGAATGTTTATGTTCACCTTAAAACATGGATTGAACCTTTGGGCAAAGCCTAAATATATTTGGGTTGTCTGAAGCTACTTCATTTATTATGTATATAGCCTTGAATGAGATAATGTGTATCACATAACATAGATATTCTATCTGGAATCTAAAACTTTGCTCAAATTAAATCTTGATTTTGACCATTGAGAAGCTCTAGCTGGTAACAATCCACTAAGCACCCAAGATGATCAGAGAAGCAATGAACTATTATGCAAATATGTTGCTAGTCGGGGTTCCTTACAGCAACTGACTGGTTAAACATCACTTGTTCTTATTAAAGGCCAAATATAATAGAGTGCAAATTATACAGGTCACTGTCAGGCTTCATTTCACTCACTTGCATGTAGAACAGATCAAAGACTTTGAGTGGATGGAAGCAGAACTCATGGAAAGATCACGTCTGATTAAGAGAGTCTGTGAAATACCAATGTCATTATCTGAGCTGACGCCTGAGCACCTGTGTTCAGTTCTCTTTCACTATTAGGTTTTATTCAATTTCCATTTGAGTTTTTAATGCTGGAAGGGAAAAGGCCACTGTCTTATCTAATTATATGCACAAAGAGGTGCATGCTCCATAAAAAAACATTTGAAAATGATAGATAACATGTTATGTTATAATACAATTATATACTCTAAATATATATAAATAATTAATGTAATAAGGGGTGCTAAGTTTAAGGTCAAGTAAACTACAGCAAATTTTCAGATCTTTTCATAAATGTGCTGCTTATTATGTCCCATGTTTCCAGCACAGGGTGGAAGTCTGTTTTACCTAAAATAAATATCCTTTGGATTACAACAATCACTTCTTCAATAATTATTAAGGAATGCAAGGCACTGTTCTATTTTCTCAATCATTATTTATTTATCAGTATTTATTTTTTTATATTTTCAGCTTTCAAATGGGGGTCACTGGTCCCACATAATGCTCTGTAAGGATGCAAATGTAGTGGTTTACTACTTTTTACTACTCATCTTTCTATTCAGGCCCTCTCCTATTCATATTCCAGTCTCCTATTCAAATCAGTGCATGGTTGCTAGGGAAATTTGGCCCCTAGCAACCAGACTGCTGAAATTGTAAACTGGAGAGCTGCTGAATAAAAATCTAAATAACGTAAAAACCACAAATATTGAAAAAATGAAAATCAATTGCGATTTGTCTTAGAATATCACTCTCTCAAAGGAGAACAACCCCTTTAATTAATTCATTCATTCGGTCAAAACATTCATGCTCAATAATGTTGGAAAAATGGTAAAACTATAGACAGCAACTGAACAAAATAATATTTTTTTAACCATTTCTTTCAGAGTAAGCTACGACTTTGTATCATTAAATTTAGTCTTTTTCCTTTGAGCTTCACTTACCCTTCCAATGAGCCAGGAGCTTGACTGTCAGATTGATAATAAACAGAAATTCATTTTAAGATTAAATTCACAATTTAAAGGCACAGTAGGAACTCAGGCATTATGTCATTAAAGGAGAGCTACATTTTATCTAAGATGGGTAGAAATACTATAAGTTATGTTTTGTGCTTCTGTATCAGCCTAAAGCCATCACAACCCTTTTGTAGGGAAGCTATTGCTTTCAATGTATTAGCTCTCCAGCTCCTTTTCTTCTGATTGACATCACATGCTCTGGGCTGCCGTCACCCAGGGTCGGACTTAGCCAACGGGGCACCGGGGAAAAAACCTGGTGGGGCCGACTCTCATGCACCCCCCCGGCCAAGACCCATTTCCTACTTGCACCACTTTCTACCTTCCTCCCTGGCTCTGGTGGCTACCCCAACCTCCCTCTTTGGCCCTGGTCGCTGATGCTTGAAGGAATTGGTAAGGCTGGTATGGGGGTCCTAGTCCAGTGTAGCACTTGGCTGAGCTTAGAGAATGATTCAGAAAACACTGATTTGTAATTAATTCACATTCATAGTACAGGTTTGGAATCAGATATCTGGGAACCCAGAAAGATCCCAATTACAGAATTGCTGTCTTCCATAGACTCCATTATAATCATATAATCGAAATGTTAAAACAGTATTTTCCTTTTTCTCTGTAATAATAAAACAATACTAGTAGTAATTAGTCCTTATTTGAAGCAAAACCAACTTATTGGGTTTATCTAATGTTTACATGATTTTCTAGTGGACTTAAGGTATGAAAATCCAAATTTGGGAAAGATCCATTATCTGGAAAGCCCCCAGGTCCTGAGAATTCCAGATAACAGGTCCCATACTTGCACGAGGTACATGCAGCATAGAAACCAGTGCCTTCTCGTGCATTCACTAGTAATCAACTTTGAAGCACCAGCAACCATGACTGTTAATTTGTTAATGATTTGATACTTTCTGATAACAAAGCACATGTTGAGCAGGCCAGAGCCAATGAGCATGTGCAGTGTCAATGACACCTTACAGATATAGGGCTGTTGAACATCTGGGCTGGTACAGTAAGATCAGCTAATAAAATACAGCATCTCTAGTCATATTCTTTTTGAACATTTAGTTCTTTAATGCATCACTGGTTTTTTCACCTTACCACAAGCCTCCCATAGTGAAGCTTCTTGTGATGTCTTGACCCTAACCCACCCTCCCTGAACCCGGGCCCACCCACGACTTCTGGTTTCCTTTTATAGACCTGTGCTGACCCGCCGATGACTTCACAAAAATGGGCGTGGCAATAAAAAAAGGAAGCCGGCTCGCACATCACTAGTAGCTTCCTAAGGGGGCAACAAGGTGAAAAAGAGAATAGTTGCTTGCAAGTACAAATGTAATTGTATCCTAGTCCAATACTAGGGAATCAAGGACAGAAGTTGGGAGTGAGGATGGCTTATTCCTTTCATCTATCCTACTTTATCTACAAACGTATGAAATGCTTAACATTGCTTCTTTGATGTGGGAGAGTGGGTATCTTTGCAGAAGTATCAATGCAAGTATTCAACTTGCTAAAACAATATGGAATTATTTAATAAAATGACAAGCTGATAGATATATGCAGTGTCTTTGGCACTGACACTTCATTCCTAAAATCATCTATATGGGAATTTGCAACATGCAACGTGCGCTATGTGGACATTTATTCAAGCTAAGCTGGCACATCACTATTAATTCAGGCAAAGTATCAATCATTCTTATCATGGCCAAATTACAATTAATGACTCAGAAATAAGGAGACTAGTACAGTCATATGAAAAAGTTTGGGAACCCCTCTTAATTCTTTGAAGTTTTGTCTATCATTGGCTGAGCTTTCAAAGTAGCAACTTCCTTTTAATAAATAACATGCCTTATGTTAAAGTTTTTTGGATTAACAGAAAATATGCATCATCACAAAATTAGACAGGTGCATAAATTTGGGCACCCCAACAGAGATATTACATCAATACTTAGTTGCGTCTCCTTTTGCAAATGTAACAGTCTCTAGACGCCTCCTATAGCCTTTGATGAGTTAAATTTGATGGCTGCCGAGCATGGACAACCTGCTTAAAAACATCCCATAGATTTTCAATGACTCAAGTCAGGGGACTGTGACGGCCATTCCAGAATATTGTACTTCTCCCTCTGCATAAATGTCTTTGTAGATTTTGAAGTGTGTTTAGGGTCATTGTCTTGTTGGAATATCCAACCCCTGCGTAACTTCAACTTTGTGACTGATGCTTGAACATTATCCTGAAGAATTTTTTGACATTGGGTTGAATTTATTTGACCGTCGACTTTAACAAGGGCCCCAGTCCCTGAACTGTCCACACAGCCCCACAGTATGATGGAACCTCCAACAAATTTGACAGTAGGTAGCGGGTGTTTTTCTTGAAATGTGGTGTTCTTCTTCCACCATGCAAAGTGATTTTTGTTATGTCCAAATAACTCTATGCTGCTGAGAAGCATCGTCTCTGTTATTCTCTCACTTCAGCTGAAAGTCAGAGAGGCGAAAGAGACCTTTTTATAGTATCAAAAAGCCCCAAATCTACATATCAGAAATTTGGTGAGCGGCTAGGCCAACACTTTTGGATAGTGCTATCCACCATAGACTTCTATCCTATCCTAATCCTATCACTGCTGGGGTACTTTTTTGGACAGAAAACTTTCTGGAGAGGCATTTCTCCATAATCAAAAATACTCCAGTATAAAATCCACCCAGTGTGTCACATTAGCATTAAAGATGATTTTATTAAATACAATGCATCAGTGCAGCTTCCCACCATAGCCCACCTGTGGATGTTTTATGCTAGTGCTGCCTATGTGTGGACTATTTGTGACTCCCTGCAACTCCTGGTGAGGTGCAATATAACATTGTTGCTTCCCAGGCCAGTAGATCCCTGATAAATTCTGGACATAATCCAACTAGGGTCAAATAGACTCCTGATGTTTTGCTTCTTCAACAGTGAGCTTGTTTATTGAACATATGGCAGTAGATCTGATTAAGACAGTATAGATCTTCAGATACATTCAAGATAATCAGTGGAAATCAGAGTAATAAACAGATCAATTCCTCTCAGGGTATAATACAGACTGCCTTGGTGAATCTTCCCTAGCACTAGGAATCCCACAGGGTATGTTGTTCCTTGGTACTTTTCCTGCTCCTGAGTACTGATGGGCGAATTTTTTCGCCTTTTTTCGCCAAAAAAAATTACGCCCATAGTCTTGTATGGCATTGTGAGTCAAAATAAATGGGCGTCGGCAACATTTCGCCGGCGGCGAATTTTTGGCAAAAAGAAACGGGTCAAATTCGCCCATCCCTACTCCTGAGCTCACCAACTTGTGTCCCTATCTTGGCGGCTGGAACGAATCCTAACTGTTAACCCCGAAAGCTACAATCTGCGGAATCAGGCATTTATATATTATTTCTTTAAGTCCATCTCAATGAGCTCATGGCAAAAAGGGTGGCATAGGTACCCTTTAAAATGACCCTCTGAATTTTCTAAAGAGCTATGGAAAGACTGAACATGATAGACTGGAGTGTTTCAGCCTCACTGACTATGTAACTATGGCTACACTGATTTCTTAACAGCGCTTTAGGGTAAGGCCACACTAAGCGATAGCGCGGCGATTTGACTCGCCGCGACTATTCGCCGCGACTTTTAATCTTCAATCGCTGGCGAACCTGTGGCGCTGGCGTCTATGGGGAATCGCTGCGTAAAAACACACGCGGCGATCTTTTTTCTATTGTCGCTCGAAATCGCCTAGCGAGGCGATTTCGAGCGACAATAGAAAAAAGATCGCCGCGTGTGTTTTTACGCAGCGATTCCCCATAGACGCCAGCGCCACAGGTTCGCCAGCGATTGAAGATTAAAAGTCGCGGCGAATAGTCGCGGCGAGTCAAATCGCCGCGCTATCGCTTAGTGTGGCCTTACCCTTAAACTGTAGCTTTCACAGGTTTTCTATATTTAGATTGTTGTTGGTAACCCTTGTGCAATACAAGATAATTATTAATCAAAGGCCCATTTGTGCAGCTGTCAGGCTGGGAATTGTGATTGTTACTTGATTGCTAGTGCTTAATTACCCTAGCAACCAGGCAACAGTTTCACTGTCGAATACACATTGAATAGTAGAAACTGAAATCAGAACCTCACAATCAAATTGTTTTTAAAGAACTAGGACAGACCTAGGAAGCATTCTCAGTTGGGTGCAGAAGTTGGTTAAATAGGAAGGCAATTTCAAACCCCAAGTTTACCCAAATACAATATGAAAAATCCCTCATGCTATGGGAATGCATTGCAATTTGCTCTGTAGGTTTTAAGTTTTACAGTACATTTTTATACTGCATTGTAACCTACCACATCATTGAATCCAATATTGCAGCAAGAGAGTTATTTACTGTATGATCCCCCAAGCTCAGTATCAAGGGGGAACATGCATGCCATAGGGATTTTTATTGAAATGAAACACTAACAATAAAGAATCAAAACCATAATATAATTTTTTAAAGGAAAACTATATCCCCAAAATGAACACTTAAGCAACAGATTGTTTATATCATATTAAGTGGCATATTAAAGAATCTTACCAAACTGGAATATATATTTAAGTAAATATTGCCCTTTTAAATCTCTTGCCTTGAACCACCATTTCATGATGGTCTGTGTGCTGCCTCAGAGATCACCTGACCAGAAATACTGCAGCTCTAACTGTAACAGGAAGACGTGTTGAAGCAAAAGACAGAATTCTGTCTGTTAATTGGCTCATGTGACCTAACAAGTATGGTTTGTTGGTATGTTTGTGTGCACAGTGAATCGTACAATCCCAGGGGGCGGCCCTTATTTTTTAAAATGGCAATTTTCTATTTAGGATTGCCCAATGGCACATACTACTAGAAAAATATATTATTATTGAAAATGGTTTATTTACATGTGGCAGAGTTTTACCTATGAGCTGTTTTATGCAATATCTTTTTATAGAGACCTACATTGTTTGGGGGGGGGTATAGTTTTCCTTTAACTAACAATTAAAAAAAATAACATCAAGTCAAATTTGCTTTGAAGTAGTTAATTTTTCATGCCCACCACCATCACTCCCCATTCCACCCATATGAGGACGGCCAACTTTCAAAGTCCACCCCTTGGTCCATATTGACCACCTCCCGTCCCCACACCCTCATCAATCCAAACAATACCCAATTGATAGCCAGTTTCAAAGTCTTGTTTCTGTCCAAATCGGCTTCCATTCCCCTCCCCCAAACCAAAATATCCACAGCCCTAACCCTATCCCCCTAAAATAACAAAGCCCAAACAAAGATGCAAGGCATCCGCCATAATGAAGACAGTAGCTTGAAATCAAAAGCAGGCAATCAACAAAATTCCTAGAAACAAACAAAAAGGCAGTATCGTGTTCTTGAAATAATAATATGATAAACAGATAAACAAAATAAGCCTCTCTATAAAAAGTGTTTTTTTTTTATGAGTGCTTTGGTCCAAGGTTCTACAAAGTAAATCCCCTCCATAAGGCAGAGGTATACCATGAGCGAGCTGACTCTAAAGACCTGATATACCATATCTCTCTCTCTTTATAGATTTAGCAATGCCCTCAGGAGTCACATCCGAACCAAAAGTATAGCGACATTGCCTGTGCTATAGATGGTACTTATATACTGTGATCACCAGGTACAACATCTAGTGGCCGTGTCTATGTTGTCTGGCTAAAACCCGCCAGTTCAGCATAGTCTAATGCAGTGATCCCCAACCAGTAGCTCATGAGCAACATGTTGCTCTCCAACCCCTTTGATGTTGCTCTCAGTGTCCTCAAAGCAGGTGCTTATTTTTGTATTCCAGACTTGGAAGCAAGTTTATTTGTATACAAACTAAGTATAGTGCAAAGTAGAGCCTCCTGTAGGCTGCCAATCCACATAGGGGCTACCAAATAAACAATTATTATTTGGCACCCAAGGAACTTTTTCATGCTTGTGTTGCTCCCCAACTCTTTTTACATTTGAATGTGGCTCACGGGTAAAAAAAAAAGAATTCAAGAGCAATATTCAATCACGTAGGGAGGAAGAGAGGTGCGGTGCTAGAAGCTTTCAGTACAGTATATCTATGCAATCAGTTCAATAGGGATACAGGTTTCAGAAGAGGAGGGTGCTGAGAACTATAAGGCACAATCAGAACTTGACCAGCTGGGAAAATGCGCAGCCCATGCTGAGAGCGTGATTCACACAAGGAATAATAAATGGTGGGGAGCTATATGCAGGTATGGCGGTATATATATATATATTATTCATTAAATATCTCTACAGGAAAAGAGCAATATACAGGTGCAGAATCAGATTATAAAGTAAACTCCCAGTGCAAAATGGAATGTGCCTAATAATAAGAAACAAGCTTCAGTTTGCAGCACAGCCCCTCTCCCCAGTACAATCCTCTCCCCACCCTGCGTCTGCATTTTGCAAATGCACAGATTTCTCACTTAGCTCCAGATTAGGAAATTAGCCCCAGAATGTTTTTTTCTATCTCAAATGCCTCAAGAACTCAAACAGACTTTTGATATTGGAAACACCAGTGTTTTGATTATTGCCTCATCCTGTTCTCATTCCAAGTCGGCTCGGCCCTTGTTAAAATCTTCAATTGGAAAATCAGCCCATCGGCAGGAGTGCTGGCGGTAGCAACAGCTCCAGGTCACTGGATTATTCAGTTAAATAGGAATCTCACAGCACTGATTAAAGAGACCTGCAAGTGTCTCCAAAGAAGATTTATACTAAAGCCCCATGCACCAAACATAAGTTCAACATGAGTGCAATGAATAGGGCTTGAGCTGAATGTACTTTTTTAATTAAGAAATATCAATGGTTTCTGTTATTTTTAGCTCCAAAATACAATAAGAAGCCAGATTAACTTTAGCACTTTCTGTGATCCAGAAGAATGTCAGAAAAGAGAACTAATTACCAGCCCACTGAGAAGCCTCTGATAATGAGCTGCTCAAAGGATGCCATAAAGAAGGGGTTTGTTTGTTTACGTAAACAGAAGGGGGAGTAAATTTCAAATTATTGCTTTCTAATGGGAAATACATAGGGAAATAGGGATTAAAACCTGTTTATTGTGCTCATTTTCAGCAATGTTGGGTTTAGGCATATACTGTCTCTTTAAGAAGAAGGATACTCTGAATTTATGGAAAGACCATGTCCCATAGACTCCTTTTTAATTAAATAATTTATATATTTTTTTAATAACAATGATTAATTTTTCTTTGTCATAATAAAACAGTAACTTGTATTTTATCCCAATTAAGATATAATTAATCCCTAATGGAGGTAAAAATAGCATACTGGGTTTATTGAATGTTTCAATGATTTTTTAGCAGACTTAGGGCTCTTACAGACGAGCGTTTTTACCTGCGCTCCCCTGCGTTCCGTTTTTCTGCGTTCAGCCGCAGGGGAGCGTAGGGATAGACGCATTACATTTTTTCCAATGGGGCTGTACTCACACAGGCGCGTGTAAGCGCCGAACGCAGGAAAAATGCAGCATGTTGCGTCTCAACCTGCGTTCGGCGCCTACACGCGCCTGTGTGAGTACAGCCCCATTGGAAAAAATGTAATGCGTCTATCCCTGCGCTCCCCTGCGGCTGAGCGCAGAAAAACGGAACGCAGGGGAGCGCAGGTAAAAACGCTCGTCTGTAAGAGCCCTTAAGGTGTAAAAATTAAATAAACTCAATAGACTTATTTTGCTTCCAATAAGGATTAATTATATCTTCGTTTGGATCAAGTACAATGTACTGATTTATTATTACAGAGAAAAAGGAAATCATTTTTAAAAATTTGAATTATTTGTTTACAATGGAGTCTAAGAGATATGGTCTTTCCGTAATTCGGAGCTTTCTGGATAACAGGTTTCTGAATAAAGGATCCTAAACCTGTATACATATACAGTATATACCGTATATATTTGTATATATATATACAGTATATATATATTTATATATATATATATATATATATATATATATATATATACTGCACTTGTAGGCCCTTTTGCTTTAGTGCTTTATGAAGCAGAAATAGTCTGATTTACGCTCGTATGAACACATTAAAACACTTAAAATACATAGTAACTGTTTTTGACAGGAAGAAAAAATTCATGTCAAACAGAAGTGCCTTTTTTCTCTGGAGAGGAGCCTGGCTAGAGTCATACATCATATGTCCTGTCAAGAGATGGAAATGTTTATATATTATATTTATATACGTACTAGTGAATGTAACCCACCTGGGACTTTGAATGTTTTGTGGGAGTTACACATGCGTGTGATGTGAGTAGAGGAGAAAGAAGAAGAAAAGACAAATGAAAGGTAGTGATGGAAGTGCTCCCACTAAATTTTATAAATCTGGGTGAGAAAATACGGCTAAAAGACGTGGGAGCCATATTGTGAGACATTTTGGCACTGGTTATAGTTTTGGGGGGTGTCCAATGGCTCCCCATTGAATTCTTAGGAAACACCTGCTGTTGCATGCTTCCAACTGCATGTCACACACTTTATTCACTTCATATTGTAGAGCAGGAGGTGAAACATTCCTTCCTTCAGATGAAATGACAGGCCCCGCTGCCAATGTAAGCGATCAACTGATAAGCTTAAATATTGGGCGCCCAATTACAACGTGCCTAGGATTACCACCAATGTCCCGGAGACACTAGAAGCCACTTCAACCAGGATCCTTAACAGAGACTCTTGTTACTCCTTACTATAAGGCTACATAAGACAATAAAGAAGAACTATATCTAGTACAGATATGGGATCTTTTATCCGGAAACCCGTTATCCAGAAAGCTACGAATAATGGAAAGGCTGTCTCCCATAGACTCCATTATAATGAAATAATCTGAATTTTTAAGAATGATTTACTTTTTTTCTGTAATAATAAAAGAGTACCTTGTACTTGATCCAAACTAAGCAAAACCAGCCTATTGGGTTATTTAATGTTTACAAGATTTTCTAGTAGATTTAAGGTATGAAGATCCAAATTCTGGAAAGATCCGTTATCCAGAAAACCCCAGGTCCTGAGCATTCTGGATAATAGGTCCCACACCTGTATAGGAAAAGGGATGTTCTGACAAAATGAAGATTCTGTAATAAATGTTCCTACCGCACACTCGCCTTTCCTCTCACTGCGTTGGTGGTGCTGGTTTCTCCGTTGACCCCGGCCAGGTCCCTTAGCAACAGCAAACAAGAAACGGATCCGCACACACGCTATTATCAGCAGTTGGGGGGACACCCCTCTGATAATAGCGTGTGTGCGGATCCGTTTCTTGTTTGCTGCTGACAAAATGAAGGCCAGCTTCTCAAAAACAAGGCAAAGTGTCTCATAAGCAGTGGAAATAATTAATTCTTACAGATAATATAATCACATTTCTTGCTGATTTCTTACTGGTTTTGTTTTATAAATCGAATGCTTCAACTAATGGGATTAATCAAATATATTCTTCAGACAACGGTATGGGCTACAATAAGACCCCCTTGCATTTTAGTTGGTTCCACATATCGCTAAAGATACGGTGGAATATTTTATAATGTGATGTAGGAGTAACTTAGCATAACCTTTTGTTGGGGACGTTTGATAGGAACATCAATGAATGTAATGAGGTTGATCCCAGAAGGCTTGCATTGTGTTGTATCCTTAAACACATCTGAGTAGTGCGTCAGTCTGCTTGACTATAAGCTAGGGTAGGGGTCCCCAACATGTTATACCTGTGAGTTAAATTCAAATGTAAAAAGAGTTGGAGAGCAACACAAGCATGAAAAAGTTCCTGGAGTGTCAAATAAGCCACGTGATTGGCTTTTTAGTAGCCCCAATGTGGACTGGCAGCATATACACTTTGTTTTTAAGCAGCCATAGCTTGCCTCTAAGCCAAAAATTAAAAAAATAAGCCCCTTCTTTGAGGATTTATGGCAAGGTTGTTGCTCCTCTACTGGGAGCAATATCCAAGGTGTTGGTGAACAACATGTTGCTCACAAACCACTGGTTGGGGATCACTGGGCTAGGGGAATAGTAAGCCTTTCGGAGATGTGAAGCACCACAAATCCTTTGGTTTAGGATTCAGGTGGCATTCCCTTTTAGGATAGTACAAGATGATTCCTCCTTTTGCTCCAGAGGTGTGTGGTTATTTGTAGTGATTGGCGAATTTGTCCCATTTTGGCGAAAAATTCACGAAACGTATTGAAAGAAAATTATTTTGACACGCATCAATTTTTACACCGGCGTCAATTTTTATACTCGTGCCTATTTTGTCCAAATGCATTAAAGTCAATGGGCGTCCAATATGGATGTGCCAATTTTTACCACAGTTTCACAAATTTATTTGCCGCCTGTGAAATGCATAAATTCGCGTAAATTGAATTTACGCCTGCTGCATTTATTCGCCCATCACTAGTTATTTGCTGTCCCAGTGTGTGAGGATACAGGTACAGGGTGGTTGAAGGCATTGTTTCTACTCATTTCTTGTAGGCTGCATGTTCAATAACAAGGCTTGTTAACACTTCTTTTACATTGTGTGTGTGTGTGTGCAGAGCAGGTTGTGGGATAGTGAAACTACTGCTTTCTGTATGCCCATGCAGTATGTTCTGTATATTCCAGAATTTGTTGAGCACACTAGAAGAATAACTTGTGTTTGTGCTCAGCCCTGTATTTGTGGTGAGGCCACAGATGCCCGGGCTCACGGTGGCAAGATTTTAGGAGTGGCATGCTAGCCAGCCACGTGCGTATTTTGTCAGTGCTATATAAATAAACGATGATGATTATTCTAAGGAACATTGGGGACTTGCAGTGCAACTTCTGTCCCAAGTGTCCTGGCTCGTGTGAAGGGTGGGGGGACATGAAGGCAGGAACCTGTTATCTACAATGCTCTGAATTAGGTAAAGGCAATCTCCCATAGACTACATTTTAATCAAATATGTCAACTTTTTTTTTACATTATTTCCTTTTTTCTTTGTAATAATGCAACAGTACTTGTACTTAATACCAACTAAAATATAATTAAAGGGGTGGTTCAACTTTAAATTAACATTCTAAGCAATCTTTCAATTGGCCTTCATTTTTTCTCTTTTATAGTTTTTGAGTTAGTTGCGTCCTTTTTATGACTCTTTCCAAGTTTTTGGATGGGGGCCACTGACCTCAACTCAATGCTCTGTAAGACTACAAATTTATTGTTTTGCTTCTAATTATTCATCTTTCTATGTAGGCCTCTCCTTTTCATCTTACAGCCTATTGTTCTAATCATTGCATGGATGCAAGGGTATTTTGGACCCTAGCAACCAGATTGCTGAAATTGCAAACTGGAGAGCTGATGGCTAAAAAGCTAATAACCACAAATAATAAAAAAATGAAACCTATGGCAAATTGTCTCAGAATATCCCTCTCTACATCATACTAAAAGTTAATCTGAAAGGTGAAAAGCCCCTTTTATCCTTATTGGAGGAAAACCCTCATTGGGTTTATTTAATCATTAATTTATTTTTTAGCAGACGTATGATATATAGATCCAAGTTTTTGAGAGATCCCTTATCTGGAAAGCAAGCCCTAGGTCAAAACCATTCTGGATAACAAGTCCCATACCTGTACCTGTACATTGGCAGATTTAGATTACTAGACCTGAAGCAAATAATGAACCTCTTGTAACTGCTACCCTTCTTTATTTTCCTGGTTCTTGTATTTTGTTTCTGAATTAGTCACATTTTTCCAGCATGTTTCATTTCACTGCATCCAAAAAACCCAGTAAACTGCAACTTCCAATTACCCAAGCATAGTTTTGTATGCCAATATGAAATAGGACTATGTTCCTTTGCTTCCCCTCTAATTTGATTTGTTTTGTCTAATTCAGTTCGCAATGTTCCCTCAACGCCGTGTGCTTGAGTCCCTGAGCTCAGCCAACATAACAAACACAGAGACTTCACTGAATATCTGTCAATATAATTAGTGTATGTTGGGGCCCAGTATCCTAACTTGCAAATGTGACCTTTGCCCATTCATTCACTTCTAAGATCCAAGATCTCCAAAGCTTTTCCATTAATATTTCTTTGCTGTAGTCCTTGCAGCACAAATGATTCTGTTACTAGAATATGCTTCAAATTGTCACATCAACCAGTTTTTGGTGAGGCATCTGTTTGATAGACAGCTATGATCAACTGAATGAGATCTTTTTAATAAGAAAAACTAAAAATATCTCTTTTAATTCATTGTGACAGGTATGTGACCTTCAGCTTCCCATTCATTTCCAATGACCCATAAGCCAGAGGGCTCTCAAATATTAATGGACAGAGTGTATATATATATCAAAATCTCAGCAGATCAATTGAAATTCCATTTACCGGGTCTTCTCTTTGTACTTTCATAGTGCAAGTAAATTGAATATTATTGGAAATACTGTGTGACGTATCCTTCTTGCTTTTCCTATAAGGAGACAAATATTCACAGCTGAAGTCACAATTTCCAACAACAACAATTTCTTATTTGAAAACATCTTACTTTAAGCTAATTCACAGTAGTCATTTTCTCTGCTGTCATATGTGATGAGGCACCATTATTTATATGTACGGTATTACAACTTTAACTTATAACCTTACAGCTACCTATGTGTCTACAACTTCCAAAACCTCTTTTCTATTTCCTTTAACACAACTAAAACTGATAGTATGTCATTTTGACGTTCATTCGCTCCCAGAGACCACTGCAACAATAGGCACCATCTCTCCCTACTATACCTGCTATCCCACAGTCACACTCCCTTCCCAGAGACTATTATCCACTGTTACTATAGACATCATCTCTCCCTACTATACCTGCTATCCCACAGTCACACTCCCTTCCCAGAGACTATTATCCACTGTTACTATAGGCACCATCTCTCCCTACTATACCTGCTATTCCACAGTCACACTCCCTTCCCAGAGACTATTATCCACTGTTACTATAGACACCATCTTTCCCTACTATACCTGCTATCCCACAGTCACACTCCCTTCCCAGAGACTATTATCCACTGTTACTATAGGCACCATCTCTCCCTACTATACCTGCTATCCCACAGTCACACTCCCTTCCCAGAGACTATTATCCCACTGTTACTATAGGCACCATCTCTCCCTACTATACCTGCTATCCCATAGTCACACTCCCTTCCCAGAGACTATGATCCCATTGTTACTATAGGCACCATCTCTCCCTACTATACCTGCTATCCCATAGTCACACTCCCTTCCCAGAGACTAGTATCCCACTGTTACTATAGGCACCATCTCTCCCTACTATACCTGCTATCCCACAGTAACACTCCCTTCCCAGAGACTATTATCCCACTGTTACTATAGGCACCATCTCTCCCTACTATACCTGCTATTCCACAGTCACACTCCCTTCCCAGAGACTATTATCCACTGTTACTATAGACACCATCTTTCCCTACTATACCTGCTATCCCACAGTCACACTCCCTTCCCAGAGACTATTATCCACTGTTACTATAGGCACCATCTCTCCCTACTATACCTGCTATCCCACAGTCACACTCCCTTCCCAGAGACTATTATCCCACTGTTACTATAGGCACCATCTCTCCCTACTATACCTGCTATCCCATAGTCACACTCCCTTCCCAGAGACTATGATCCCATTGTTACTATAGGCACCATCTCTCCCTACTATACCTGCTATCCCACAGTAACACTCCCTTCCCAGAGACTATTATCCCACTGTTACTATAGGCACCATCTCTCCCTACTATACCTGCTATCCCATAGTCACACTCCCTTCCCAGAGACTATGATCCCATTGTTACTATAGGCACCATCTCTCCCTACTATACCTGCTATCCCATAGTCACACTCCCTTCCCAGAGACTAGTATCCCACTGTTACTATAGGCACCATCTCTCCCTACTATACCTGCTATCCCACAGTAACACTCCCTTCCCAGAGACTATTATCCCACTGTTACTATAGGCACCATCTCTCCCTACTATACCTGCTATGCCACAGTCACACTCCCTTCCCAGAGACTATTATCCCACTGTTACTATAGGAACCATCTCTCCCTACTATACCTGCTATCCTAGAGACTATTATCCCACTGCTAGTATAGGCACCACCACCAGACCCTTCCCTTTCAATATAGGGCCCGCAACATTGCTATGTTGACCAGTTATACCAAGATATTATACCAAGGGGATTGCTCATTAATTACTGGACCTTCTAAACTGCTCCCACCTGCAGCCAGCGAGTCTGATTGCTCTACAGTTCCACCCCTGGCTCTTTGCATCTAAAATCAGTTTTAAAGGATAATTAAAGCAAAAATGTTACATGCTAGGAAACAAATCTACATTCTGAATACGTCTTTCATCTAGATTTGTAACATTATTCGTACAATTACTGCTTTAAATTATGACCACCCCCTGAAATGAATAGACAAAGAATACTGAAGCAAAAAGTAATTTTCCAAAAGCACTTGACTGTCATCAGATTCATTATTCCGTCAAATAAGGCCCTGAGCCTGGACTCAGATATGATTTAATCATCAAATGAGAAGACGGGTTCCACTTAAAATTTCTATTAAGCACATAGTCTGATATTTGGGCCAATGCAGCCAAGATATGTGTCTGCACCTCAGATAGAGAAAACATAAGGTATAGACAATTATGATAGCTACTGCCTGTTGGCCAAGAAACCCTTTTCATTAAACATTTCTTTATCACTTTGTAAACAGAACATGGTCAGAGAAACCACTGTTCCATATTCTAAAGACCATTTAGTTGGGATGTTTGGTGAGGTATGAAACTAGTTAAGAAAACATTTCTATTCATTAAAGGGGCAGTTCATCTGCACTTTGCAAATAGCTCACTACAAAGTCCTGATATTTTAAACTCTTAACTGTTGTTCTCAAATGTAAGTTTTACAGATGAATTGTATTAATTTCTCATGTTTCCTAGAGCAGATCCATAAGCCGTACTGTTGACTTTGTGACTCTCAACAGTTGCAATTTGATACATGGGTAAGAGTCATTTACCAACACAGGTGCTGAACTGCACCACTGAAGTTCCCCATAGCAACCAATTGGTCATTTGTTTTGATACAGGCAGCTAGGACACAAGACTAGCATGAAGGGGAAGCAATCCCTAGTACTGAGACTAACACATGCATCAAAACTTATGTTTTTGTTTATAATTAGCTATTAAGTCCTGAATTAAAGCTTGATCACAGCAGTCCTGCTCTCTGAGTGCTCTACTCAACCACTGCTTTATAAATTACCAATTTTTAACCAGAGTAGAAGTTTATTTTAATGTGTGCATACTCTTTATAATTTATAATTAAGCAGTGTCGGACTGGGATGCCAGTGGCCCACCAGAAAACCTTAGACCGTGGGCCCACCAGAAAACTTTGGACCCACCAGAAAACCTAAGACCAGGGGCCCACCAGAAAACCTTAGACCGTGGGGCAACCATAAAACCTTAGACCATGGGTCCACTTTCCAAACTATTATTCCTCCTCTCCTCACTCAACCTCTTTAATCCCCTAGCCTTTTATACCTACTTACTGTATTCTTCCATTATTTCCCATAAAGAAATAGGGAATGACCATGAAATTGGCCAAATGGTTACAAGCAAGAGGCCCACTGACCCCTGGGCCCCCCGGGTGTTTTCCTGGTGTCCCGGTGGGCCAGTCGGACACTGGAATTAAGGAAGGATTTAGTCAGGCAGTTTAGCCAATTTGGACCATATTGCTCGGCCATCTGCGTGGGTTTCCTCTTGTTACTGTACTTTCCCCTACATCCCAAACACAGACAGGTAGGTCAATTGACTATAGTGTGATAGTGACCCTAGACCAGGAGTGCCCATACTTTAATACTGCAAGGTCTACTTCTAGTGATAATGTCCCATTATGATCTACATCCATAAAGGCCTTTTTAGCATTCTATTCCATGGAAAATATTACTTAAATATTGAGAAAATGTTTAATGCTATATTTAACAAGTAACTATTGCTTATGTAACCTTAGTGTAATAAATATCTGAATGAAAAGAACGAAACAGGAGGGTGATTTAGACAAGCTGTCTGCTGATAGTGTCTTGAGATCTACTGCTCACCAGCTAAAGGTCTACTGGGAGATTCCCATCTACCTTTTGGGCATCCCTGCCTTAGACTGTAAACTCCAATGGACAGGGAATGAAGTATAAACTATGTAAATGTGTTGGTGCTAGTGTTGGACTGGAGGCCTAGCAAGTCCGGTAGGATAGTCAGATGGTTATGGAATATGGATACATTAAGGGGCAGATTTAAAAGAGTAAAAAACTTCGAATTTCGAAGTAATTTTTGGGTACTTCGACCATCTTCGAAGTTAAAAAAACGTTGAAATTCGAATATCCAAATTTATCATGTACTGTCTCTTTAAGGGCTCTTACTGACGAGCGATTTTACCTGCGCTCCCCTGCATTCCATTTTTCTGCGTTCAGCCGCAGGGGAGCGCAGGAATAGACGCATTACATTTTTTCCAATGGGGCTGTACTCACACAGGCGCGTGTAGGCACCGAACGCAGGAAAAATGCAGCATGTTGCGTCTCAACCTGCATTCTGCGCCTACACGCGCCTGTGTGAGTACAGCCCCATTGGAAAAAATGTAATGCGTCTATTCCTGCGCTCCCCTGCGGCTGAACGCAGAAAAACGGAACGCAGGGGAGCGCAGGTAAAAAGCTCGTCAGTAAGAGCCCTAAAACTTCAACTTCAACCATTCGCCACCTAAAAGCTGCCGAAGTTCTGTTTTAGCCTATGGGGGACCTTCTAGAACCTGTATGGAGGCAATTGGGGGAGTTTGGGAGATCGAAGATCGAAGTTTAAAAAACTTCGAATCAAAGTAGATCGAAGGCGCTATTCCTTTGATCGTTCGGTTCAAATACGGACCACTTCGGCCCCCAAAAACCTCACCTCTATTCGGTTGGTCTTTTTGAATTCAACGTTTTTTTTAACTTTGACCCTTGATAAATATGCCCGAGTCCTTTTGTAATATTGTTAATTGGGTGTATTTAACTAACATAATTAAAAGAAGAAATTGGGCTATAATTGCCAACTAGTTACATTCAGGGGTTCGAAATCACACCTTCGCATTTCAACATGACCTTCCAAGATGACAGCCAATATAACTGCATCCAAGGCTTTATGGCGGTTGCATGAAATCCATTAATCTGTGTGCACGTCAGATGCTATTTAACAACTGTTGTGAGTACAAACAGATCCCTCAGCTCATTTCTATAAACTCTTTCACACTCTGTGTCATTTTTATTTGCTCTCTGGAACTGCGGACAAGGAACACAGTGCAATTTAATAAAGCATCTTCCAAAAAATGATATTATGTTACTCAGTATAGAGGTATAAATTGCTATGTTTGTGTTAATGAACATCATATGGAATGTTAACGTGTTTAATGGCTTAATTAAATATATTACAAGCCTCTTCTGCCTACCCTTAATTCTGAGCTTGCAAGCCAGGGTGTAACTTGCAGTCCCTGGGCCCCATGATGGTTAGCCCCAAATGTGCAAAAGTGAGTGCAGACATGGGGTTAAAGAAACCTTATTATTGTACTTTCTAAATCCTCATGGGGTCCAAATGCAAGTGCAGTCAGACATTATACTACTTTAATTAACTTTGTACAGAGTTAATTTCAGTAGCCCTGTGTTTTCTCTTTTGCTAAGAAAGTATCCAATTCTTTCTTGACACTACTTTATCTGCCATGCCAAGACTCATTTAATAATTAGTACTACGCTTATGAGATCTGTTAAACCTGTTGAAACCCATTATCCAGAAAGCTCTGAATTACGGAAAAGCCGCATCCCATAGATTCAATTTATCAAAATAATCCAATTTTTTTTAAAATGATTTTCTATTCCCCTGTAATAATAAAACAGTAGCTTGTACTTGAGCCAAACTAAGATATAATTAATCCTTATTGAAAGTAAAACCAGCCTGTTGGATCTATTTAACGTGTCCATAATTTTCTAGTAGATTTAAGGTATGAAGTATAATCCAAATTACAGAAAGATCCATTATCCAGAAAGTCCCAGGTTCCGAGCATTCTGAATAACAGATCCGATACCTGTATTTTGTGTTAAGAGAGCAGTAGAATATTTGGTATCTTGGTCCATAAAGCTAGTAAATGACAAGTGATCAGAGGTGGACCAAGCCAACTAGTCACCCTAGGCAACCTAGTCAGCCACCTCCCCACCCCCTGCACGCATGTGAATATACACGTGTATGTGCAGTGGGGGGAGCATGGGGAGGTGAAGTGCCAGCAGGGACAAGAAACCCCAGACTAGGAGTAGGCAGAAGGCTCTTCAAGAGGTACCTGCCCAATTGTTGAGCCTTAGGAAGGTCCCTCTGCTGCCTACCATTAATTTATTAGCCTAAAGGTAGCACAGTGGCTTGGTGGCACAATGATAAGCATCAGCTTTATATTCTCCCTATATCAGCATGGACTTTCTCCCACACTCATAAACATAGAGGCAGATTAAGTGGCTCCTCATAGTGCGTGAACATGATATGATAATATAACCGTTTAAGGAAGAGATGTGGATTTTTAGTCTTATTGGTACGAATTGTTTTTCTCTTTGAGACTTTAATTACATTCCCCCCTTAGTTACCTAAAACTAGATTTTACATAGTAACTTAAAGCTCTTTCCAGCTCAGAGTTGAGCGAGCTCTTTGAGTTCAAACCCCCATTTGGAATCCAGCATTTTGTCAGCCCTCATTTTTACATCCAGTTACATTAAAGCATTAGGGCTCATTTACAGCAGCAATTGACACAATTAATTAAAAGCAATGTTGGACTGGCCCACCAGGATTCCAGAAAAACTCCCAGTGGGCCCAGGTGTCAGTGGTCCCTCCTGCTTCATCATTTTCTTGTATGCCTATACTGTGACAATTCCTCCTTTCTAAATGAGAAGAAATGGAAGCAGAGGTGAGAGTATGTAATAAGAAGGGATAAAGAAAATAAGGAAAGTGAGTAAACAGAGAACTAGAGTGAACTTGCAAATGAGCCCTATTGCTTTGCTGTAACTAAACATATGGGAGAATATATTGTTAGTCTAGTGCACAGGCAAGTCCAGGCTGGTTGTGATCTGTGAAGATTCCAGTCTGACATCCCCCAATATCTCTGTGCAGAGCAGCATATAATGAGTAGTGCAGGCGTGTAGGAATAAAAACAATAATAAATCAGTAGTGGCTGGACTGTAGAAATTCTTGTAGGATGATCAACAGCACTGTACAAAGGGTAGAGACCTACCATAAAACATCCTTGGATCCAGAGCTGCTCTGTGTGTAAACAAGGCTGACTTCTTTCTGCTGTACTCTACTTCCCCCTTATAAAAAAACATCACATCACAATCACTTTCCCTTTGAATCTTTTCTGCCATTCCATGTTTTTTTTTACTGACATCTTTACTGCCGTATATCTATGGGCATTTCAAATAGGGATGCACCGAATTCACTTTTTTGGATACAGCCGAATACCGAACCGAATCCGAACCCTAATTTGCATATGCAAATTAGGGGTGGGAAGGGGAAAACATTTTTCACTTCCTTGTTTTCTGACAAAATGCCACGCAATTTCCCTCCCCGCCCCTAATTTAAATATGCAAATTAGGATTCGGATTCGGTTCGGCCGGGCAGAAGGATTCGGCCGAATCCCGAACAGAATCCTGATTCAGTGCATCCCTAATTTCAAATCATATTAATTGACTGTATGTAAACTCAGTAAGGGTTGGAAGCCAAGGCCTGCCATGGGTATGTACTTACGACAGTTTATTTCTATTAATTCAGAAAAGGGATGTGCCTACAGCAAACCAGAGTACAATACATATTTGTTTTCCAGATAATGGATCTTTCCGTAATTTGGATCTTCATACCTTAAGTCTACTAGGAAATCATGTAACCGTTAAATAAACCCAATAGGCTGGTTTTGCTTCCAATAAGGATTAACTATATCTTAGTTTGGATCATGTACAAGCTACTGTTTTATTATTACAGAGAAAAAGGAAAGCATTTTTAAACATTTGGATTATTTCATTATAATGGAGTCTATGGGAGATGGACATTCTGTAATTTTGAGCTTTCTGGATCACGGGTTTGCAGATAACGGATCCCATACCTGTACTAGCAGTAGCAATTACTTTATGCTTTACCATAAATCAGTATTAAGTAACCCATGTGTTATCCTTTTTTATTTTTTGATTCTATTTAATAATCCTATTTGATATGTCATGGAATTAACCCTAAAACACAATGATGAAACTCTAATTAAGTCAGAAAGCAGTTGGACTACTTGAAAGCAAAACACATTATTTAAATAAAATATGGGGGTATGTAATTTCCAACAGACAAATATTAATACTAAAAGATAAAGGATTGGCTTACTTTTTCCCACACATCTCTATCAGCATCATTGTCCCACCCTGGCTAATCAGAATGCTGCTTCATTATTCATGAGTGGGGATAAGGTTCAATTGTCGGGAAGCTCAGGAAGATTGCTGGAAGGCCTCAGGGAATGGGCGATGTTTGTTGTTGTACAGTATTAACCAGTCTTATCAATGCTTTCTACCTTGTTAGAGAATACCAAATCTTCATTGCCTTTAGTGCCTATATTGCTATGAGTCTTTTTGGAAACATGAATTGTATCGAAGATAATGTAAGAAAATTCACTAATTTCACAAGTTCACAAGATGTCCCTAAGACACTGTTTATAAGGTAAAGGAGAATAAAGAAAAAGCAATCCTTCTGGCAAGCCCTGCACCCCAAAGTGAAGAACTGGAATGTACGTTCCGACATCTGTTATTTTGAAACTGGAGCTGGGATCTTCCCCCAGTGGTTGTGTACATATTTGTCTTAAGTAGTCACACAGATCAGAGAACACACCAAGCCTTTGGTTGGAACCCGGCACAATCCTCTCAGACAGAAAGCTAAGTATGACCTTGTATGCGGTGGGAGCAATGTTCCCTCTAAGCTGTGCGCTTGTGTGCGAGCACACAGGGCCAGATTTGCATCCACGGCGCCCGAGGCCTTGCAGTCCTAGTTGCTGCCATCCGTGGTCCTAGCACCACAGTCTGCGGGCACCTCCCCCGCGTGAGAGAGCGAATTCTGTGTTCCTAACGCGGCTTGGCGGCATGCTGCCCCTAAAATTTTGCCGCCCTGGGCCTTTGTGGCCTCGCCACAAATCCAGGCCTGCGCGCACACACATTTTGAGGCCAACACACACCACAAATTGTGGTGTACACAAAGAATTTTGTGTGAAAAAAACACAAAATCTTGCATTTATTCTGTTTTGCACACACAGTTTTTTAAAATATGCATATAAGTTTAAAATATGGGCACAAAAGATTTTTTTTTGTGCACATTGCGAGGGAACATTGGGTGGGAGGGCTGGCGCAGAGGATTTCACCCAGAGAAGTTAGAAAGTACCTATCCATTGCTGCCAGGGCCAGACAGGTTATAGGGAACTAGTCAATAGATGACTGAGCAGATCATAGTGGGGAAGTTTTGTTTAAAAAAAGCCAAAGAGAAATTGTCTGACCTATTATGTTATCTTTCTGTGACAACAGAATCCAATAGCAGCTGCAACAAGTGTGGGGATCACTGTGCCGGAGAATTCTTGTCTCTTGTTCTTCACTGGTAAAGTAGCACTTTAACACAAATCCTGGTTCTGTGTAAGGAATAGTGTGCCGCTCAATCTGAGAACACTGCTGCTCAAGGATTCCATGCAGAACAACAAGAAGAAGGAAATCAGACGGCACTCACCACAGCAAAATGTGCTAGTTTTTCTTGGTTTATTGAGATCTCCACACAACGTTTAGAGTAGCAAGTCAACAGAGACATCTGCTATAAGAATAGACGAGTGCGAAGCTTACTGGTTGCTTAATTTCAGTATTTGGAATAAGTGCTTTTATTGCTCAAATGTCTACTGAAACTGTCATACTTTTTACATTTTATTGTACAACAGACTTTCGCGCAGCAGAGCTGGCCACAGTTTTACCTAATACTGACCATAAATAATGCAAGAAAAGAACATAAAGTCGTATATGGCTGCTGGCTAGATCTCCTGTACTGTAGATTACAGCAACTTGTTAAAAATGCAATTGGTGCCAAGTGTAAGGAGTAAGGAATATCTACTGGAATACTGGTGTTATAAATACCCAATGATTTTCACTTCTTTCCAAATTCACAGAAAAACTGATAAAAGGAAAACTGAGGTAGCTAGGGAGAAGGCAGAATATAAATAGATTGCACAATATATAAAAGGTGGATGTGATAAAATATTTATGGATGTATAGTCGCCAGGTCAAAGGAATGGTTAACAAATTAGTCAGAGATTGGTGTTAAATTTACCCTTTGGTGAATTGTACTGAGCAAATTGTTCAAATTGTACTGGGGCAAATGATGCCTACACCTTAAAATTAAAAGGAATTTGTAAATTCAGCTTGTGGCCATTCCCTCTTACACTACTGACAATTTACATAAACTCAGGGTTAAAGAGCAACTAAAGTCTGAAATAGAATAATGTTAGAAATTATGTATTTTGTATACTAAATATAAAGATGCACTTTCTGCATCAGAAGCCTAATAAGACAAATGATTTATGCTTTCAAAGTTGGCGCAGCGGGCTGTCATCTTGTAACTTTGTTAAACATCTTTGCAATACCAAGACTACGCACATGCTCAGTGTGGTCTGGGCTTCAGTTGGGATCGTCATAAATGATCAAAACAACACAAGTTAAATAATAGCTGCCATAGAAGCTGATACAGCAAGACTGATTAAAAATCGTAATATACTGACTGCACTAGGTCTGTGGATACAAATCTCTACATTGTCGCCAGCTGCTCTACAGGGAAACAAAACAAAGCTGCTCAAGTTCTGGCAAGTAAGGTGGGGGAGCTCCACCTTGCCATTTGAAAGTATGATCGTTTCCCTGCAGAGCAGTTAGGGACCGTCTGAAGTTAACTATCCTCAGCTATCAGAGCAAGTAAAACGACGGGGGAATTTCACTGCATACAGTCAGGTTTATTATAAAAACAGTAGACATTTTTTAATTAAAGTAAATTGGAGATAGATTTCTTTTTCATTAAAGAAAGTAAAAATGGGATTTTATTTTTTTGCCTTTACATCCCCTTTAAGGCCGATCACGCCTTGGTCCTCTCAAATTAAGACCTGCGGCATCCGAGAAAGGCAGCTGTTATACGCAGAAGAGTGAGCTGTGACCGGTACCTTGGGGTTTGATCTGGGTTTGGAATTCCATACATAACAAATCGGCCCAATTCTCGTGTAAATGACATGTAAGATCGGTAAAGTCCGGAGGAGCACTGGCATTTCATCATCCATTCGAACCATTCTACTAGCCTGCAAGGCAAATTCCTTATTATAACATCAAATGTCCCACATCCATGGGTTTGTGCATGTTACGTAGAGATATAGCAGGCTTGTGATGAATACACTAAGGAAGGACACTTAAGAATATAAATTTGATTTACTGAGCAGAAGTCTGAGAAGAATGCCAAGAATGAGATTTCTGGCTACACGCCTTTTCAATTTGTTTGAGATCAACAAGTGGAATATGCACCATGCTCAACAAGGAGTTTCTTCAGCTCATACTGAGGGCTCCATTAGAGTGGCAGGACTGTGCCAAATTCTGCGCAGTGATGGAATTTTGACACTTCAATGTAAATTTTACAATATTAAGAGCTGCAGTTACAGGTGCGCCCCACTATAAGAAAAACGATGACATTTCATCTTTAAAATCATATTCCTGCTGATTATGAACTTTATGAACATTATTATTATCTTTTATTTACATATAACTGACATAGTCTGCAAAGATTATACAGTATGTGATTCATATCAATCCCTAAATACATGTTAATAATAATAATAATCCCTGCCCCAGTGGAGCTTACAATCTAAGGTCCCTATCATATGACCTTTGGCAGCACTAAAGCATTTCCTGAGCACTTGGGCCCACTTGGACGCTGCACTGAGCACCAGATGAAGAAGTTTTCTCTCAGCGAAGAGTGCAGCATCTGAATCCGCATTCAGCTATGTCCTAACCACCTGCAGTTAAGACAAGGCCTTGGTTTGGGCTGTGCATGCTGCTGCTCCTACCTTTGCCTCCCCCAGCAGCTCCTCTTGAATGGATTTCTGCCTAACGCAAGCAGTGTTCCATTCAAAGTGAATTCTGCAGGTCACTGTCAGGAGCAATCTGGTGTGCTCCACGCTGCGTTGCAGAATCCAAGATGAATGTCAATGCCTAGTGGTTCTTGTAAGGTTGAAGTTGGTACCAAGGAGGTAACTGTTTACAGAAAATCAAATCAAAATGCAGAATCCAAAGGTTTAAGAATGTTTGTAGTGGTATACGGTCAAAAGATCAGGGCAGCAGCAAATAGAAAAGTCAGGAGTCCAAGCAAGAACATCAGGATCCATGAATAAATCAATAATTATAGTGCACCCAGAAACACTCAGGAGTAGAACCTATATTCATGAATTGAACCCTGGTCTCTGGTGTCTCTTTATTTCATATTTTTGCTCCAAACTGTGACTGGTGACATAATGCAAATGGGGGCCACCATCTTGGATTCTGTGATGTGGTGTATAGTGCAACAGAGCGTTCCTGACAGCCACTGTACTCTGAAATGAAGCACAGAGGCCTGCAAATAAGTGCAAAAATATGCCTGAATTGAGTTTTTTTTTGTGTGGGGTATTGTAAATAGGTTGTTGTATGTTTTTCGAGCATGTGAGAAAACTGGAGTACCCAGATGAATCCAATGCAAACACCTGAAGTACTTACCGTACTAACTCCTGGAAGCTAGTACTTTTGCTCTCAGTATATATAAAGGATCCTATACCCATTCTATTGGGAAATACTGAAAAAACACTAACCTACTGTACTAGTATTCTACTGTATATAATCTAAGAGAAGACTTTATTGCAGTGATATATAATGGGAGTCTATAAATAAAGCAAATCCAACAAATCAAATGAAGTTAGTGGTGGGGACCCAATGAACACAAGGTTAGCTTGGCATGTGTGTAGATGTCTGATATGCATTGGTGCGACACACTAAAATCTTTGCATTTTGCCTATTATTTTTAAGATATCCATGCTATTTAAGCAGAACATAGCACAGACCTAGTATAATGAAAATTCTTTGGGAACGGGCCAGGAGGAGAAATCCACTTAACACATGCTGTATCTGGCTTTACTTGGAGCTCTGCCATTCTCTGTAGACTCAACAGAGATAACTGAAGTCTGAGCCAACATCGTTTATTGGTGTCTATTGAGAGTATGGATGCACCGAATCTAATATTTTGGATTCTGCTGAACCCCCGAATCCTTAGTGAAAGATTCGGCCGAATACCAACCAAATCCGAATCCTAATTTGCATATGCAAATTAGGAATGGGAAGGGGAAAACATTTTTTACTTCCTTCTTTTGTGACAAATTTGTGACAATTTCCCTCACCACCCCTAATTTGCATATGCATATGCAAATTAGGATTCGGATTCGGTTCGGCCGAATTCTGATTTTGCTGAAAAAGGCCGAATCCTGGCCGAATCCCGAACTGAATCCTGGATTCGGTGCATCCCCAATTGAGAGATACACGCAAGTGTGGTACCTTTATAGATATGGACATGACTTTATCATGATTAAAACCTGTGATTGGTGGAATTGAATCCATTCTTGCAAGTAAAATCCAAACAATACCAAGCACAGGTGAATCTAAGGTATGTGCCTATGATGTCAGGTACAGTACATGAGGAAAAACAGAAAACCATACAAATTCAAAGGTACACTCAAATGGCTACACTTCTAAGTAAACGCACTGTGAACAGTCCATAGATTGCTATTCATGTAATGTATATTTAAAGGACCAGTAACATCAAAAAATTTTTTTAAAAATTCGTTAGTACACAACGGAAAAAAACACCAACACAAATTATACTTTAAAAAAGAAAAATCTTTATTAAGAAATAACTTACAGAAACTCTGCTTCCTGTCTTGTACAGAAACGGCGAAAGGGCGACCATCCATTGAGCGCCACTTGATTTCTCCTCCCTGGCTCTCTGCTGCTGGATCTTTTAGCTGCCACATTCTGTGCTTTCTGTAGTACAGCAGCACTTCCAGCATGAACTTTCTGCAGATCTGCGGTGCCTTGCTCATCGGTTCCAGCCGCGGTGCAATTACCAGCATCCCTGAGGCGCCATCCCAGATGTATGGGTACAGGACGGGAAGGTCCGGACATTAAAAGATGGCTCTGGATGCTGCTGCTACCCTTCGCCTCTTGAGCCGGTTGATCTCTTACTGCTGCCCCTGCGCACCGGCACCGTATCTTCCTGGCCCAGTCTCCCCTCTTGCTGGCTGCCCGGGAACAACTGCCGGCGAATTGCTTTGTTTGAATTCCATTTCCGACGCATTCCATTTCCCTGCGCACCGACACCGTGTCTTCCACCGTGTGTATAATATCTGTGCACAACTCAATGCTTGTTCCGGTGCGCAGGGAAATGGAATGCGTCGGAAATGCATCCCAATTCCAAAATAGTGGATTCAGCACATACCTACATGATATACATATTGGGAATATTGTTTACATTGGTGTAGTTATATTGATGGTATAACGTTGCATGCCCATGACAGTTTCAAGATAAACATGACGCATGTTTCCCTTCTGTAAAGTTTTTACTATAAATTGATACATTTCTTTAGACACTACTATTTGTAATGGAAACAGATCAGAAAAAGTATTCACACATGATTGATTCCATACTCAGTTTTGTGTCCTTTTTTTGTCTAGATCTCAGTATTTACAGGGTGAGGGAAGAACATGTTTTGGATCAAAGAGCGACAGAGATGACAGAAGTGTTTCCACAAGAGCTACTGGTAAAGGAAAATTTGAAAGTGAGGCTCACAAATCGCAAGGTCCTTCTTTCACAACATAAATCAAAAAACGTAGGCCCTGCGTGTTTACCTTTCTTGCATATTTTTTTCATCTAGCTTTGCAGAAAATACACCACATAATAAAAGAACAGAGGCCTTAGTGCCCAGGGCTTACTCTGGCATTGAGGATTTTGAACACTACGTTACTACTACTTATTTCACTTACATGATCCCATTTTTTATTCTGTAACCCTTGTTTGTTAAAGGGAAAAATAAACATATATTTACATGAGCTCATGCAGTCGGGTTTATGTTGAAAATGTGCATAAATGTTATTTAAACTTCCAAAAATGAATATAAATGTATTTTATTTAAAAAAAAAAACACCTGATTGCACAGATTGAAGAGCATTGATGGGCAATAAATTCGGCAGGCCCGAATTTGCAGCAAATTTCCACTTTTCGCCGCCGTCTAATAAATTTGCGAAACTGCGGCAAGAATTCGTCAGCATCCAAAAAATTTGGACGCCCGACGGAATAGTTGCTCGCATCAAACATTATTCGGATGCCCATTGACTTTAATGTGGGTGTCAAAATTGATGTGAGCGTCAAAATTGACGTGAATTGACGCTGGCTTCAAAATCCGCGTTTCACAAATTTAATTGCTGTTTCGCAAATTTTTCGCGAATCGAAATGGGAAAAATTCGCCCATCACTGTGGAAGACTGCAAGGAAGTCTTATTATCTGTAAGAACCATTTTTCAATACCCATTACGCTCACAGTGTAATGCAACCCCCAGGGTCGGACTGGGAGGCCCGGGGCCCACCGGGACTCCAGTCCAGGGCCCCCCTACAGGCCCCCGTCCCCCTGCTGCAACGCGCCGTGCGGTGCCCTTCAGCGGTGGCCCCCTCTGTGTGCATGCGCGCACGGCGCTGCGTCTGCACGCATGCGCACACTGCGCATCGACGAAGATCCTTTTTTTTTTAAAAAAAAACAAGCATCGGGGGAGGGGGCCTGGCCCGGCGGGGGCCCACAGGGGTCCCCGACACTGGCAACCCCTCCCTGATATCTTTCTGTTGTGAAGTGATAGATTCTGGTACTTGAAGGTCCCTATGCTTTTCATAGTGGGTAGTGCACAGATTATCTGGAAATCAGAAGGATTTCAATACCCTGATTCCCTCACTGCATCAAGGATCACTTTGTGAGCCTAAGGGGGTGAGTAACTGATCCCTGCAACCAGATGGATAATATTGGCTTCCTTTTAATTTGTAGAATCGGGTGTCTGTGTAAAATGAAAAAATATATTTATATTATTTCTGAGAGTTCATTGTTCATGCACCTTTTCTTCATAAACCCAACTGAATGAGCTCATGTTAAAAAAGGGGGTGTATATTTTGCCTTAAATAATTATTGCTGGCACTGTATAAATAAATGATAATAACTACACAGCCAATAGGTAGCCTATAAATACCCCACACCATTACAAGTTTAGAACAGGCAGTTCGATCCTTATTTCTGGTAATTAGACGTTCTGCATTGGGGCAATAGACTTTAATATTTTCAGAAAAGGGAAACATTTTGGTTACATACTTTTCAGACCCTTAACCCACTGTGTTAAGGTGGTCAAACACTGAGAGATCCGCTCGTTTGGCAATGTCGCCAAACGAGCGGATCTCTCCCCGATATGCCCACCTTGAGGTGGGCAATATCGGGCTGATCCGATCGTGCGCCCTAGGGCCCAACGATCGGATCCTAACGCATGGGAAACGGGGGTCGGATCACGGGACCGCATCAACGAACAGATGCGCCCGCGATCCGACGGGATTTTTTGTCCCATCCGATCGAGATCTGCCCGACTTTCAGCCAGATCTCGATCAGTGAAGCTCGTCGGGGGGCCCCATACACGGGCCAATAAGCTGCCGACACGGTCTGCCGGCAGCTTTTATCGGCCCGTGTATGGCCACCTTTAGTCTCTACATCTAAACAGTTTATGATATTTAGAAATACAATGATCAATTTTATCACAAGCCAATTAACCTTTAGGGTTTTGCAGTATGCAATGGCACTTATTCAAGCAAAGGAATAAGAAACAAAGTCTTTGTAGAGAGCTCACCCTTGCAGGGCAGTACAGCTAACCAATATATCCCTGTGTATACTATGTGTACTATACTATGAGCAATCATTAGCCACATAATGTCTTATTAACCTGATGCCGTGTCTCACTGATATGGTCTGTTCTCCAGCTATGTAGTTAACTAGTCTTATTGAATTTCCTTAAATGTTTAGCTTGAATAAAAAAGAGAAGGAGGATTCAAATAATTGCAATCATTTTTGTACTGGTGGACTTTAATGTAATTTCTCTTAGAACCAATTAAGGCCCTATTTATATGCCCGGAAAGTGATTCTGAACGACCCTTCGTATCAAGGACAAGCTTAAGGAGGTTGTTCACCTTCCAAACACTTTTTTCATTTCAGTGGTTTTCAGATTGTATTCAGAAAGTTTTTCAAGGTGAACAGCCCCTTTAATTGAGGTCAGTTTGGAAACCTTACCACACATGTTTGTAATGAAAGAAAGACAAGCACAGGGAATACATCCCTAGACCTGTCTCTCTCTAATATCACTGCAACATAATATATTTACCTGCATGGTTGAAGCACTTGTAAATTATTGCACATTTCTGTTTTAGCCTTGGAAAATGCTGCAACCAGGTAACACATATAAGGGGTTATATAATAAAAGACTTTGCCTGTGAGCAATAACTCATAGAAACCAATCAGCATAAATCATTCACTGGTCACCTGTTTAGAAGAATACATCCTATTGGCTATGGGTTACTGCTCCTGGACAAAATGAGTGTCTTTTATTACATATGTGGGATAGCACTTCTTGACACATTACACTATGCCTTATACTTTACTACACAATGAAAACATAAACAGTAGTTCCTGCTTACAGTACGCACTGATATAATTCCTCTCTGTATAATAATAACCATAATAATACACTGTACAATGAGATGGATTGGCAGTGCATAGAATAGTAAGGCTGCAAGTTGTGCCTGTTTAGTAAAAGCTGACTGTTTCTAAGTGAATTAGAAGCATTCAAATGATCATCAGATTTATTGGCGCAATTAGAGAGAGTCATAATAAAATATACTCCTATTAATTTTGTGGCATGTAATGATCTGGCCCTACATGCTTCATTATGGCACCTAATTTGTGTTGCCGGGAATTACATATACATCTCGGCGGAGTTAATGGAATTTTTATTCGGAAATTTGCTTCGGTCATTACTTGCTCCTTAGACATCTTAAGTGTTATAAATCAACTTGCATTTTAGCTGAAGATGGCTTGTATAATGAATGATTGAGCTTTAATGTGGACGTCCATAAAGCCTGCAAAAGAACGATTGTTATTGCATTAGGAATACATGTACTTCTGTAGCCTAGCTCCTTATACCTAGAAAGGCAGGTTTCTAATACTATAGCTACATTCAATAAAATCATATTTAAATTTTTAAGCTACAGTTAAATTGCACCAGTTCCAGACGCTGCTAAGCTTTATATGATATATGTTAATGGTTAGGGCTTATCAAAGAAAAGAGCTTGGTAAGCAAAAAATCCCAGCAGTCATATGGCATGACTTACATTTCCTTACTAGATATTATGGATGCACCGAATCCACTATTTTGGATTCGGCCGAACCCCCGAATCCTTCGTGAAAGATTCGGCCTAATACCGAACCGAATCCGAACCCTAATTTGGGGTGGAAAGGGGAAAACATTTTTTTGACAAAAAGTCACGCGATTTCCCTCCCTGCCCCTAATTTGCAAATTAGGATTCGATTCAGTTCGGCTGGGCAGAAGGATTCCGATTCGGTGCATCTCTACGAGATATACTGTGTATATATAGCAATAGGATTGAATCTCAAAAATGAGGACTATTATTCCTAGTTAGACAAATGCATTGATAAAATAACCCATGACAACACATTTCAAAGATTTTGGACCGGGGACCGGCGGGGGTTGGGGAAGTGGTCTGCGGGGTCTGCAGCAAATTTGGACGCTCCTTGTTTTTGTGCACTGGGCTCGGCGGCCCAGTGTGGGAGTGTCCGTGGCCAGCTTTTAGGCCGGGGCCCAGCGGTTGGGGACCCCTGTTCTTATAAATTACAAATATTTTCATCATGTCAAATTTTACTGCTGGCTGTGTGGAGTGTAATGTACAGTTAAATGCAAGTCTAATAGTTGGAATTCTAGTTAATAGGCTTTATATATAGGTGTCTTCTCAGCATCAATGTAACAATCAATAACTAGTTTGATATTTTGCTACCCATAAATGACTTACTATCTAGTCCTCTGCCAAATTACAGAATGTTACAGAAAATCATTGTGTAGCGCTATAGTAAAGTAAGTGGCACCGTCTCTACTATGATCTTACTTTCATATATATTTGTGCTCCAGATGAAACCTTTCTCTCAACAGTGTGGAGGCAGGGTGTAGTGGAACTGTAATGAAATGCTATGCACAATAAGTGGGCACCAATGGTTCTTTATGCTTAAACATAGAACTGAGTTTATTGAACAGAAAAATCCACATAGGAGTACATAGGACAAATAGCATTAAGGATAGCATATACTTACAGTACCAGAGAAACAGCTGAGTCCCTGTAGGCAAGGGAACAGTTACAGCAGTAGTTAAACAGCAATTAAGAAGGTACGCCCAGCTTTCAGCCTTTTCCCTAAGTGGAACCCAGGGGAATCTCTACATCCCTAAATCTATGCACTTAGTCCCTACTTCTGGGATTAGTACCCGGGATCTTAATCCTCTGACTCTCTTCGCTCAGCTAAATAACCTGTCTGTCACTCCTAGAGTGACCTATTTTGGAGTATGCTTATCCTGTACTAGGCCTAATATACCTAGGTTCCACTGTCCATTCCCTTCCTGCCTACTCAGGTAAGGGCTAAAACAAAATGGACCCAGACCTCACGGTTACCTATACCTAGACATTTATACTATTGTATAGTGCCATCTACAGTACACTGTGAGAACTACAGGGGCTTACATAAGCGGAGCTTGGACACAGGTCTCCATTAGGACCCATTTAGGCATCTAAAACCTTTAGGAAGTGCCTGCCAATATTATGTGAGCGTGTCTTAATTATCACATCCCTACCAATGTATACTTTCACAGCAGACATGCAAAGTCTTTGGTTGGTCCGTGGTTTCCCGGAGGTCTGTCCTTAGTTCCTACATGAGTACTGGTCTTTACTTAGTTCCTGCATGAGTACTTTATAAGCAATATATGTGTGTGTGTGTCAGTTGGATTGGAAGCCGCACTGGGACATTAAAGATATGTACAGTACATTGTTAGCTTTATGAAGCAGATCTATGATTAGAATTAAACAACAATTCCTGGAGCAAGGCCAACCCAGTGGCTATATCAAAGGAATAGCACCAAGGCATGCTTGTTTGGCAATGCAATGCTAACTACTAGAGCACCTGTGTGGGTAATAGTGATGGGCCGCACATTTTTCGGCGAAGCGAAACGGCGCAAATTCGCCCATCACTAGTGGGTAATGATCTCACCAACAAGAATGAAAAGAGCAACAAGAATTTGGGTAAAAAGGCATTTCAAAGGCAATGCAAATAATCTCTGTATTCATAGGTATATTTAACTTGTGCACAAAAGAACCAGACCTTGATCACAGTCATTAAACCATTTGGGGATCAATCTCCTTAGTCAGTAGATCCTTTGCAATCTTGCCTTCATAAAATAATTGTTCCTCTGCCATGACTCTGCCTTGCATCTTTCCCAGCACCGGATTTGTGGAAAGGCCACCAAGTTCCGGGCCTAGGGCTGCAGGATTTTAGGAGGTGGCCAGCTGCCCAACCATACCCACATTGGTTCAGAAGCACTGGGGATGCGCTGGAGAAGCAATCGTTTTTTAAATTTCCCGTGCACCAATCCCCATTGCTCCTATCCTGATGATGAAAATTTTAGCGAATGAAAGACAGGGGACGGGGCGATAAATGTCAACGGGCCTAGGGGTGACTGATATGTAAGTCCGGCCTTGGTCCTACTGTACTTTGTGCTTGGATAGTAGCCTTTGTAAGAACGGTTTGCTATATCTTTGTGATGTGTGCCTGACAAGCTTCCCTAGATGCCAAAGAACAGCTGCTTTACAAAACTTAAATTCCATTAACAGGGATCTGAACTCTACTGATAATGAACATTAGAATTCTACGCAATTTTTCAATACACATTCATTACAGATTTATCATGGTTTCAAAGGTATTTGCAAATATTCACATGTATTATGAAAAGGACAATTTTCTAGCGAAAGAGTTCATTGCTAACTAAGTTTTGCGCCATTTTATTTCCGCTCAGGCATACGATTGTTACTCTGTTACCCTATTCGCCTCTGCTTCGCAAGGTTATACCAGGCGAACTGATAAGATGAAGCTACAGCTTCTTCAATCTTATGTCAGTGACATCATATCCTGTAGGACGAAAAGTCATACAAAAAGACAAAACGCTGGCATTTTTCATATTTTACAATGGGATTGTGTTTAAAAGTTGTAACTGTAAAATATATATTTTTAATAACATTTTTCAACCATAGCTAGTGAAAGTTTGCTATGAAATGCTCGTGCTGACAAATTTTTGCTGGTTTTCGTCTGCCGAGACATAACTTCGCATTTTGATGAATAAGCATACGCACTGCGAATTAACGTCTGACGAAGTGGCGTGAAGTGTGAAAAAATCGTCCTTTAGTTGATTTCTTCCTAAGTAGGATAGTGAAGGATTTGGTATTTGGTACTATGACAGCATGGGTTAGGGGTCTGAATATGTTTGCAAGCCATTGTCCAATGGAAAATATTTGTTAATCGAATTTACAGATCTGAAGTTGGAACTGGTAACCAGGGCCAAAGAAGGCTGGTTGCTGTAGTTCATCCCTCAGCTTGGCTATCCTTTCCCTAACCATTCTCATATTAATTAGATTACTAACATCACAAATTCTATGGGGCAAATTCACTAACCAGTGAAAATTCGCCAGCGTTGGCTTCGCGCACATCACAACACTTCGCCAGGCGTTAATTCGCCTGGACAACGCTAATTCACGAAGACCTGAAGATGCGCACAGGGTACCGAACGCTGGCGAAGTTGCGCTAGCGAAAATAGGCTCAGCAGTTCGAACTTACGCTAGCGTTGGCTAATTTGCATACGGCGTGCAATGGACGTATATGCTGCAGCAAATACATTACACTACACAAGGCCAGGGAACCTTAATAAATGTATTCTAATGTCCTATACTTGTGCCCACAGTATAGCTAAGGTGCCATATGTTATCAAATGTAGGGGGGAAGGAGGGTACCCCCAAAAAAAATTTCGGTCTTTTTCAGCCTATCACCCTGTAAAAAGGAAAAGACGCCAGCGTTTTTTGGGACTTACTGTAGAAAAATGTTCAACTATCTACTACTTCGCCTGGTCTGAAGTGTCGAAGGCAAGTCTGGCGATAGAGGTAATGGTCAAAAAAAATGTGGCTAAAAAAATGTGTGAATTTGCGTAGTAATGCTCTTTCGCCAGAGCGAAAATTCACCTGGCATTAGAGTGCGAAGTTGTGCCAGCGAAATTACACCAGCGTTAGCCACTTTGCCGTTTAGTAAATATCCCCCACCAGCCTAAAGTTTCAGCTTGTCAATAGCAGCAATGATCCAGGACTTCAAACTTGTCACAGGGGGTCACCATCTTGGAAAGTGTCTGTGACACTCACATGCTCAGTGGGCTCTGAGCAGCTGTTGAGAAGCTAAGCTTAGGGCTCGTCACTAATTATCCAGCAGAAAATGAGGTTGGTCTGTAATATAAGCGGATGCTACAGGGCTGATTATTAAATTCTGATGCTAATTGCACTGGTTTCTGTGCTGCCATGTAGTAATTATCTGTATTAATTACTAATCAGCCTTATATTGTGACATTTCTATTCTATGTGTACTGTATATTGTGAGTGGGTCCCTAAGCTCAGTAAGTGACAGCGGCACAGAGCATGTGCAGTGAATCAGCAGAAAAGAAGATGGGGAGCTACTGGGGCATCTTTGGAGACACAGATCTTTACTGCTAAAGGGATGTGGTTGCCTTGGGCAGGGCTGGAACTAAGGGTAGGCAGAGTAGGCAAGTGCCTAGGGTGCAAAGCTTGGGGGGCGCCTTCTACTACTGCCTACCCCAGACTGGCTTGTTGCTGTGCGCCTACGAGTTGAATGAGTGACACGTGTGTCATGCGCCCGCTCACCAGGAGGGGAGGGTGTGACGAGGTGGTTCAGCGTGCGTGTGTGTGCTTGCATAAGTGCGCGTGTGTTCGCTTGCATATGCGCGAATGCGTGCGCTCGCATAGGCGCGCATGCGCACTTATGTAGGGGCATGCAGCGGAGGGGCGTTGTGGCTGGCTGGGTTGCCTGGGGCAGCTGGCCTGGCCCGGCCTTGGGCTGGTACAGAAGCACAAAACATAATGTACAACATTTCTAGCTACTTCTTTAGTTGAGCTTTACTTCTTCTTTAAGGAGAGAGGACACTGTAAAGAAAGGAAAGAAACCATTATAAGCAGAGTTAGTTCGTTGTTGTGTTTCTAGAAATTCCAGGTATAAGAGACCCATGGAAAGGAAAAAAGTTATCACTTTATAGTGATGCACCTTTTTGGGGCAAGTCCTATCTCTTTTTTTCTGTCTGTTTGGTTTCAGAGTGCACATTTGCAGTAGGTGCCAATAGTATTTACTCCTATGTATGATAGTCGGAAGTCTCCTCTCTAGCATACTGTCTTGTGATGGGCGAATAAATTTGGCAGGTGTGAATTCGTGGGGAATTTCTGCGTTCAACGCCGGTGAATAAACTGACGTGAAACTGCCGTCAACAAAAAATTTTGGACGTGCGCTGTCAAAAAGTCGCTCACGTCAAAATCGTTGTGCGTCAACATTATTTGGACACCTATTGACTTTAAACCCGGCGTCAAAATTGATGAGAGCGTCAGAATTGACGCGGGCTTCAAAATTTGTGTTTCGTGGGACAAATTAGTCCGTCACTAATAATGTCTAATGTATACATGCTGGTCATTGTAAGCATTCTGTGGATGGTGTTCAGGGAACTATTGCATGTTCTTATGTGGTAGACCATGGATCCCCAACCTTTTGAACCCGTGAGCAACATTCAGAATTAAAAGGATTTGGGGAGCAACACTAGCATGAAAAATGTTCTTGGGGTGCCAAATAAGTGCTGTGATTGGCCATTTAGCCCCTATGTGGATTGTCAACCTACATTGAGACTCTGTTTGGCAGTATACCTGGTTTTTATACAACCAAAACTTGCGGCCAAGCCTGGAATTCAAAAATAAGCTTCTGCTTGGAGGCCACTGAGAGCAACAAACAAGAGGTTGGAGAGCAACATGTTGCTCACGAGCTACTGGTTGGGGATCACTGTGGTAGACTAATCATGCATGTTTACATACAACTGCATATGGCAAGTCAAGATCTCATGGGGAGAATTAGATTACCTAAAACACATTTTTACTCCTGTAAAAACTAGAAGACCATTATGGTTATTCACACCTAATCCCTAATACTTTGTCTTGAGCTGGGAACAGACCCAAAATAAATATAAGCTTTCAATAAGCTCATTAATCATTCCTCCCAGGCATTGATAAGAGATGTTCTTGGAGATATGCTTGTATGAAGAAAGGGTATTATAGTAGAAGGTGGGAACTCCCTCAGCTTCAGGCCATAAATGTTCATTTGATGGAGAAGGTGCTGGCATGCCCTATAAACCCACAAACATTATCCCTCTTAATTGGACAGAGAGTGGATCTGGCTCTTTCAGTAGATGTTTTGGAAGAAAAATACTGTTATTTTCAAAGATTAGTTCTTGCACAACACAGCAATAGATCTCACAGTGAAATGCCCCAGACCCTGCCTAGCAAGGAAAATCTTTGCTATAAAAATGACTTGAAGGAAAACAAACAAATATCCACATTCATATTTACTTGGGGGTAGTTAGCATAGGCGACTGTAGGAATTTCCAACAGAGGGCACAATCAGAATCAAACCCAAGTCGTTAAAGTGATGGATTGGGCCAGACTGACCTCTCTCTTTCCAAGCCTTTGCCTGCTATAATCATGCTATATGGTAGAAATCTCCAGGAGCATTACAGTGAAGGGGGTCACGAATGAAGACTTGGCCATTACTTTCAGAGCACTGTGTATCTTGTCATGGTAACAAAATGACTCGGCACCTTCAAGATGGTGAGTAGCAACAGCTCCGTCATGCGCAATGGAACCAGCAATGGAACCAGTCCAAATGTGACGGCTCTTTGGGAAACTGCTTTATCTTAGACTTGGGCTGATGAAAATAAATACTGTTCTTCCAGTCTTAAAAAACATTTTATCAACAGAGTAGCTCTGGAGTAGCATGGTTACCTAGAATGTCTGGGGGCTTAAAGGATAATCCAGAATTTTAGGAATTTTAGGAAGCTACCAAAAATGCTCTTTCCTTTTACATAGTAAGTTAGGTTGAAAAAAGACACAGGTCCATCAAGTTCAACCTTTTTACAAAAAACCCATCTGAAGCCTCTCCAATTTGCCTCAGAGGGGGAAAAATTTCCTTCCTGACTCCAAAATGGCAATGGGACCAGTCCCTGGATCAACTTGAACTATGAGCTATCTCCCATAACCCTGTATTCCCTCACTTGCTAAACACCATCCAACCCCTTCTTAAAGCTATCTAATGTATCAGCCTGTACCACTGATTCAGGGAGAGAATTCCACATCTTCACAGCTCTCACTGTAAAAAACCCCTTCTGAATATTTAGATGGAACCTCTTTTCTTCTAATCGGAATGGGTGACCTTGTGTCAGCTGGAAAGACCTACTGGTAAATAAAGCATTAGAGAGATTATTATATGATCCCCTTATATATTTATACATAGTTATCATATCACCCCTTAAGCGCCTCTTCTCCAGCGTGAACATCCCCAATTTGGCCAGTCTTTCCTCATAGATTTTCCATACCTTTTAAACAGGGATTGTTATTGTTATGCCTCCAGAAATGTTTTATAGTTTGTATTGCATCACCTTGTGGTTTACTTACAGGGCTGCCATTAGAAATCATGGGGCCCCATACAACAAAATTATCGGGGCCCTGCACAACCCCCTGAGCCCCACCCCAGATCCCGCCCACTCCACACCACAGTTAAAAGACCACACAGACATCAGTGCTAAAAAAGCTAACCCCTCACACACACAAGTTATAAAAAGCTATTGATGGTTAAAAAAAACTGTGGCACCAGGGCCCCCCATAAATGTTTTTTTTTTTGTAAATTGGTGACCAGGGCCCCCTATAAATTAAAAAAAAAAACATTGGTGCCAGGGCCAAAAAACATTGGTGCCAGGGCCCCCCCCCCTTACAAGTAAAAAAAAATTGGCGGGCCTATAGAGTATTAAAATATACATTGGTGGCCAGGGGATAAAAAAAAAAAAATAAAGAAACACACATTGGTGTTCCATACCTCCCAACTGCCCCTTTTTCAGAGGGACCTTTTTTGACAGTTCAACCCGCAGTCCCTTATTCACTGGAAAGTCTCTATTTTCTCTGCACTAAACAGCCAGAAAAAGAAACAAAGTTTCTAACTTAATTGGCTTTTAGAGAGCCCAGAACAACTAACAGGTGCAAATAAGATACTTTGTAACAATTTTGAGACACAAAAAAAAAGTTTAGATAAGGAGAAATATTTTTATACTTTCATAACCTGCCAAATTTTGTAAAATGAACATGGCAATTAGGGGGTGTGGCCACAGAAAGGGGTGTGGCCAAAAAACTGTCTGCGCTACTTGCAAAAAAAAAAATGTTGTCCCTCTTTTTACTTCCAAAATGTTGGGAGGTATGGGTTCAGTAAAATTGAACTTGTGGCTTCAGGACTTCAAGTTTGCCTCCTATCATGGCACGGCTTTGGCTCTGTCAAGGGGGGGCCCTGCGATTTCAAAAAGTTCAGCACTGCCAGGCCCCACTTCAGGCCTGGGCCTGGCACACTTGTACCCCCCTGCTGGCAGCCCTGTATGTGACCCTGTGTAATACCAGGAAATGATCACTGTAGCTGCCATTTCATAGTGTTCACAGCTAGTACAACACCATCAGCAGTAATCCCACCCCATCCAGCCTCGTAGTAGCATCGTTGGTAGGTATTACTCTATACCAAGCCTGATCTATAAAGGCAGATGATTATTTATTGTTTTGTACATTTCTATGCAAGTTTATATTTGTTTATATGCAGTCACCTCATGACACTGCTATACAGCATGTATCCCTGCCCAGGTATCTAGACCCTAAATTTTACAGATACCTCTCACCCCTTTTAGTTTACATATGCTACACAGTGTTTATGTATTTATATATATTATGTTATATTGTATAGCTTACTAAGCACTGTCATTTCTATATTTCCCTAGTTTTACACCGTGCCCTTTGTTAATTAAACTGAAGCTCAATAACCCGTGTCAGTGGATTAATGAAGGAAGGAGTTTAGCTGCATGTCAAGCTACACACTGCTCCAGGGTAACACGTAGTGAGGACAGAAGAGTTATATATATATTGCAGTTAAAGGGATACTGTCATGGGAAAACATGTTTTTTTCAAAACGCATCAGTTAATAGTGCTGCTCCAGCATAATTCTGCACTGAAATCCATCTTTCAAAAGAGCAAACAGATTTTTTAATATTCAATTTTGAAATCTGACATGGGACTAGACATATTGTCAGTTTCCTAGCTGCCCCCAGTCATGTGACTTGTGCTCTGACACTCTTTACTGCTGTACTGCGAGTTGGAGTGATATCACCCCCCTCCCTTCCCCCCGAGCAGCCTAACAGAACAAAGGGAAGGTAACCAGATAGCAGCTCCCTAAAGCTGGCCATAGAAGCAACGATCCGATCGTACGAATTGTGTATTCGTATAATTTTCGGACTGTGTGTGGAGAGTCCCGACTTTTTACGTCCGGCGGAGATCGGTCGTTTGGTCGATTGGACAGGTAAGAAAATTTCTGTCGGCTGCCGATAATATCTCTGCGTGTATTGTCGATCGTATGATTTTCAGTGGGAGACTGTCACTAGCTTTATCAGACATAACTATCGTACGATTGCTGTCAGGGGCAGAACATTGGCTGATCTGTTCTTTTACTACTTTATTTGATCGGAATGGTAAGACTTTGATCTGAATGGTTAGTGGCAGGTCGGGAGAAGGGAAAGTCCGATCGTACGTTGATGCGTACAATCGGATCTTTGCGTCTATGGCCAGCTTAACACAAGATAACAGCTCCATGGTAGATCTAAAAACAACACTCAGTTGTAAAAGCCAAGTCCCACTGAGACTGATTGAGTTACATTAAGTAGGAGGAATAACAGCCTACCGGAAAATAGTTCCATCCTAAAATGCAGACACAAGTCACCTGACTGGGAGCAGCTGGGAAACTGACAATATGTCTAGCCCCATGTCAGACTTCGAAATTGAATAGAAAAAAATCTGCTTGCTCTTTTGAAAACTGAATTTCAGTGCAGAATTCTGCTGGAGTAGCACTATTAACTGATGTGTTTTGAAAAAAACATGTTTTCCCATGACAGGATCCCTTTAAATACAAGCTGACCAACTAAGTCAAGTCATCCTTAGTCTGATCAGTCCTACATTTCTTTTGATAAATTAAGAATTCTGTTAATTCATTATGAAGAATACAGGGAACCTCTTGTTTTTGTCTAATACAGAATTCTTTAGGGATTACCCATAATGTGTGAAAGCTTAAGTACCAGGGCTACATACAGTACATGTGCAGCACTCTTGCTGAAGGGAGTTTTACTAAACCAGACTGATTCATATTCTTAAAACATCATTTCTACCCATACCAGAACCAGAACAGACATTAACATGACAGTAATTGCTCATAGTGTCCCTGTCTGCAGACATGTAAGGTGGGGGAGAAGATAAAGAATGGGAGCGCAGCACTGGAGATGGAGCCTTCGGCACATTCTGTAGATACTTTCAATGTTAACAGTGTAAAATAAATGTAGCATCTAAATCATCAGTAGTGAGCTGCTATCTTTCAATAGCCACTCCCACAACTCCTACACAATCTATAGGAAAGGGAGCTGGAAACAGCCAAACAAGCTTTCTTTACACAATATGCTTTAGATTGTAAGTACCAGGGGACTGCACGGGACAAAAATTTACTTTTCTTAGTGAGTCCTTTGTGTGAATGGGCTTTTTGAACCAGAAACAGGCTTAGTATAATTTAAGCACTTTTATCAAAAGGACAATGAAAGTCAGCAGGGGATGCCTATTTGTTAGGCATCCCCCATAGATTCCAGTACTAACCTCCCTCTTTGCTGAAAAATGCACCAACCTGGGGTGTATTTCTATTAGAGGATGCTCAGCATTGTATAACCACTTCATTTAGCTGTCTGCTGCTATACTGCACATGCACACAGTCCTGGACAGCAGAAAGGGACCATAGGGAATTGGTTAAATGAGAACTAAACCCTAAAAATGAATGTGGCTAAAAATGCCATATTTTATATACTGAACTTATTGCACCAGCCTAAAGTTTCAGCTTCTCAATAGCAGCAATGATCCAGGACTTCAAACTTGTCACCATCTTGGAAAGTGTCTGTGACACTCATGCTCAGTGGGCTATGAGAAGCTGTTGAGAAGCGAAGCTTAGGGCTCGTCACTAATTATCCAGCAGAAAATGAGGTTGGCCTGTAATATAGGCTGATGCTACAGGGCAGTGAATCAGCAGAAAAGAAGATGGGAAGCTACTAGGTCATCTTTGGAGACACAGATCTTTACTGATAAAGGGCTGTGGTTGCCTTGGGCTGGTACAGAAGCCCAAAACATAATGTACACCATTTCTAGCTACTTCTTTAGTTAAGCTTTAGTTCTCCTTTAAACATGTCCATGCACTGCTGATACAAATATATAAACTGGCCTGGTCCCCAAGGTTATTGGTTTTCATTGGCATTTAATTACTATTTTGTGACCCATCCTAAACAGAAATGGAAATCAATTTTTGGGTACCTATGCAGGTTAAGAATCATTGGTTTAGATAATTACTTGTAGTTTAGACTCGATAACTGGTTTAGATGACTCGTTATCATGTCCTTTAAACAGAAGTCCTATAAAGATTAGTGTTGTACTGCAAACCTTTGGAAAACTACCAAGGGTGTAGCATGCCACAGCTGCCTGTGCATATACTGTATATTTAACTCACTGTGTCCCCTTGTGACACTCCAACAGCTGCAGGGTCTGCTCCCACTGTTATTGACTGTTGAAGGAAGTATCTTTTCTGCTTATGAAAGTTTCTCCCGACTACAGACTGGTCCGGCAGTAAAAAAAAGTGCTAACATATTGAAAATTAGAAATACAAATAATAATTGTGCTTTAGTACTCTCTGAGCAATTTTACATTCATTTGTTTTGAGGGTTTACATTTCCAGTACAATCAAGTTCAAGTCTTTCTCAACTTTTTCACCATAGTCATTTTTATTATTCTCTCAATCTGGTACCGTCAGCAAATAGTATTTTTTTTGCATGAAACTTTGTGGGAAAATGTTCTGTGTGTGATGCAAAGGAATGCCAGGTTCTGTTCGTTTAGAGATTTACACTTTGGCCAGGGAGCTAAAATTTAGTTCATGAATTGTGTCAAAGAAGAACATCTGGTAATATTATGATTCCTTAGCCGAATTATTAAAGGGTCCCATTTTTCAACATTAGCGGAATAAATTATTCCTTTTGCCAGTTGTTTTCATGAGGACACATCTGTGGTTTTTTTTTATTTCTTGCTCTAAATAGGGTAACATTTTAATCAAAAAGTAAAGTCAAATTTTACTCCCAGTGGGTTCAAGCACAATCAACCACATTACCAATCCAATCAGAACTGCTCATTGTTGCTTTGCTCTGTATTCATGATGGGTGGCCTGATGGAGGCAGGTAGATGCCCATCATCCTGCACCCTAAACATGTGATTACACCGCGACAGGGTGTTGAGGAGCCCTGTCCTTACCTATGGAAGTAAGTATAGGGTGACTTGTGTCTATCAGTGCTGTACCTTTTGTGAGATTGTTGATTGGCTGTGGCCGGACAGGCTGAACACAAGTGCTTATTTGTCAACACTAAGGGCCGTATTTACCTAAATCCAAATCCAACAGCCCATACAGTGGCATACTTTTGCAGGATGCCCCTCCCGCAAAATATATTGTTTAGACCCCTGTTCCTGCACCTGCACGAAATAGCAGTTCACCTACAGCATTTCAACTGTGCTCCCAAGTTGTAGGTCCTCTGAATACAGGAAGCAGCCGGAGCCCCCCCCCCCATAGATGAGAGGTCTGCTTTTTCTCTAGTTACACTGTAGAGCCCATACATTACACAAAAAAACCCACTCATAAATCATTTGCAACTTTTGATTATTGATATATAAATGCAGTGTCGGATTGGAACACCAGGGGCACACCCAAATACCTTAGACCAGGGGCCCACCAAACAAACCTTAGACCAGGGGCCCACTCTCTGTACTATATTTTTCCACTCCTCACTCAACCTCCAGTCTCCTAGTCTCTTTTGTTTACATACTATAATCTATTATTCCATCTATTTAGGCTCTTTGTTCTCATAGAATGGCCATGAAATCGGCCAACATTGAGCAGCATGAGGGCCCAAAGACACCTGGGCCCACCGGGAGTTTTCCACCCGGTGGGCCAGTCCGACACTGTATAAATGTCAATAGACTATAAACTGTCTGACTTCTTCAACATCATTTCAGGACTAAGATCCAACAGTACAGCGAATATAAACAGCCAGACAGTCAAGATACAGCTTTTAAAAATAAATAAATATACAATTCACTTTAAAACCACTGACATTTTAGAAAGTTGCTTAAAATGACATGTTTACATTTCCTTCCTAATGGAAAATTCAGTTTTTAGGTGGAGATCCATGCATAACGGGGGTTTATGGAGACCCATTAAGAGAAAACCATATTAAAATGTTGATTTATCCCTGGTCTGATAAGATTTTCAAACCTGTTTGACCAGGCAGGACCTTGAGATCTCAATACATGGGCCTAGAAGCTGTTGACTAGGCCTGGGGGGCCAGGTTGGCACAGATTTTGACCAGCTCAGTATGGCCAGCTTAAGTGTCTTCTGTGGTTGTAGAGCCTCAGCCAAAATAAATGTTGCAGGTCCCCACTAGTTAAAGAATGCAGGAAAGTCTCCATATTGCTTTACTATGATCTTGTTTTTTCCATTTCTGTGCAAGTTTTATTTACTATGTCATGTTTCTGGTTTTAATAGAAGCCTAAAAGCTGTATCTCCATCTGGAAGCCTTCCTTGTTCATTTGTCATAGAAATTCTTTTATTTCACTGCCAACTTTTTGTCTTTTCTTAATCTAGTGGAATTAGGCAAAGCATACAATCATAGTTTATACTAACCCTTGGGATACTGCAAGCACAAGAAGGTGAATGGTCACAGAGAAAAGTATACATTTTCTGTAAATCCCATTGAGTGAGTAAATCACAAAGGTTCTTGCAGGTATGTATGCATATTTTATCTTGCCTGGTATGTCAATTTGCCAGTTGTCCTTGCTTTGAGCTGTGTGGAACTCAAGCTCCAGGGTGCAAAAAAAGGTGCAAAGGAACACTGGAATTATCACCTTCCTTGAGCAGTCAGTGTATCCAGAATACAGTATAAATCACTTGAAGGGCAACATCGGTGGGTTGGGTCCAATTAAACAGTCCCAAGTGGCCAATGGGCATCCAGATGTACAACACGGTTATACTGTACACTTAAAATTGCGGTGCTTGTTTGCTTCCCTGAGGAATGTTTGCAGAGTATCTGAGGATGTTCTGATGCCAAAGCTAATGGCTTTTCACTGAGGAGGTGCCAGAAGCTGAGTTGTTTTTAGTGGAGCTGTGGAAACTTGTGCAGACCATGAACTTGATTGTAAGCTACCACCACCACCATATGATGCCAGATCCCTTCATCTTCTCACCTGGATCCAGGTGCTGCCAGAAGAGACCTTACTTCTAAGAATGGGTGCTTAACCCAGGGGAGGTGTCACCTGATTTCCCTGCACAGCCCCCTTACAGTCCAGAGTATGGAGTAGTGGTGGGACCTTCACAGACCCCCGGCCGCATGGAGAACCTGGGGGAAAAGTTGGGGAGGAGGAAAGGAGCTTTCCCCAAGAGAGAGAGGAGAAGGACAGAGAGTATCAATAGTGCCTTAGCTAAGCTGAGAGAGTGCATCCCCAACGTGCCAGCTGATACCAAACGCTCCAAAATAAAGACCCTCAGGCTGGCCACCAGCTACATTGGCTATCTGATGGACTTTAAGGGCAACATCGGTGGGTTGGGTCCAGTTAAACAGTCCCAAGTGGCCAATGGGCATCCAGGTGGACAACACTGTTAAACTGTACACTTAAAATTCCTACCATATATTAGACTCCAGCTGATAAGGCAGAGATGGAGTACAACTGCAATATTCACATTACAGAGCCTGTCCCCTTTAAGTGCAGGAGTGGTGGTGCCCCTTACCTTATAGTGTATATGGAAAAAGTCTTTGGTAGAACTGCCAAAGACATATTGGAAAACATATTGTAATGGATAGATAGAGGGGAATGTAATACAGGTCTAATGTTCCTTCCATTTCTGGTCCAATAAAAAGGTAGCATTTACTGTCCTACTGCTTTAAAGGAAAAAGAAAGTCACAATCACTTGTGAATGCCAAGGTTAAGCACCCACACGTGATTGTAATCACTTGCATGATACCCAGACTTCTTTGCTTCTTTCTTTCTGCTTCTTCTTTCTTTACGTGAATGTGCATCCTTTGTAGGGTGAATATTAGCCATCTTTTTCACTTTATATGTGCATGTGTCGGTCCAAGAATTTTAAAGAAAAAAAAAGCAGAAGAAGAGGATTGCTCCATGGTGCATGCTGAGATTAAGGTATCAGAAAAGTGAAAACAATCACTGGGGGTGTCTAACTTTTTCATTAGTTCTGCTTCTAGAAGCGTTTATAGTGTAGAATAATTGAGTAGTTTTCCTATAGGGTAGAATCCTTTGTATTTTTTTATAAATTCCCCCAATGCCCATGTACTCGCTGTGCTACCCTAATTCACTTGTATAAAAAGTTATTTTATTTCCTCTGCCTGCATTTGACTGACATGCTGTACTGAATTTGCAATTACACGCACTGGCAAAAATCACCTACACCCACCGCCAAGCGTTTGATCTTTAAGGTACATCTGATGTGGCAACACTAAGAAAGCTAACTAAATAAATACAATCTATAGAGGTTCCTCTGTTACTGCTAGCATTTTGTGACATGTCATATTAATCTCCAGTGAACCAAGGCTTGTATTTATGAATGTATTGCCATGTCCTTTTCTCCCTATTACACAGGGCTTTGTACAGCGGCACATTTCTTTGCTTTCATTTGTTTTTTTGCCATGTAGGTCTATAAAGGCAGCTCATATTCTCTTTTAAATTGGAAATGAAACATAACTTTTTTTTAACCCATTCCTTAACAAGCTGATATTTGAAATGATATACAGCAACTTTTCCAAGCATCTCCACCCCCCCGAATAGTTCCCCTCTCACTGTCCATTCTTTTTTCTGACTGTTCATGCAGAATTGTCTAATTGCCACCTTCACATAGGAATTGGACATTCTCTATGGTCTTCTGATCACCCCCTGTGACTTGTTGCTATGGACACCAAAAAAGGTCCTCGAGTCTAGCCGAAAATAGCAGCATAAATGCAGCACTGATCATCAACTTTATCATAATCTAGCCTCTCTCTGCATGCGACGGACACTGACCAGGGCCACTTTAATCATTGTAATATTGTAAATTATTTTGAAAAAGGGCACACGTCCATCAAGTTCCACCTTTTCTGTGTATATAACCTGGTAAATGCTAGTTGATTCTGAAGCCTCTCCAAATTGCCTTAGAGGGGGAAAATGGCAGAATTTTTCAACATTCTACTGCAAGGATGCCACATTCTGGATGGAATTAATTGGGCTGTATAGTTTTGTGTCATCTGCAAACACTGATAGATTACTTACAATGAACAAGTTATATAAAATTGGAGCCAATACCGAGCCCTGAGGGACCCCACTAAGAACCTTACTCCAACTAAAGAATGTACCGTTTACAATCAAACTCTACCCAATCCTGTAGCCAGTTTCTTATCCATGGACAGACTACTTCATTAAAGGACAAGGAAATTCTTTTAATCAATATCCCTTAACCCTACAGAGGGCCCCTGCGTCTACCTGATCTCTAAACAGTTTTTCCAAAAACTGCTCCTGTTTCCTTATTCTATACACTGTCGTAATAAACATGGCACTGGCAAAGTAATTGCGCACAAGCCAAAACTATTTCTTCCCCCGGATTCACATATAAAAAGCTTGTGCACTGTTACAACTTGCTACAATAACAGCGCATGAGTAGTTTTAAATGCTCATGTGCTGCCTTCCAATAGGAACAACTGAGCAGACTCGTCGGTCTTAGTCTTGCTGTGGGAGTGTGAAATCATGGGAATTTCTAAACTAAAGTGCTTTTGATCACACAAATGGATAAAGATAGACCGGACAAAATAAGGATGATACCACCGGAGGTATGACTATCAATGAAGATTTATTTATTATTGCACTTTCCTTGTCCTTTAAGGCCAGCAGACCTTAGTTTAGAAAGCAGATGTTTGTTGGGCACTGTATCAAATAATTTGGCAAAATCTAAATAGATCACATCAAATTTGTCTGACATGACCTATCCTTCATAAAACCATGCTGATGAATAATTATAATGCCATTCACCAGGACATAATTCTGAATGATCCCTTAAGCCCACCATGAATGTCAAACTGACTGGCCAATAATTTCCAGGCTGAGATCGTAATCCCTTTTTAAATACAGGAATTACATCATCTTTCCGCCAATCCATAGGCACCATACTAGATGAAAGCAAGTCTAAGAAAAGCAGAAATAGAGGCTGGTCTAAAACTGAACTATACTCTGTTAGTACCTGAGGGTTTATGCCATCTGA